>NC_045436.1:41790043-41836213 GCF_002776525.5 Piliocolobus tephrosceles | reverse complement strand
AAAAAAAAAAAAAAAAAAAAAAAAAAAGCCAGGCATGGTGGCATACACCTGTAATCCCAGCTATCCGGGAGGTGGAGGTTGCAGTAAGCCAAGATTGCACCACTGCAATCCAGCCTGAGTGACTGAGTGAGACTGTCTCAAAAAACAGACAAAAAAAAAAAAAAAAAAAGTAGGTATTGATGGGACATATCTCAAAATAATAGCTATTTCTGCCAAACCCACAGCCAATATCATACTGAATGGAAAAAAACTGGAAGCATTCCCTTCGAAAACCGGCACAAGACAAGGATGCCGTCTCCCACCACTTCTATTCAACATAGTATTAGAAGTTCTGGCAAGGGCAATCAGACAAGAGAAAGAAATAAAGCGTATTCAAATAGGAAGAGAGGAATTAAAATTGTTTGCAGATGACATGATTATATTTAGAAAACCCCATCATCTCAGCCCAAAATCTCCTTAAGCTGATAAGCAACTTCAGCAAAGTCTCAGGATACAAAATCAACGTGCAAAAGTCACAGGCATTCCTATACACAGATAATAGACAAACAGCCAAATCATGAGTGAACTCCCATTCACAACTGCTACAAACAGAATAAAATAGAAATACAACGTACAAGGGATGTGAAGAACCTCAAGTCTCAAGGAAATAAGAGATGATACAACAAATGGAAAAACATTCCATGCTAATGGATAGGAACAAATATCATGAAAATGGCCATACTGCCCAAAGTAATTTATAGATGCAATGTTATCCCCACCAGCTACCACTGACTTTCTTCACAGAATTAGAAAAAAACTACTTCAAATTTCATATGGAACCAAAAAAAAAGCCCGCATAGCCAAGACAAACCTAAGCAAAAAACAAAGCTGGAGGCATCATGCTACCTGACTTTATACTACAAGGATAAAATAACCAAAACAGATATATAGACCAATGGAACAGAAAGAGGCCTCAGAAATAATGCCACACACCTACAACCATCTGATCTTTGACAAACCTGATAAAACAATGGGGAAAGGATTCTCTATTTAATAAATGGTATTGTGAAAACTGGCTAGCCATATGCAGAAAACAAACTGGACCTCTTCCTTACACCTTATACAAAAATTCACTCAAGATGGATTAAAGAGTTAAACATAAGACCTAAAACCGTAACAACCCTAGAAGAAAATCTAGCCAATACCATTCAGGACGTAGGCATCGGCAAATAAAAACACCAAAAGCGATGGCAGCAGCAGCCAAAATTGACAAACTGGATCTAATTAAACTAAAGAGCTTCTGCACAGCAAAAGAAACTATCACCAGAGTGAACAGGTAACCTACAGAATGGGAGAAAATTTTTGCAATCTCTCCATCTGACAGAGGGCTAATATCCAGAATCTACAAAGAACTTAAATTTACAAGAAAAAAAAAAAAAAAACCCCATCAAAAAGTAGGCAAAGGATATGAACAGACACTTCTCAAAAGAAAACATTTGTGCAGCCAACAAACATTTGAAAAAAAGCTCATCATCACTGGTCATTAGAGAAATGCAAATCAAAACCACAATGAGATACCACCACCTCATCATCATGGCGATCATTAAAAAGTTAGGAAACAACAGATGCTGGAAAGGATATGGAGAAATAGGAACACTTTTTGTGGGAGTGCAAACTAGTTCAACCATTGTAGAAGACCGTGTGGTGATTCCTCAAGGATCTAGAACCAGAAATACCATTTGACTTAGCAGTCCCATTACTGGGTATATACCCAAAGGATTACAAATCATTCTATAAAGACACATGCACACGTATGTTTATTGTGGCACTGTTCAAAATAGACTTGGAACCAACCCAAATGTCCATCAGTGACAGACTGGATAAAGAAAATGTGGCACATATACACCAGGGAATACTATGCTGCCATAAAAAGGACGAGTTCATGTCCTTTGCAGGGACACGGATGAAGCTGGAAACTATCACTCTCAGCAAACTAACACAAGAACAGAAAACCAAACACTGCATGTTCTCACTCATAAGTGGGAGTTGGAACAATGAGAACACATGGACACAGGGAGGGGAACATCACACACTGGGGCCTGTTGGGGGGTAGGGGGCTAGAGGAGGGATAGCATTAGGAGAAATACCTAATGTAGATGACGGGTTGATGGGTACAACAAACCACCATGGCACGTGTACCCCAGAGCTTAAAGTATAATAATAATTATAAATGCAGCACAGCATTACCATTGCACAGCAAGAGCACTGCTATTCCATTTACTAGGAATAGCAATTCCAAATCCGAAAAAATACGCTCTAATTTTTCTGTAGTTTATATTCCATTATAGGACAAACAATTTTTGGTTATTTCCAAGTGTATTACAGCTGGCAATATGAACGTGACCTGCCATAAAATAACTCTATAGTTTAATAATGAGTCTGGTGAACTTGCATCTGTAACTTACCCTGATGATTTTAAAATCAATTAGCAAGCTTTGAGTCAGATAGTAAATAACTGGTAAAGGCTTCCAGTACAAACCAGGAATCAAGAAAATCTCATCAGGGAAAAAACTGTCATGCTTCCGTTTGTACCTGTGTCACTGCCCTCAGTCTGCAGAGTGGTATTTTCCTAATCAGCTACCAAGGACTGTGGAGTTTAATGTGCTCTGCACCCACAGGATGTTTGGGCCCAGAAAGCTGGGAAACAGCACCATCTTCACACACACATGCTATGCCTCAGTTTCCTCATCTGTATCATGGGGATAAGAACAGTCTCTGAGCCTCAGAGTTGTTTCAGAGGAATGAATGAGCGACTCTGGTAAAGTGCTTCAAACTCCACCTGACATGGAGCAAGTTATTAAAGATGGGGAGAAGTACTGCTGGAGCAAGAGTGCTGTGATTCTGTCCTTCCCATACTTCTTCCACGATAAAACACCATTTTCCTCTATGGAACACAGTTTGTGAAACCTGCTCTGTGCCATTTTGGTGGAACTTGGTCCTTGGGTCCCCATTCTATAAAATGAGGGATGGGAGAACCTTGTTTTTTGCCTTTTCAGGAATATTTAAGAAACATGCCATCCCATTTCTGTTTTGCTTTTTCTCATGTGGCAGGCCTGTGGCTGTCAAAGCTACAGCCGCACTGGGTGTGGTGCTGCAGATGTGCCGCCGTGAGTCAGCAGTGCCAGCGCTGGGTGGGGATGCTTCCGTCAGGCTAGTGGAGTCCTGCACACGCACCGCAGCGCTCGGGACCCGGGTGCCATGGACGCTTTCCACGTGGGTGTCTGCAGGGCTGTGAGGGGGACTTTTTCCCTTAGTTTTAACCCGAGGGTAGACATCTTGGTTTCTAGGCAGTATCCACCACAAGGATGACTGTCTGGTGGCCACACTTTTCACATTTCTGGGATTGAGCCTTGTTCATGTCTGGAGATAAAGGTTCCCTTTACTCAGGCCACAGAGGTTTGGGGGAGGGCCAGTGTCCTTTATTTACAACTCATCCTCACCATCTATCCAGCTCACTCACCGCGCACCTGCTCTGTGCCAGGCACTGGGGAAGCTGCAGTGAACAAATCTCTCTCTCAAGGCATCTGTGTTCTTTTCTACTAAGCAGAAATACACACAGAAAGGCAGGTGCTGCCGGTGTGAGGAGGGAAGGGAGGAGGTGCAGTTCAGAGGGGCTTTCAGGAAAGATGGGCTTGGATGCACGTGACCTGAAGGTCACACGGCCATTGGGGGACCAGCAGGGGCAGGGTTACCTAGGGAGTTCCTGAAGAGCGGAGAAGCCTGCCAGCCTACCGACTGACATCCCAAAAAAGTTACACAGAAGGGCCATGGAAGGGTTCATATTGGTACACAGGTGACAGCAACACTGACACATATGTAATAAGAGAAGGAACAGAATAAGTCGACTCTTGAACAAGTTTCAGCATGCAGCCCAGGCACATCTGTGAACCTGCCAACAGGGAGAGGTCCCAGGCCCTCTCGGAGCCTGTGTGCCTATCTAACACGTAAACATGTCCATAGCATTGAACACCACCCCGGAGATGCTGAGAAAACAAGGCAGAATGGAGAGGGGCTGGGGCTAGGGGCTTGGCTGCTTTTCCTCACAGGCTGGCTGGGGACAAGTGTCCCAGACACTACTCAATAACTGCATATTCACCTGGGGTTGGCATTTCCCACCCACCTCTGTTCCGTGTTCCACAGACGGAGAAAGCAGTTCATTCCCAGTCATGAGGGCTTCTGTTTATGCCTTGGTCAGCTGCAGAGGGATGGGTCCTTCGTGCGGAACCCGGGCCTGGCATCAGAGCCAGCAGGTGGCATTGGCCTGGCAGCCGGAGGCTGGGCATTTGACTCTGTAAGCATGACGTCACCGGTGGATGGGGGCGGTGTCACCACCAACCACTACCAGGGAAGGGCTCAGCCTGTGTTGTTCGGGTGGCTGGGATGCCCACAGGGCTGGGTGTGCAGCAGGCCTCAGCAGCCACCGGAAGTGCCGGCAGCCCTAGAAGCCCATCTGGTGCACCCTGCCCTGGGACAAGGCGGAAAACCTCTGCAGGCCTAAATCCTGAACCACGACTGCAGTTGCTGATGTCAGGGAACATCTGTGGGAATCGAAGCGGGGGCCCCCAGTCACTGGGCGAGGAGAAAGATGACCAAGCTGGTCCGAGCTGCAAGTCCTGGGCTCTGTGTGCTCACTGGCCTGCACAGCCTTCCCCCAACCATGGCCTGCTCCAGCCAGTGGACCAGGGGAGCCTTCAGGGCGGGACCCACAGATGCCCGGCCCTTAGCAGATGCTGAAGGTAGGGAAGTGCCGCGGTACACAGCCCCATGGCAACTGGAAAAATCCACGTGCATGAAGTTAGCAGCTGCAGGTGGTTAGATCTCAAGGAGGTGGGGACAAGACCAGGAGAGCTGGGTGAGATTGACATTTCAAACATCTGGGTCAGCACGGATACTGACCAGCCAGAATGGACACTGGTTCCTGTGCCACACCACTGTCTTACGGCAAAGCATGTAACATCACGCTGTACATTCATGTGGTCATCTCCTGGGTACCAGTCTGGTGTAGTGCACAGGTACGCGTTGAGGAATATGGAGACCTGGCCCTTACCTGAGCCTCAAAAAGCCAGGAAATGAGGATACAAATGCATACAAGGCACCTGTACATCATCAGACACTGTTCTCTACCCACCCCCCTCAGTGCACAATAGGCCACTGTCCCCAGTACAGAGTTGGTAGAGGCAGGGCAGGCTGAACTCACACCCCGGAAGGGGATGCTGGGCAGGGTGGGAGCCAGGCTGTGCATCTCTAAGTGAGCACTGTTGCTAGTTTGCATACAAACCACTATTCCCACTGCAAAGCATGAAACCACCAAGCGAGAGTTCAGTTCATCAGGATGTGTCCGTTTTGGAATGGGGGGGAGAAGCCAGACCATCCCAAAGGCCACCTTTCAAAACAAATGACTTCAGAATGACTGTGTGCACAGCTCTCCGGGGATGCCCCGACAGTTTCCTCAGACATTCGCTTGGCGTGGAATCAATTCTGGAAAATGTCGTGCTCGTGAGCAGCTGCTGCTGCTTCCCCAGTTCTTTCTCTGCAGTCACCTCTTCCCCGCAGGCCCTCCTGGAGCCCAGCCTGGAGGAATCCTTTCTGGCCTCCACCTCACAGATGATACTTTTTTATTTTTCTCATTTACTTGACCATTAGCTTTGGAGCCAGGTGACCCCACTTCCTCTTTTATCCTGCTGGCCACATCTTTATCAGTTTAACCTGTCCTATTTATGGTGCAGCTCCTTAAACAGCAGCCTGCAAGCTCCCTGACAGAGGAATCACCTGTCTTACTCCCCATGGCTCCCAGGAGTAGTCCCTTCTTGTTTCTGCTGTGCAGCCCTGGTGTGGGCTGAGGGCTAAAGGGATTCCAAGCTACTGTTGCCCGGATTCTCGCTCCTGGGTTTCTCTGACTTATTCCAAACTCCCAGTGCCTGGGGATGACTTATTTCAACAGTATTTTTTAGGGTAGCTGTTGATAGTTTTATTCATTGAGCCAAAACAAAAACTGGGCAACCTAAATGAGCATCTTCATTTTGGGGCACCAATACTGCAAAACTCAATACACGAAGCTAACCCCTTTTCCATCTTTCCCTGGACTCCGGTTTCCTTCAGCCTGTGCATGCTGAGTTTTAACATGACTCCATCCGCATGCCATGCCAGGGGTACTAGGAGCCCCATTCTCTGCTCACTGTGGTTAGAGGCCCTCGGGTCAGAGTAGGGAAGGTAGTCATAGCGACCAAGCCCAAAGCGCTACCTTCAATCGTCAGCATGAGTGACTTCATTGCAATGAGTCAAATGCAATGATGGCCTGGCCTGCTGTCTCAATGCTGATTCCCACTAGCCTTTCCTGGTAGATCCCAGGCTAAATGGAGAGGCAAGAACCCTAATTATAATCAGCAATAAGAGTCCTACATTGTTAGAAATCAGAGAAAGATTTGAGCATTGACTTTTCATTCTGTACAAAATACATCTGCTGGGATCTCAGAAGTTTAGCAGATGCCCAGCATGATTTTTCCAGCCTGATGGGCCACAGCTGTCAGGGTGGAAGAAGAGCCTGGCAAGGTCACAGGGTGACTGATGGCACTTGGCTCACTCTGACGATGAGGCCTGGGGCTCGATCTGCCTTTTCCCTACTACCTCACAAGTCATCACTGGGGCAGGTCAGCAGCCACTCCCCACTTTCCCTGCTCCCACCGCAAATGATGGCTTCTCAGAAGGCTGTGCAGGGAGAGTCTCCTTCTTGCTGCACATCTGGGGCCAATGCTGCTGTTCTGAGGTTACGCAATCACTTAAGTGGTGATGAAGCCTGAATGATGCAGCCTCTCTAAAGGAGGTCCGACATGATTTCAATAGCATGCTCATTTCTTATATGTTATCTGCTGACTCCAGAATGTTTAACATGAGCATTGGGGCAGGGGATATTGGAAATTTTATTTTCAAAGATCAAAATTTTAGTGATATTGATGGGGTTAGGGGAAAAGATACATTGACTCAACTATAAATACTCCAATGCTAGTAGTTTCACTGGACACAAATGACTGGCAACTATTTAGTCCAGGTGTTCCAGAAATAGCCTTCGAAATATTGGAAAGTGACCTGCAGTGATTATATAAGAAGTTTGGCCTTCATCTGAAACAAAACAGTGTTATTCTTGGATATGGCACCAAAAACATAGGCAATGAAAGAAAAAAGATAAATACGAGTAGATGAAAATTAAAAACTGTGCATCCAAGGTCACCATCAAGAGAGTTAAAAGGCAACCCAAAGAAGGGGAGAAGGTATTTTCAATCATATGTCAGGCATGGGGTTAATATTCAGAATATATAAAGAACAACTACAACTCAACAACAAAAAAGCAAACTGAATCAAAACTTGATAAAGGACTTGCCAAAGCCATTTCTCCAAAGAAGATACACAAATGCCCAATAAGCACAAGAAGAGATGCTTGACAGCTCTAGTCATTAGAGAAATGCAAATCAAAACTAAAACTGCAATGAGATAGCATTTCACACCCATTAGGATGGCTATTATCAAAAAAAGGGGGAAATAACAGGTGTTCAAAAAACAGTGGAAAATAACAAGTGTTGACAAGGATATAGAGAAATTGGAACCCTTGTATGCCACTGGTGACAACGTATAATGGTGCAGTGCTTTGGAGGACAGTATGACAGTTCCTAAAGAGATTAAACAGAGAATTACCATATGACACACCATTCCACTTCAGGCATATACCCAAAAGAACTGAAAGCAAGTGCTCAAATAGATATTTGTACATAAGTGTTCACAGCTGGGCACAGGGCTCATGCCTGTAAATCCCAGCACTTTGGGAGGCTGAGGAGGGTGGATCACCTGAGGTCAGGAGTCTGAGACCAGCCTGGCCAACATGGTGAAACACAGTCTCTACTAAAAATACAAAAAATTAGCCAGGCGTGGTAGTGGATGCCTGTAATCCCAGTTACTCGGGAGGCTGAGGCAGGAGAATCACTTGAACTCGGGAGGCGGAGGTTGCAGTGAGCTGAGATTGTGCCACTGCACTCCAGCCTGGGCAACAAGAGCAAAACTCCATCTCAAAAAAAAAAAAAAAAAACCCAAAAAAACAACATGTGTTCACAGCAGCATTATTCACAATTCCAAAAGGTGAAAACAGCTCAAGTGTCTATCCATGGATTAACGAAATGTGGCATACACAGAGAGCTATTATTCAGCCTCAAAAAGAAATGAAATTCTGATACATGCTACAGCACCAGGAACCTCAAAAACATTAACTAAGTGAAATGAGTCAGATCAAAAAAGAACAAATACTTTATGATTCCACTTATATGAGGTACCTAGAATGGCCAAATTCATAGAAACAAAGCAGAATAGCGCTTACCAGGAGTAGGGGAAAGGAAGTTCGTGTTTAAGGGCTATAGTTTCTAGGATGGATGGTGGTGATGGTTGCACAATTATGTGAACGGACCTAATACCACTGAATTGTACACTTAAAATGGATAAAATGGTAAACTGTGAGCTATGTATATTCCACAATAAATATTAATTTTGAAAAAACAGATTCTAAACCCCCAACGTGCTCCCAGTGCAGGCTGAAAGGGAGGCTGCCCACTTGTGCTCAGATGGGCCCCTGAGCCTTGTGGCTCTGCTCCTTCCCTGTCTGGTAATATCTCAGCAGAATGTGACATGGTATGAAAAGTCCATCCCTTACCAATTCAGCAGCATTTGATTTGTTTCTATGCCTAAGGAAAATACAAACTTAACAAGGTTATGCTACCACTCACGATGGGCTCCCTTCTGAAAACCCAGGCTCTATGATGCCATCGCTCAGCTGAGTGTTCCTGGCAGGCTCTCTCAGTGGGTGAGTTTTGGAGAGTCCTCAAGCCCTCCTCGATCTGACCAAGAGACCAAGAGGCACTTCTTGGCCAAAAGTTTGTCAGTGAGCACGCTTGGTGCAGCAGTAAATGCTAGGCACGTGGGAGGCCTTTGGGGACCTTAGTGGGAAGCTTAGTGGCGCTGATGGAGTGACAGAGGCAGGGTTGTCCCATGCAGCCTCCCAGGGCTGGTTTCGGAGTCTAGGCTGGTGCAGGCTCAGGCAGTCTGGGTCTGTCCAGTGCCTGCCCAGGAATGGGCTGGCTGGGATGGGAGGGTGGAGGGGTGGAGTAGGTGCTACAGTGTCTCATGAGAAACCAAGGGCATTTCTGAAAACTCATCCTGGCCCCCAGCCATTAGCATCTGATTGTTACCAAGACTATGTTTTAATTTGTTCTTCATCCCCATTTTTATAACAAATTCAACACTAGTCACTGGTCTGTGGTCAGGGGTGAATATTAAATCCTCGAAACATGTTGTTTGGATGCTGTGCTAAGCAAGATGGGCTCAATTTCCTTCTAATTTTTTTGTTTAATTTTATATAATTTCCACCTTAAGTTTCCTTGTATTAAAAGCCTCATTCTAGACCACAGCTCTGCCTTCTTGAGAATAAGGTGTATTGTACATGTGAAAAACACAAAGCAAAATGACACAATGGAAAAGAAAGTAGAGCTTAAAGATAAAGGGGTAATTAGAACCTTACTGAACAAAGGAAGTGTAATGAAAGGGTGGTGTTTGAAATGCATTGGCATGTTACTGTATATAGAAGTATGAACTTTTCCTAATCTTGTTTTCAATATTTCCTAGATCCTTCCTGCAAATGTACACTATGCTGAGCAAAGTACAAATCCGACTTGTGTTTATATGTCACCAACTTCACCATCAGGTTTAATCTAGATTAGGCAGCTAAATCCTTACTTCAATCTCCCCAAAAAAGTAACATCAAGCAATAAGGGGCAGACCCTAGAGGCCAGAGGCAGCCTTAGGTAAGAATACGTGAGAGCAAGGTATCTCAAGGTAATAGATAAGGACTGTTTTCTTCCCTTGATTCTATGATGCCACAGAAAGCAAATAGGGACGGTCTGGCAAACAACAGTTGCAGGTCAAATCTGGCCTTTATGCTTTAAAGTTTTTTCCATGTTTGTGTTTTTTACACTTTTAAATGACTGAAAAAAAATCCAAAGAGTAATATTTTGTGACATGTTCAAATGTTATGAAATTGTTTAGAACACGGCCACACTCGTTCATTCATTCACATATATCCTGTGACCGCTGTCATGCTACAGTGGCATAGCTGAGTAGCTGTAACCAAGTTTGTGTGACCCACAGAGCCTAAAATAGTTACTACGTGGCCCACTACAGAAGAAGTTTACTGACCCATGGATTGGAAGGCATCTCAGAGAGTCAATAATAGCTTTTGAAGGAACAGGTTTTGTTTGTTAAAGTATATAAATGAAGTATACGATGTCTTCATCTCATTTAGTATTTGGTAGTTTTCAAAACTACTAAAATGTGGAGGAGAAGAGGTCTCCAAATTAAGTGATATGGTGGTACTTAGATCTGGCTTTCCTGTTACCATACAGATTCTTCTAGCCTTTAGGAAATGCTTTAGAAAGAATCCTAGCCCCTGTGGACGTAGAAGACATCGTGGAACTTAAAGGTTCCAGAATTTGTCATTCACATAGAGAGTCTCCGTCACACAGGTCTCACATTTTTGGCTGTTCCTTCAGGAGTCATTTCCCTTTGAGCCTACATTCCCTGGGGAATTCACAGTTGATCCTTGGTATCATGGTAGCTAACTATGTCTTGCAAAGTCACCTGAACACTGATTTAACAAATACTGAACAATTGCTCCTAGGGGAAATACAGGGTTAGGTTCCCACAAGCTGCTGAAGCCACCCCCATGGGGTTGACAAGAATCGCATGCCAGGTCTGGACAGAAATATATAATTAAGTGTTAATCATGCTGCACTTTGGCCCACTTCCTAGTTGCTAAAAGTCACATAGCACTAGATACTGACCATACAGACAGGATCTCTTGACACTAGAATCAAAGGCTTTTGTTTAAGGATCGCTTAAGACAAGCCTGTCCAACCCATGGCCCACGGGCTGTATGTGGCCCAGGACGGCTTTGAATGCGGCCCAACACAAATTCATAAACTTTCTTAAAATATGAGATGCTTTTGCTTTTTTTTTTTAAGCTCATCAGCTATCGCTAGTGTTAGTGTATTTTATGTGCAGCCCAAGACAATTCTTCTTCCAATGTGGCCCAGGGAAGCCAAAAGACTGGATGCCCCTGGCTTAAGATGTTTTTCAGATCCTGAATTCCAGCAACCAGTTTGAAGACCCCCCTACAGAGGAACAGGATCAGCATGAGAATATGGCTTCTCCATCTCCCTGCTCAGCGACTTCCCCTTGTACTCTTCGACCAATCAGTGACCTCCACACTTCCGCCCACTCCCAAGCCCTTAAAAACCCTTGCCCCAAACTCCTGGGGAGATGGGTTTGAGGTTTGTCCCATCTCCTCTTTTGGTGTGACTCTGATTAAACCTCTCTGCTGCAATCCAGTGTCTTGGTGTATTGACTTTCTGTGTGCATCAGGCAATAACCTATTACGGTTACATTGCTGGTCACAACTTTTTCAACAAATGACAATATATAACCTTGTTTTATGTGTGTTTCTGTTTAAAGGCATCTTATTTAATGTATACTGCCAATTCCCTAACACGGAACTCATGGCCAACAGCACTGTAACTCAGGCCTGAAGGATGCTTCTTTAACACACATATTTTCTCCATAAGCCACGTCATAGTTTTCTCGCACTTAGGAACATAGACAGTACTGGGGTTCTGTGCTTGGGGGTCATCTCAACAGCAGACTCACCAACAAAATGCACAGAAATGCAAAACACCATGGCATGCAGTAGACCTCAAAAAGGATGAGTATTTACGGCATTAGAGCTGAATAAGAGAGCAGAGTCAGCTTGTTGGACCTTGCCAGGAACATGCACATTGGTGGCAGGCATTTTTCACTGCTCTGCACATCTGGGAATGCCTGCAAAAGTGCCCCGAGCATTGATTTTAGAGTTACAAATACATTTTAGTGAGTAGGTGAAGTTGCAAATACAAAATCTGAGAATGATGAGAATTGACTGTCTGCAGTTTAACCCACATATACTTTCTAGTCCCTTTAACTATGACCTTGATACACTTAATTGGTCAACTGGCCTCTTCCTAGCCTTTTAAATGTCAGTCATTTAAAATTATCTCCTCTTTCTATAATGACACTGACAGTAACATTTCTCTATTGCTCAAGAGAGTCTCACTCCTTATGTAATTCCTTCACTATTTTCTTTTTGTATCAAATGAGGCCCTGGGTTTAAAAGTTCCTTTTTGAGCGTATCAGTGAGTCTCTTGTCTGCCTGAATTCTTATGTCCTGCTTCACCCAAACTTTTTGTCTTTCCTATCTCTGCTATCTTCTTCCCTGGCCACACCTGCAAGGTGTTCTACCCATTGCAAGCTTACTTCAGGCTGAATTCTGACAAACACAATCTTAAGTAGATTCTATCATGCCTGGGCCAGGCTGTGTAACTGGTGGGGCCGTGTGCACAATGAACATAAGGGGACCCTCGTTCAAAGTTTACTAAGAATTTCAAGACAGGAGCAGCAGAATATTCTGCCAAGAGTGGGACTGCAAGGCCACACCCCCATGACACTTGGCCCTGGAGATGCCCACGTTATGGATAAGCCCAGTAAGACACCTAACCTATCAGCATTGGAGCTACCTAGGTGGAGGGCTGGGCTGCTGCCCACAGGAGCCACCTGATGGCTTCCTCAGGTGCTTCTTTCCCTCCTGCCTCATTTATGAGCCCCTGAAAATGCATTTAATCACCCCATCTTAATTCCTTTCTCTATAAAAAGGATAAAAATAATCCAAGTAAGCATTACTATTGTTTTCTTTTTATAGAGAAAGGAATTAAGGCAGGAGGGTGATTAAGTTTAAATAGTAATATTTACTCATCCTCGCCTCATGGAAACATTAGAAGGATTTAATCACAGGACTTAGAAAGAAAGACACTATGTAAATCCCAGGTATTACACAGTTATTATTATGTTGTAAGAAGAGGGATTTGAGCTGCATAGGAGTGGGGGATTTATTGACACAGGTGTTAGACAATAAGATAGTTTCCCAAAATCTCCCCTAGATATATTTCAGATCAGGAAAAGATTCCTGTGTGTCAGGTGTGATTTAGATGTGATCTTCTAGAAGCACAGCCTATAGGACCTTCAGTGATTTTTTTCTTCCTAAAATTTTTGTTTTTTCCAGAAAGATCACCCTGTGGCAGCACAAATCTCGCAGTCAGGTGGGAATGGAATGCCTGATTTTCTCCCATAATGAGGCAAGATCCTAGTTTTTCTGCAGTGTTCTTACCAAAAATTACTTGCTTGTAAGTCTCCAAAACTAGCTGTGAACACAGACACATGTTCTATGGGTTTGTAACTTGTGAAAAATTAGTGATGAAGCAAAAGGAGTTGGTGATCATAAGAAAAATACTTTTTCCCCTTCTTTAAATAAACTGGGATCAAACACAGCTTTTAATTTTTGCCAGTTAAGGATTAAAAGAAACAACTATTTTCTGTTGTCATTATAAATTCATAAGAGAAAGACGATTTTGGCACCAAAACAAAGTGAAAACAAACAAAAACAGAGAATGGGAGAAAATATTTGCAAGTCATAGACTGGAAAAGGGGTCCATATACAGAATATATAAAGAACTCCTACAACTCAGTAACAAAAAAACAAAAAATTGATTAAAAACTTTGAAAGACATTTCTTCAAAGACTTACAAATGGCCAGTAGCGCCTGGAAAGGTATTCAACATCACTAATCAGGGAAATGCAAATCAAAACTACAATGAGTTTACCACTTCACAACCATGAAGATGAGCACTAAAAAGAAATTCCAGAAAATCACAAGTGTTCACAAGGATGTGGAGAAATTAGAATCCTTGTTCACTGTTGTTAGCAATGAAAAACGGTGTATCTGCTGTGGAAAAGTTCGGTGTTTCCTCAAAAAAATAAATGTAGAATTATCATATGATCCAGCAATCCAATTTCTGGGAATATTCCCAAAAGAATTGAAAGCAGAGTCTCAAAGAGATATTTATACATCCACGTTCATAGCAGTGCTATTCACAATAGCCAAAAGGTGGCAACCCAGATGTCTCTTGACAGATTAGTAGGCAAACACAATGTGGTGTATACATACAATGAAATATTATTCAGCCTTATAAAGGGAGGAAATTCTGACACCTGCTGCAACATGGATGAACTTGGAGGACACTATGCTAAGTGAAATGAGCCAGTCACAAAAAGACAAATACTCATATGAGCTACTCCCAGTAGTCAAATTCAGAGACAGAAAGAGGGGAATGGGGAGCTTTAGTTTTGCAAGACAAAGAGCTCTGGAAATTGGTTGCACAACAATGTGAATGTACTTAACACCCACACTGTACACTGAAAAATGGTTAACATGGTAAATTCTATGCTTGTATATTTTACCACCATTAAAAATAAAATAATAAAAAAGTAGAAACTCTTATATGGACATTCCCCCTCCTCATTTCCCTAAAACATAGTACGAGTGCATCTTAGAATGTTGCCTGGTTGTTGAACAACAGTTGGTAAGCACTGTGAATTGTCTAAAAACCAGCCACTGAAAAGACATTAACTTTCTTGAAAGAGGTAAGTATATTACCCAGGTTTTGCATTAAGTCAGCCACAGAAAGCTATGACCAAGCACGAAAGACTGAAGTAGACAGAGGTTCTGTGGCTGCAAGTGGAAATGAACCATCACTATAATTAAGGTGTAATGTTAAAGTGATGGGTGAGGAAGGGCTCAGGACCTGCATCACTGAACTAAATCATGACTTAAAAAACAAGATCAGCTCAGAAGCCTCATAGCTGCCTTTGATGCTGAACTCTTCACATGTGTGATATACACACATCCTCGCATATACACACATATATGCACATAGTACATAATAAAGTCAGCTATGGTCTGGAATAGAGTTTCGGGGTTATTTACAAAGATAGTCTTGTTAAGCTGATGGGATCTCTTAGCCAGGCTTAAACATATAAACACAAAGACATTGTATACTCTCTCAACCACATCTGAACTGCTCACTTACATACATCCCACCATGTAACAGAAACAGCCATCATTTTCTTTTATTTATTAAGGCAATTTTGCTACAGAGCTTTGTTGGACAACACTCTTGATATTAAAAAAAAAAAAAATGGACTGCTGTCTCTGTTTGCTTTGTGGCTTCTAATATAGATACTGGAAACCCCATGAGCATTATCGCGCCTTGAGTCGATCCACTATTCTTCACAACCACCTCCCAGTTGCTATGGCTACTGAAAGTTGTTCAGGCCATTTGCTAACTGACCTTTCTGCAACTTCTGCCCCTCAGGCCCCTCACTGGCAAAGTGGGGCACACACTCTCTTTTCTGGCTTGTCCTGAATGTCCCCATTCTACCTCCTTTTCTTCCCTTAGCAGCAGCGCTTTCCCAGACTTATTGCAGCCACCTCCCCATTTGACCACAGTGTTTCCTTTGGACCCTCTTCCGTTCTGCCCTTTTTTCAAGCTGCACCAACACCTGGGCAGTTCCATCCACTCCCAGCTTCAGTGACCACCCACGTGCTGCTGCCTCCCACATCTGCAGCAGCAGGCTGCCTTCCTCACCTTCATCCACAGAACTGTTTACCTGCTGTTTCCTCCAGAATGTCCTAAAGGTCTTTCAAATCCTGTACGTCCTAAACAAGCTCTTCATCTCCCCTCCCAGATCTCCTTGCCCTGAGCCCGGTCCTCTGTGCAGGTACCAGCTATCTACTTCCTGCCCAGCTATCTACTTCCAATCCTGGGGAGTCCTCTTTGACTTGCTCTTTACTCTCTCAACCTCCCCATCCCATTCACCACCAGGAGTCCTCATTCCACCACCTGAACCTCTGTTGGTGCTTCTGCCCCAACTTGGCACTGCCACCTCTCACCTGAACCACAGCACCAACATCCTACGGGGATGCTGCCTCCTGCCCCTCCTGGATCCTCTAGAATCTGTCAGCACCATTCAGCACAGCTCTCTGCACAGGTTTCTGTTGTCATTACAACAGAACGGTGGTGACCAGCCACATGTGGCTCTGGGGCACTTGAAATGCGGCTAGTGTGTCTGGGGGACTCCTTTTCCATGTTACTTAATTTAAATGTAAAGAGTCCCACATGGCGGTGGAAATGGCATTGGACAGATCAGCTCCAGATTCTCTACAAATGTGGTGAAAATGCCTCAACAGCTTCCTTGACCTGGCTTATGGATTCCATCACTGTCTCCCTCCTCTTTCTCTCCATTCCTCCCATGGCTTTCTTGGATACAAGGTCATTCTCTCTTTCTCAAAATCAGAATGCTTCTCCCTCCCTTGGAAGTTAACTCGTTTGGCTTAGAGTAGCTTCCCTCTACGTGGTAAACCCCGACTTGACTTGTGAGTCGCAGCTAAGCAGTTATTTCCCTTGCCTCATGCCATGGCCCCTTCTCTACCCTGCCACTTCCCTTTCCAGATGCTCCATGCATGGTCCTGACACTCCGTATCACAGTACCTTTCATGCTGGGTTTTCAATCCAGTTTACATGTCTATATTCCCCATCAGACTGCAAGCTCTGTCCTCACAGAGGACACAGGCCCCAGGTCTCTTGTACGGTTGTTATATTCACAGTGCCTGTGCTGTGCCTGGCATGGTAGAGGCTACCACATGTGCCTCCCCTGCCAGTGGGCTCATGGCCCAAAAGCCAGGCCCTCCCTCTGGGAAGCAGGGCCACTTAGTAGCCCTTCCTTTGCATGTACCCATAGAGGCTGTTTTTAGAAGGGTAACTGACAGAGATGGCTCGTTTCACAGAGTGAAGACCAATTGGACGCTGAAAAATCTCTTTTTTAACGTAGTATTCTGGTTACGAAAAGCCAGGAAGAGTCACTGAGCAATTCAGCTGCCTCTCACTATACGAACCTATTCCAAACCCTCGGGGAGCTTTGAGAGATGCAACCATGGCCACTGACTGACGCTGCCTTTAAACCACAAATGTGGTGGCCGAAGAAGGAACACATAAGGATGCCCTTTCCAGCTCTACGCAGAGTTACATATTTCAGTTGGACTCCATGGCCCCAGCTGCAGGCATGTAACAAACACCAGTCCTTGGCTTGTCCAGACCTCCCCATACCACACCTCAAGGCATCTAGGCCATGCTTTTCCTTCACACTGAAATCACATTTTCACCTCATTTCCTATTTACCACCCATTTTTAATTATATTTGATGCATTTTCCCAATTGTACAAAATAAAGATGCTTTATGTGAAAATAAGCATCCATTGGCACAAGTCAGCCAGAGCAATGTATTCTGAACTAGGCTATACTCGTGAAATACGAAATTTGTAAATGTAAATGCCAGCTCTTGTCTACTTTAGGATTTCAATCTTGGCTCTGCCATGTCTCACTGTAAGCCCTTAGTAATCGTTACAGAGATACTGTAAGGCCTTAGCAATTGTTCCATTACCCACTAGGCAATGAGTAAGATCTCCCATATCAGTTATTCATTTAATTTGAAATCTTTATACCTATGAAGACGTCCTTTTCAAAAACAGTGACTTTTTTTTTTTTTTTTTCATAATTTATGTCCTCCCCTCTCCCTTGGTGTCTTGGAAGAGAAGGCTTTGCTACTAGTTAGCTGACTGGAATAAATGATTCTTCCTTTACTTAGAGCCTTTCTTAGTCATGGCCTCGTCAAAGAAGAAAGCAGCATAACACCGCTAACAATTATATTAAATAGTTTAGCTTGGTGAAGAGAGAATGCAGCTTTGAATCTCGATCTCTCAATGTCTCTTACATACACATTCATGGTACTACCAGCTCTGGGTACTTTATTATAGACATAGAAGCAAGTAGCCTTATTTCATTGTCACCTGAGCAACAGGAAGAAAGGGTGAACATTTGTTCAGTGCCTGTTAATACGGTAGATGTCTTGGTTCCTGTGTTATTTCATTCACTTCCCCAAACTTCCTACAAGATGGGTATTACTACTGCCTTACAGTCGAAGAAACCAAAAGCCAAAAATTGAAGTAAAGCACCAAGATGGCTGAAAGAAAGAGTGACCTAGCACCAGAGGCCACGCTCTTTCTGTCATCTGCAGTGGTCTCATTTCCATGGCGGGCTCCTATTTTGGCCTCAGAACATTTCCTGAGGAGAAATTTTGCCTGAGTGGAAAGATGTAAGACAGAATAAAATATGAAGTGAGTGGGCTACCCAAGTAAATGGTGAACACAGCCAAATGTGCAGCTTCCATTCTTCTATATGAGGTAAGAAATGCTTAAAGTAGATTTGTGTCTCCCTGTATGCCACTTCTAGTGTGATCCTGAGGAAAATTACCAGACCACAGCGAGATGCAAAAGCACCCACTAATTACATGAACTATGACTCTCTCAAAATAATGTGTGAATAAAAAATAATAAAGGGGATATCATCACTGATCCCAAAGAAATACAAACTACCATCAAAGAATACTATAAAAACCTCTATGCAAATAAACTAGAAAATCTAGGAGAAATGGATACATTCCTGGACACATATACCTTCTCGAGACTATAATGAATCCCTGAATAGACCAACAACTAGTTCTGAAATTGAGGCAGTAATTAATAGCCTACCAACCAAAAAAAAAAAAGCCCAGGACTAAATGGATTCACAGCTGAATTCTACCAGAGGTACAAAGAGGAGCTGGTACCATTCCTTCTGAAACTATTACAAAAAATAGAAAAAGGGGGAATCCTCCCTAACTTATGTTTATGAGGCCAGCATCATCCTGATACCAAAACCTGGTAGAGACACAACAAAAAAAGAAAACTTCAGGCCAATATCCCTGATGAACATCGATGTGAAAATCCTCAATAAAATACTGGCAAACTGAATCCAGCAGTACATCAAAAAGCTTATTCACCATGATCAAGTTGGCTTCATCCCTGGGATGCAAGGCTGGTTCAACATACACAAATCAATAAATGTAATCCATCATATAAACAGAACCAAAGACAAAAACTACATGATTATCTCAATAGATGCAGAAAAGGCCTTTGATAAAATTCAACATCCCTTCATGTTAAAAACTCTCAATAAACTAGGTATTCATGTAACATATCTCAAAATAATAAGAGCTATTTATGACAAACCCATAGCCAATATCATACTGAATGGGCAAAAGCTGGAAGCATTCCCTTTGAAAACTGGCACAAAACAAGGATGCCCTCACTCACCACTCCCATTCAACATAGTATTGGAAGTTCTGGCAAGAGAAAGATATAAAGGGTATTGAAATAGGAAGAGAGGAAGTCAAATTGTTGCTGTTTGCAGATGACATGATTCTATATTTAGAAAACCCCATCATCTCAGCCCCAAAACTCCTTAAGCTGATAAGCAACTTTAGCAAAGTCTCAGGATATAAAATCAATGTGCAAAAATCACAAGCATTCCCATACACCAACAATAGGCAAGCAAAGGGCCAAATCATGAAAGAACTCCCATTTACAACTGCTACAAAGAGAATAAAATACCTAGGAATACATGTTACAAGGGAAGTGAAGGACATCTTCAAGGAGAACTGCAAACCACTGCTCAAGGAAATAAGAGAGGACACAAACAAATGGGAAAACATTCCATGCTCATGTATAGGAAGAGCCAATATCATGAAAATAGCCATACTCCCCAAAATAGTTTACAGATTCAATGTTATTCCCATTAAGCTACCATTGACTGTCTTCACAGAATTAGAAAAAACTAATTTAAATTTCATATTGAACCAAAAAGGAGCCCATATAGCCAAGACAAAAAGAAAAAAGCAAAAAGAAAAAAGTTGGAGGCATCATGCTACGTGAATTCAAATGACATGACAAGGCTACAGTAATCAAAACAGCATGGTACTGGCACTAAAACAGAGATATAGACCAATACAACAGAACAGAAACCTAGAAATAACACCGCACATCTACAACCATCTGATCTTTGACAAACCTGACAAAAACAAGCAATTGGGAAAGGATTCCCTGTTTAATAAATGGTGCTGGGAAAACTGGCTAGCCATATGCAGAAAACTGAAACCGGACCCCTTCCTTACACCTTATACAAAAATTAACTCAAGATGGATTAAAGACTTAAACATAAAATCTAAAACCATAAAAACCCTAGAAGAAAACCTAGGCAATACCATGCAGGACATAGGCACGGGCAAAGATTTCATGAGTAAAACACAAAAAGCAATGGCAACAAAAGCCAAAATTGACAAATGGGATTTAATTACACTAAAGAGCTTCTGCACAGCCAAAGAAACTATTATCAGACTGAACAGGCGACCTACAGAATGGGAGAAAATTTTTGCTATCCACCCATCTGACAAAGGTCTAGTACCCAGAATCTACAAGGAACATAAACAAATTTACAAGAAAAAAAAAAAAACAAAAACCCCATCAAAAAGTGGCAAAGATCCTTCTCAAAAGAAGACATTTACACAGCCAGCAAACATGAAAAAAAGCTCATCACCACTGCTCATTAGAGAAATGCAAATGAAAACCACGATGAGATATCATCTCATGCCAGTTAGAATGGCAATTATTAAAAAGTCAGGAAACAACAGACGCTGGTGAGGCTGTGGAGAAACAGGAATGCTTTTACACTGTTGGTGGGAATGTAATTTAGTTCAGCCATTGTGGAAGACAGTGTGGTTATTCCTCAAGAATCTAGAACCAGAAATACTATTTGACTTAGCAATCCCATTACTGGGTATATAACCAAAGGATCATACATCATTCTACTATAAAGACACATGCACACGGATGTTTACTGTAGCGCTATTTACGATAGCAAAGACTTGGAACCAATCCAAATGCCCATCACTGATAGGCTAGGTAAAGAAAATGTGGCACATAAACACCATGGAATACTACACAACTATAAAAAAGAATGAGTTCATGTCCTTTGCAGAGACATGGATGAAGCTGGAAGCCATCACTCTCAGCAAATTAATACAGGAACAGAAAAGCAAACAACACATTCTCACTCATCAGAGGGAGGTGAACAATAAAAACACATGGACACAGGGAGGGGAACAACACAAACTGGGGCCTGTTGGGAAGTCAGGGACAAGGGAGGGGGAGCATTAGGACAGACACCTAATACATGTGGGGCCTAAAACCTAGATGACGGTGCTCACTTTGGCAACACATATACTAAAATTGGAATGATACAGAGAAGATTAGCATGGCCCCTGCGCAAGGATGACATGCAAATTCGTGAAGCATTCCATATTTTTGTTCAGTTAGGAAAAGAAGAAGTCAAATTGTCCCTGTTTGCAGATGACATGATTATATATTTAGAAAACCCCATCATCTCAGCCCAAAATCTCCTTAAGCTGATAAGCAACTTCAGCAGAGTCTCAGGATATAAAATCAATGTGCAAAAATCACAAGCATTCTTATACACCAGTAACAGACAAACAGAGAGCCAAATCATGAATGAACTCCCATTCACAATAGCTTCAAAGAGAATAAAATACCTAGGAATCCAACTTACAAGGGATGTAAAGGACCTCTTCAAGGAGAACTACAAACCACTGCTCAGTGAAATAAAAGAGGACACAAACAAATGGAAGAACATACCATGCTCATGGATAGGAAGAATCAATATCGTGAAAATGGCCATACTGCCCAAGGTAATTTATAGATTCAATGCCATCCCCATTAAGCTACCAATGACTTTCTTCACAGAATTGGAAAAAACTGCTTTAAAGTTCATATGGAACCAAAAAAGACCCTGCATTGCCAAGACAATCCTAAGCCAAAAGAACAAAGCTGGAGGCATCATGCTACTTGACTTGAAACTATACTACAAGGCTACAGTAACCAAAACAGCATGGCACTGGTACCAAAACAGAGATATAGACCAATGGAACAGAACAGAGTCCTCAGAAATAATACCACACATTTACAGCCATCTGATCTTTGACAAACCTGAGAAAAACAGGAAATGGGGAAAGGATTCCCTATTTAATAAATGGTGCTGGGAAAATTGGCTAGCCATAAGTAGAAAGCTGAAACTGGATCTGTTCCTTACTCCTTATATGAAAATTAATTCAAGATGGATTGGAGACTTAAATGTTAGACCTAAAATCATGAAAACCCTAGAAAAAAACCTAGGTAATACCATTCAGGACATAGGCATGGGCAAGGACTTCATGTCTAAAACACCAAAAGCAACGGCAACAAAAGCCAAAATTGACAAATGGGATCTAATTAAGGAGCTTCTGCACAGCAAAAGAAAGGACCATCAGAGTAAACAGCCAACCTACAGAATGGGAGAAAATTTTTGCAATCTACTCATCTGACAAAGGGCTAATATCCAGAACCTATAAATAACTCAATCAAATTTACAAGAAAAAAACAAACAACCCCATCAAAAAGTGGGCAAAGGATATGAACAGACATTTCTCAAAAGAAGACATTCATACAGCCAACAGACACATGAAAAAATGCTCATCATCACTGGCCATCAGAGAAATGCAAATCAAAACCACAATGAGATACCATCTCACACCAGTTAGAATGGCAATCATTAAAAAAACAGGAAACAGCAGGTGCTAGAGAGGATGAGGAGAAATAGGAACACTTTTACACTGTTGGTGGGACTGTAAACTAGTTCAACCATTGGGGAAAACAGTGTGGTGATTCCCCAAGGATCTAGAACTAGAAATACCATTTGACCCAGCCATCCCATTACTGGGGAGATACCCAAAGGATTATAAGTCATGCTGCTATAAAGACACATGCACACGTAGGTTTACTGCAGCACTATTCACAATAGCAAAGACTTGGAATCAACCCAAATGTCCATCAGTGACAGACTGGATTAAGAAAATGTGGCATATATACACCATGGAATACTATGCAGCCATAAAAAAGGATGAGTTCGTGTCCTTTGTAGGGACATGGATGCAGCTGGAAACCATCATTCTCAGCAAACTATCACAAGAACAGAAAACCAAACACGCATGTTCTCACTCATAGGTGGGAATTGAACAATGAGATCACTTGGACACAGGAAGGGGAACATCACACACCAGGGCCTATTGTGGGGAGGGGTGGGGGGAGGGAAAGCGTTAGAAGATATACCTAATGTATATGATGAGTTAATGGGTGCAGCACACCAACATGGCACATGTATACATATGCAACAAACCTGCATGTGGTTCACATGTACCCTAGAACTCAAAAACAACAACAACAAAACAAAACCTAGATGTTGGGTTGATAGGTGCAGCAAGTCACCATGGCACCTGTATACCTACATAACAAACCAGCACATTCTGTACATGTATCCCAGAACTTAAAGTAAAATAAAAAATAAAAATAATAATAATTTGTGAACAGTCTCTGCTGCTTGTAGCAGTATCTCATTTGGTGAGATATTTTGACTCACTGACAATTTTTTTGCTTTTCTATTTGAGACAGGTATTGCTCTGTGATCCAGGCTGGAGTGCTGTGGTGCAATCTTGTCTCACTGCAGCCTCTGCCTCCTGGGCTCAAGCAATCTTCTCACCTCAGCCTCTGAAGTAGCTGGTACTACAGGCCCGCATTACTGCACCCAGCTAATTTTGTATTTTTAGTAGAGATGGGGTTTCACCATGCTGGCTGGGCTGGTCTCTAACTCCTCACCTCAAGTGATCTGCCCACCTCCACCTCCACTTCCCAAAGTACTGGGATTACAGCCACTGCGCCCAGCCATGTCAATGATACTTAACGCCCTTTTCACCTAAAGAATGACATCTCCCCAGTGTGTACATGTAGTATTTTCTGCACCACCGGATTTCTGTTCCTCACACCACCCACCTTGCCCCTCTAGGAGCAGGGAAGCCATGGTTCCCAGAGCCTGGCTAGAGAAGAGCCATGTCAGCTTCTAGCATGGCCCCTGGAGGCATGGAAGGCAGCTATTCAGCAGTGGGATCCTCAGAGGCCTTCCTTCTGTCATGCAGAGAAGAGCATCTCAGTGAGACACTGACCACTACCCAGCCCAGGGGTAGGTTCTCATCCAGGTCTAATGGTCATGCACAGAAGCAAACGCCTCCAAGCCAAGGCTTGCTCAGCTCATGTTGAGGTCAACTAACATTTTGTTTTGGGATCTGCTACACACACGATGTTTTAATAAAAACAAGGTTGATTGCCTTCAAGATGTAACTCTGCACCTCACATAACCGATGAATTCCAGAACATGCCAGGGAAGACGCAAACAAATCTGGAGCACCGGTGGGCGGCGCAGCTGTCCCTAACATTCCTAGATGATGGTTTTCTGATCTCTGAAATCCAGCCCAGCCTAAAAACGAGCAATTGCTATCAGCCACAAGTGCTCTCTATCATAATGGCAGCGTCCGGAGCACTCAGCAGTGAGTCAAGGAAGTTCTGGCTGCCACCAGCTATCTAGGAACTTAAGAAATCACTCTCTGGGACTGTTTCTTCTTCCATTAAATAAGGATCCTCTGACGCTCCCTTGGAAGTTTTCCATGACCCCTGCCCAGCACAGCTCCTCTGCTTTCTTCACAAGGCTTGGTTCCAATGTAGAATAAGTGTCAGTGAGCCCATAACTCCACCTCCTCGGAGGTCCCAGGACGCTGTCCTGTGACCTCCAGGTGGTGTCTGGCTGCTCTGTCTGGGGGTGTCTCCCTCCTATGACACTGCCTGGCACTTTTAGACACCCAAGTATTTGTTGAATGAGATGAACATCGTCCTCTATCGATTACTAAGGACAGACTTTCTGTTTGCATTGGCCCACTGGTCCTGGGAATGTGGCAAGGGCTCACCAACAGATGAATACATAAACATACACGCTCTCAGGGGTCCCACCATCCAGGGAACTCGTTTGAACACCTGATTACTTTCTACCTTGCATTATGCTCCAGTTGCCTCTGTAAACTCCAAGCTTACCATTCTACCAACACATATGTGTACCATGTGGAAGAAATCCATGTTTGTTCTGAGAGTTGTGTGCATGTGTCCTGAGGGCTGGCATACTATGCACACTATTTATCAGGGGTTGGGTTGGTATCATATTGTGTATCCTCTGCAGTGCTGTCTATACTGCTAGGCAGGAGGCACATTTTTACTAAGTGTGTATACTGACATAAAATTGCAACATATGTTTAATAGGAAAAGGGCAATTTTTGCCTCAAGAGGTACTATTAATACCATCTTTGTTACTTACTGTTCTACACAATGACCATAACATAAATAGTTCTTGATCTCTCTAAGAATGAATAGAAGTTAGCAATAAATTCATTAGAAATAAGCTTCTTTCACTCATAGGAAATTGCTATTCTTAGTAAGAACTAAAAAAATTATTATTGTCAATTCTTTCTTTCTGGGAGAGTAAGGATTCCATATGTTTTACATATGACACCTAAACATTTACAATGCAAAAGTACATCTACTCCTAGTATCCTTACCACAGCTGCTTTGTTTGAAATTTTTTTTGGGGAAAGATTGAAGTTCAGAGGGCTTATGATTCATTAAAGTTGTTAACCGATTCAAACACTCAACTATCAACCTGTTCTTTCAGAGAATGTGCCTTTCACCCACCTTGGGACCATTCTTCCAGCACGTATGTGTACTATGTGGAAGAAATCCACGTGTGTCCTGAGAGCGGTGTGGATGTATCCTGAGAGCTGGCATACTACACACACGGTTTAAGCAGAACTTTGATCTACAGTCAAAGGTTCTTATGTGTGTGACCTTTAGAAACAAATGCTCTTTTTTTCACAAGGCCATCAGAACTAGCCTCTGAGTATAGAGCCAGCGCAGAGAAAATTCCACAACTGTTGATTCACTAATTTACTCTAATGAAAAAGCTGTAGGCAGTCTCAAGTCTGAGTAAGTGTGAATGTTAGAAAGGTCCCTCTAGACTTACAATGCACTTTTCAATGTTCTGTCTGGAAAAGGAATATAAATAGAGTATTCAACATGCTTCTGTCAGGCCACCTTTAAGATCAAACATTTTTGATATTTCAAAATAAAGCTTTTAGAATTAAAATGATTCCAATGATTCTGAAAAAGTGGTATTCTTCTTCCAGCCAAGGTGGAGTGAGGTGAATTGAAATTACCCTTCCATTTGAAACAACCAAAAGTACTCAAAATAAAGACCATGAAAAAATGATTTCCAAGACACAGGCTAGCAGTGAAGGACAGTGATGCTAGAAGGAAATACAGAGCAAAGCTCTGTGACATTGGCTTACACTAGGGCTTCTCAGATACAGCCCTGAAAGCATGACCCATACAGAAAACAAACATCAACAGGACTTAGTTAAAATTGCAAACTCCTGCTCTTCAAAAGACATTGCTAAGAGAATGAAAAGATCAGCCGCACTGGGAGAAAATACTTACAGTCAGATATCTGGATTTGCATCCAGAAAATATAAAGAACTCTCAAAACCCAGCAATCGGAAAACAAATTATCCAATTATGAAAAATAAGCCAAAGACTTGAACAGACACTTCACCAAAGAAGACATAAAGATAAATGATCACATGAAAAGATGTTCACCATTATCAATCTTCAGGGAAACCAAGTTCAAACCACAGTAAGATACCACTGTGCAGCTATTAGAATGGCTGAAAGTAAACCGACTAACCACACCAAGAGTCGGCAAGGGTGTGGAGCAATCTGAACCTCACATGCTTCTCTTGGAAATAGTAAATTGTTCAACCATTTTGGAAAACCGCTTGGCAGTTTCTTAAATATGAAAATATACTTAGCCGGGCGCGGTGGCTCACGCCTGTAATCCCAGCACTTTGGGAGGCCGAGGCGGGTGGATCACGAGGTCAGGAGAGGGAGACCATCCTGGCTAACACGGTGAAACCCTGTCTCTACTAAAAATACAAAAAACTTAGCCGGGCGTGGTGGCGGGCGCCTGTAGTCCCAGCTACTCGGGAAGCTGAGGCAGGAGAATGGCGTGAACCCGGGAGGTGGAGCTTGTAGTGAGCCGAGATTGTGCCACTGCACTCCAGCCTGGGCAACGGAGCAAGACTCCGTCTCAAAAAAAAAAAAAAAAAGAAAATATACCTGCCACATTACCCAGGTATTCCGCTACAAGGCATTCATCCAAGAAAGGAGAAAGCATATGTCCATACAAAGACTTGTACATAAAGGCTCAGTATGGCTTTATTTGTAATAGCCTCCAAGCTGGTAACAACCCAAACAACCATCAATAGGTGACTGCACAAATTAATTGGGGGAAAATCCATACAATGGGAAACTAGCAATAAAAAAAACACACACACACAACAAATTATTTATATATTAAATGGAATGAGTGAATCTCAACATAACTATGCTAAGTGAAGGAAGCCAGACCAAAAAAGTCTACATACTGCATTGTTACATTTATATGTAACACTAGAAAATGCAAACTAATCTCTATTAACAGAAGCAATATAGAAAGTAATTGAGGAGAAGAAGGGTAGGTGGAAAGATTAAACGAAGGCTGGAGAAAACTTTTGGGGTGATAGATACATTCACTATCTTGATTGTGGTGATAATTTCACCGGTGTGTATAGAAGTCAAAACTTATAAAACTGTGAACTTTAAATTTGTTCAGTTTAGAACTGCATCAGTTCTACCTCAATTAAGAAACCCCGAAGGACACTAATTTACTTTGGGAAACTTTGCATAAAATAGCATTTATGATACAGCCATTCAAAAAACTATTCATTGAGTTCCTATCTATGCCAAGTGCTGGTGGAAAAAAAAAAAAATCTCTAGCAAACGAGATTTTGACCCATGAACCACTAGGTGAGGCCTCAGTGTTTCCATTGTGCTATGCTGCTTAAGGAAAGTCAATTCTGAAGGGCTTTTGAAAAACCAAGTTTAACTTCTGTTGTCAGCCTCATTACATGGAAATTGTTTCAGAATGTTTCATCTATAATCACATGAATTTTGATATTGCACTTGAGCCTAACTGTACAAATAAGAGAATTTAAGAAAGAACCTCAAAACCCCCATTCTGTTCTCTACTCAGAGGGCTTTCAACGAAATTAACAGACGAAAGTAAATCTGCTATGTGTTCTCATGTAGATGATCTGTGGTTTCAACATAAAACGAGTAGGAAGACTTTGCTCCAGTTTCCTGCATTTCCTTTTGTGTGAGTCATGAAGAGCATAATTTGCTGTGTTCCCCAAAGCCTTGCTTGCCATCATCTCTTATTTCTAAGATTTTCCACTAAGTCACACTCTTTAAGCCACTGACAATTAGCAAAACTATTTATTACTGAGTTCGCCTTGTGGGAATTTGACTTTTGTCATATGAAAAGTTCAGAGAAAGCAGAGGTAAATGATATGCACAGGGTCTCAGTGTAAAACACTGGAAAGTGGCATTCTTTTATCAATCAACCTTATGCCATTAGTTGCCACAGAGAGATAACATTCTGCTGTCATAATGGAATTTCTAAAAGATGGACCATTATTTCCATAATAACACCATTATAATACTGGTCATCAAGCCTGTCAACATTTTCCTTAATAGAAAAATATTTTTAAAAGCGTTTACTACTCAGATCTTACAGGCTGAACTTAGGCAATAAATTCTCCAAAAGAAAGTATGGAAACTTCACAAATATGAAGAACTAAATTAGTATGACTGCGTACAACATTCTTTGAGCCAGAACTGGAGAAGCTGCTTGCAAAATGAAACAAGAAGCATATTTTAAATGACATACAAAGCAAGTTATCCAAATCAAAATTTTGTAGAAACTGCTAAAACCACCTCGGCTATATCTATAATTGATTAAATTAGAAACAAGTTTAGAATCTCCTTTCTGTATTGACACAAGACAAGAAAGGTGACTCCTATGAAGAATAATGAATATAAGATTCAAAAGTTGGCAGAGATTGAGATGATCCAAGCTGGCCCTGAACCACTAATAATGTTTTTGAAAGATTGGGTTATTAGATTAACAGTTGTAGAAGATGGACACTATTTATGCAATGTTAAAGCAAACATTTTTATTAACCAAACATTTCCTAAATTGCAAGCAAAAATGTGAAACTCAATCTGACACCTGTGGCAAATCTGAGGGCCTTCCCTGGTCCAGGGAATACTCTCTGCTGTCAATGAGGTTTGTTCCAAAGGTTATTTGAAAAAAAAAATTTTTTTTTTAAACTTAATCAGTTTTTAACTCTTGCTGCTTTCCAACAGATGATTTACCCTGATTCTTCCCAAAGCCCTGTGTATGGCAGATGCCACCTGACAGCAATAACTCAAGCATACCCTGAGAATGACCCTATGGCTTAAGAAGAATGTGTGTTCAGAGTTCTAAGCTAAGGAATCTGGGAGTGGCCAACCTGGAGATTCACTCCCAGTCTATAGAGGACATCTGAATCCCTGGCCCATTCTTTGGAATGTAGGTCGTCCAGGAAATCGAGGCCCTTTGTCATGGGTTAAATGGAGGTTGCTAGGCGGAAATGCTATATAACCTGAATGCTTTTTATAAATGGGAGTGGTTTTCTTGCACTACTCTTGGCCCATCCTTTATGTAAGTACCCAATAAACCCTATGTTTCATTCCCTGGCTCTGGGTCTCTTCTTCAGCCCCTTGGACATGGTGACATCCTTAATGGAATCAACAGGGGTCTAGCATGACACCCTGAAAACTCTCAGTCTCTCTTTCCTTTGGTCAACAGCATGTATGTGGTTGCTGATCCTTCACTTAGGAACCAAGGAGGGGCTCTACTCACGTCATGCATAGAGTCCAGCAGCTTGGTCAGTTGGTAGAACCTCTGCCAGCTCTGCCCAGAATTGTTGGGACACTTAGTTACCATCTTCCTTAGTTCTTTGATGTAATTTGTCCTCATTTCTTCAAATGCAGCCTGGCTTTTGAGGCCATCCTTTGGAACTGCGTTAAGGAAAACAGACATGTAAATTCAAGGATGGAAAACAACTTTAGCTTCTTAGCAGGTAAGGCCATATACTGATTTTGAGGTTAGACACTAAATCTCAACTGCATTTATGAATAAATATGGCCGTTGTCTACTGGCAAATACTTGTACACATACATACACAAAGAACAACAACTATTTATCAGATGTGTCTTATCATACACTTTGCACAGACTAGTTCACTTAACCCTGACACCAATATTAGGACATAACTGTTATATCATTCTCATTTTACAGATGAGGAAACTGAACACTGTAGGCTGAATCACTTGCCCATGGACACAATAAAAAAAGGCAGAGAAGGGGTGGTATCAACTTAGGTCTGTCTGTTTCCAAAGCCTTTCTCTTAACCACAATGCCACATTGCCTTGTGGCTGGTCATCCAAGTGTTTATGAATCCTAACTTGCCAATACCTCAGAGATAGGAAAATATATTTTGATTTTCCAGGATAACTGAAGAGCCACAGACAATCTAGGTTGGGGCTAGAATTAGAAATCAGCATCTTCATTCTCAAGTTCAAATATTAAAGACATTCGGGGGAACTGGCCATCTACGAAGTGGAGGATGCTGCTTACAAAGAAGCACTTTCTATCCACCTGGCACCAGGATCGCATGACCACTAAGGCATGTGACCTCCCAGTACAACCTCATCTAAAGCGTCTGTACATTAAAATATATTTTCTTATCTCTGAGGTATTGGCAAGTTAGGATTCATGTATACTGGTTGATGTGTGTGAGGAGGGAACACCAACAGTGGCTCTGCACGCAAGGCAAAATTTAAAACTTTCAAAGAGAATGAACCATGTTCATCTGTATCTTTGATAAGGTAGAAAACTAAGGATAATATTTTCTTCTTTCCTTTTATGTGGTGGCTAGCTTTTGTATGTTTTTTTAAAAATTCACTTAAAAAAAGAATACTTTGAAATTCAGGACTTGTAAGCTTATCAAGTGCTTCTGTGACCCGCTGAGAAGCAGGTCCCAGGACATTTGTGAAAGTACTTTATTAAGAAATGAAGTCCAGGTGTAGGACAGAATTTAAGCATTTTTTTTCCCACTATAGCCAATAGTTATGTTTATGCCTTAACACTGAATAAGAAAATCACTTAGAATTTTATTTTTAGGAGATAAAGACCTAACGAAAATTCATCTTGGGATATTAACATTTTGATTTTGAAACTGCTCTTACTTTCGCTTCTTAATTACCAATTATATTTTCTAATTTCCCATAACTGGTATAAATAATTATTTACTTTGGTCATCAGCACTTTGAGATGGTTCTGAGTATTGTGTGCAACCCTGGAAGCCAGGCATACTGCTGTTTCCAAATAAACCCTGTTATCCTATAAAAAGATGGATTATCTTGCAAATTAACTTCTACTATTATGTTAAGAATCTTCTTGAGTTTAATTGTTGAGAGTTTGATTTGTCATTTATTTAAGTCTATTTTTGTGAGGGGAAAAGTAAATCCCTAATAGTAACTGCACAAATTCCTGAGGCTGCCACAATATTATGGTTTAAAATATTTGACATTCACATTAAATGTTAAATGCTATCCATTATATAACAAATAGTATTTTTTCTCCTTAAAATAAAACTTTATTTTAAAAGTAAAAAAACATAAAGAACAGTAATAACCGGAACGTTAATAGTAAAATCATAAATCCAATTTCTACCAAAATTTTAATGTTAACTTAAAACTTTCTAAAAGACAGGAAAAGTTTGCAAATATCTTACACTTCCCACCCACAGATTAGCATTTAAGTTGTAAAACTGCACAAAGTAAATGTTTAGTTTTTCATTATAGATACTTATATGGACATCACCCCACACATGAAAAGTTGACTAGTGGTAGAATAAATAAGTTTCACTATTATATTTCAATACCATTTGGTACATCTAAGATTAATCAAATTTACATTTCTGATAGTTGTGGATCAAAAATTCTAAAAATTATAACAACTTGTCAAACAGTATTACTTATATATTATTGCTGTAACTGAAATATAGCGTACCAGTTTCCCAGCCAGATTTTTTAGAAGTTGAAACCAACCCACAAATAAAGAGAACTTAAGCAAAACCTCAAATTTTGGAGTTCTGCCCAGAGTTTCTGAATTTACTTATTAAATGCAGCAGAGCTGCTGGAAATCATCCAAAATCTGGAGAAGAGCAAAGAGGCAACTGGGGTGGAAGTCTGTCTGCTTTCCTCAAGAACATGAGAGCCTCTGATGTCAGTCCCGAAAAACTTTGATACACTGGACATCAGGTGTGCATCTGACATTCCTGAGATGAAAAATTTTCATGTGTTCTATCACAGATTAGCCAAACAAGCTTACTAAAGCCTGCAGTTTTTATGGTTTATAAAATGCTTTACCTATGTTTTCCTATCTTTTCATTTTGCTTTTTCTGCATTGAAAAAAATCAGAATTCAAACTACTGAGCTACTTGGGGGCTAATAAATTAATTCAAGTAGCTTCAAAATGATATCAGAATCTATTATGGGCTGAGTGAATATGTAAAAAGATGTAAAAGGATAAGACATCAATTTAGATTTAGTAGTCAACATTCATAAAGAATTAGTATCACAAGCACTTTAAAAAATGTTTCATTTGTATTCTATCATCCATTTGTCATAATTTTAAACATTTTTCTAACCAGTAATGGTTAATGACCTAGCTTGGAAGAAGAGTAAAATCATTTTCAGTGAATTTAAAGATTATAGTTCCAAAGTTATACTCCAGAAAGAATAAATCAGGAACAACAGAAACCTTGGTGAAGAGTGGAGCAGGAGGAGGACCCTGCAGGTGAGGGGTTGTAAACACGAGAGCAGCGGGAGATGGGGCTGGGTGTAATTACTGAGGAATGGTGGGGCCTGTGGCAAACTGGAGAGAACACGCCCTGCCCCGGGCAATTGAATTCAATGAAAATAAAACAAAAGGCCAAAAGCAACCCCAAAAACCTGTGCTGGCCAAATAAAACACAGCTGTGAACTGCTGGCCCCACCTCCCTACCAGGACTGCCAGTTTGCCCCCTCTGCTACGGAGTCTGCGACTCTGCCTTTTGGACACTCCGCCCTCACTGCTGCCATTGTGTGCCACCTGCCATCCGCCTGCCTTTCAGCCTCTTGGTGCCTGCTCTTAGGGTAGCAGGAACAACACTAGAGGTAAAGTCCCAAGCCATCGGTTTTATCCTAGCTCATAGAGGACATTCAACACATCACACTTATGTGCCTCCGTTTTGTCAACTTTAGAAAAGGCCTATCAATCTCCCAGGGTGATTTTAAGCATTAAATTAGATAATATATGGAAAAACACTTTGCAAATTGCAAGGTGCCAAACATAGGTGAAGCAGGAGGATTACACATGTCACCACTGCCTCCCCTCTTCCTGCTTTGATCGCTACCTGATTCCAGCTTACTTTCTGCAGGCCCAGGCCCTCTCTGCTGGAAACAGCAGCTCTTCATATGCATTCAATCCTGAGTACCTTGGCTAGTCTTGGCTCTTTTCTCCAAATGACTTTACTGATCACTGCCCCTTCACCCACACCTCTGTTTCAGGGACCCATGGCAAGGGCTAGGCACAGACTGGATACTCCAAGTTGTCACTAGGCACTCTCTCCTCCTCTGAAGTCCATGCCACTTGCCGTGGCATCCTTTCAGGCTCTTAACATCTGGAACATTTCTCAGTTTCCTCAGTGGCCATCGCATAAGGCTCAGAGTTTTCCTCTCCACACTGTCTCCTGTCATCTTTCTGGGTCTCGCCCTCATCTGATGGGAGCTTCCTCAAATTCTTTCCCCTCTGTTGGAAAATTCCTGTGCTGCTGTCGGAGTTACAACTGCCGCACATCCTTGTCAAAGCTAATCCTGTCCTCTCTTGTCTCCTCTGGCACTTTATGCCATCAACTTCTCTCCTCCCATACTTGGTTCCAGAAGCCCAAAAAAGCTTCTCATCAATCAGCAAGTCCCTGGCATGCGAGCATCTGCCCGATGCCTAACGGTCAACTCCAGTGGCCTTCTATCAGGGTTATCAACTTTCTCTGTGGAGGCCATGCTGTTTGTTACACCCCTTTTGGAAACTCTCACTTCCTGGCTTCCAATACCATATACTCTCCCAGTTTCTGTACCTCTCTGACAGTTCTGTCTCTGTCCTGCAGCCTCTGCTACCCTCCTGTAACACAGCTCCGCTGGCTCTCTCTGGATGATGGTAACCCCACTCATCGTTGGAATTACACTACAATTTTCTATAAGGATAATTTCAAATTTATATCTCCATGCTCAAACCTGTCTTCACAGTCCCAGTCCCCAGTTCTCCCCATCTTTTGGCTGTTTCTATCAGGACACAGAGTTGGTATCAAAAAATTAACCTATCCAAACCAGAACTCATTTTACACTTCACACAATCTACTCCAAGTCCTGATGTTAACATATTCCTATTAATGGCATCACTACTGTGGCTACTCATTTCTCTGTGCTCAAAATCTGTGTCACTCTGACCCACAGCACTTTTATTTCCCTTCCTAGGCAGCTGCCAAGGCCAACTCAACAATGTTTCCGGACTCCACTTGCTCCTGTCCATCATACTACCAGTCATGGTAATGCTCCCCATTACTTCCACAGGCTCCCAGCAGGTCTCTGTGCTTCCAATTGGGCTAAGTTCTCTGTCTCTGCCTCTCTCCCATCCTGTCTCTCTCCTCTTCAATCTATTCCAACAGAGAGACCCTTATAAAGCCATACAATACGGCTTTGATCCTGTCATCCCACTGCTCAAAAGCCTTCAGCATTGCCCTCTTCTGCCCACCTAATGACACTCAGATTTCTTCAATGGACATTGAATATTTTGGTCTAATCAACACCCCAATCTTATTCCCCAATCTTATTCTCCATGACTCCTCCACCCAATATAACTTGATGCACCTTTAAAAAATAAATGAATACATAAATAAAATAAAGAATTGGAAGGCAAAACAACCCCTCCCCGCTAAGTGTTACTGCCTATATAGACTTCCCCACAGGTCCACATTCATTCATACTGATGTTCACGGCAATGCCATCTCACACCTTCTATCCAACCTACAGCCCTTGCAAAACCCTCCAAGATCCAGCTGCATCACGTGTCCCTCCCCAGATCCCCAGAACTGAATGTGCTCTTCCCTTCTTTGAACCACCATTACATTCCTTACCTCTATCATAGTAAATAATTACTTTCCACATGTATTAAAGATATCTTTGGCCAGGCGTGGTGGCTCACGCCTATAATCTCAGCACTTTGGGACGCTGAAGCTAGTGGATCACCAGAGGTCAGGAGTTTGAGACCACCCTGGCCAACATGTCGAAAGCCCATCTCTACTAAAAATACAAAAATTAGCCAGGCATGGTGGCACATGCCTGTAATCCCAGCTACTTGGGAGGCCAAGACAGGAGAATCGCTTGAACCTGGGAGGTGGAGGCTGCAGTGAGCCAAGATCATACCACTGCACTCTGGCCTGGGCAACAGAGCAAGACTTCATCTCAAAAAAAAAAAAAAAAAAAAAAAAAAATCTTTGAACTTTTCTTTGAGTATAAACTCCATGAGGATAAAGACTGTGCTTCATTAACCCTTGTGTTTCCTGAATTGCCCAATCCTACTATACACATAAAGATACTTTATAAACATTGAGTGGCTGGATGGATGAAGGAATGTTGGGATATGCTCTTTCATATGACCAAAGCTTTATAGTTTGCAAGTAACTTAGTTTATCAAAGGTCAAAGGCTTCCTCCAATTTCTTCAATGTTTCTGTTTGATTTGTTTTTGTTTTTGGTACCAACTACCTGAATACAATAAATATAGGCTACCACCCTATGGGGAAGATGATCTGGTAGTACAGAAACAGTGCCAGGATGGGCATCAATTTACTTGTGCTTAGTAGCAGCAAAACTTTCATGATGGTGTATTCTTCAAAGGTGAGCTGCAGTCGAACGAACTGAAGGCTGATTTGGTGCATCCCCTGGCATAGTTCATACATGGCAGACTGATGCATCTTCTCTCTGCAAAGGAAAAGAAGAAAATGTCTGAGAATGCAGGATTCATTATCAAACCCAGACTGGCAGCCTGAGGCAGCTTAATAAGAGATCTGACTCAGAATTCTCCATTTGGCTTCAGCATGGAGCAGATGTGTATTTTAAAGACAAGTTAGACGCTTTTCATAGTGATTGGTAAATTGCTTCTAGACCAATACTGCTGGGCCATTTACTTGTACCCTGTGAGAATGTGTCAGGAGCACTGAAACCAACCCTTTCAAAGTATGCCATGATTTCATTTTATGTCAAGAGTAATACTGACTGATTAGGATTTTAGTGTGTCATAGTGAGACCATCCACAAAGCAGAGAAGCTGCTGTGATCTGGGGCAAAGCCCACAGACTCTTGTTCCTTTTCAGCCACAGATATTCAGCACTTATAGGAAAGGACTGGGCTAGATGCTATGAACATAGGACGGGGATGACCAATCTTATTTCTCCATGGGCCTTCCTTACAGAGGTCATGGAACATGTTATTAACTATTTACATCAACATATTTTAAAAGGGAAATTAAAAAATACTTTAAAAGGTGAGAACACCAAATAGAATCTCTCTGATAAAGAGAAAAAATGACAAGGGAGTTTGGCACAACATATACAAATACTTCCACACACACAACCAAACAATACCCTCACACCACTGTCTAAATGCTTCCATAAAAATCCATGTTATCTAAAAACAGAAGTCATTATTTTCTCTTTGCTTAAGAAGTAAGCAAGGCATCACTATTTTTTTTTTAGATGTTTTCCCTCAAAGTAATAAACCTTTTGTAAGGCCCTGGGTAACTACTGGTTCATGGCGACCAGACCATAAAAAGTGAAAGAGACGCTATTGGTGAAAAATGGGAAAGGACTTGACAAAGGCCAAAGAAACAGAAAACGAGGTCTGGATGGTGGATCTGTTAAAGGGTGACTGAAAGCAGGCAGCGTCTGCTGGAAAGCAATGTGGGGATCTCTCTTCCAGGATGGATTCTAGGGCTCCCCTCAATTGGCAGAAATCTCTTGCATCTCAACTCTGAATGCCAATTATAAGGAACCCATAATGAAACACAGCACATGTTCTCTGCATTATTATATATCTTTCCTCTTCCCCAATAAGCTAGAAGCCATTTTAAATTAAGAAAATATTTTAAACACACATATGCTAACAGCAGGAGCTTCCGAATCTACCATCCAGAATTAACAGTGTAAACAAATGCTACTATTTTTGCCATATGTGCATCAGATTTTTAAAAATTAAACATGGCAGAGTTAAGGCCCACTCTGCCTTCTTCCCCGATCCTATCCATCTCTTCCTCTTTCAAGAAGGGAACCACCCAGTCTGGGTGATTATCATTTCCTCTCAGATGTGTGTATTTCACTACACATGTGTGTATCTACAAAAACAGCATACAGTACTGCTTCGTTTTATGTAAATTTGAAATTAGATATGCACATCCTTCTGCAACTTATTTTTATTCAACAATAACTTTGAGATGTATCTATTCTGATACAGGAAACTAAGTTAATTCATTTTAACTGCTTCGAGCTTCATTTGTTTGAATGTACTGCATTTTACTTATCCATTGCACTACTGATGGACACTTGGGTTGTTTGCTCTTTATTACTATCACAAATGATGCCCAAAGAATATCCTTGTCATTTCTATAGGATACAGAATGAAAACAGAACTTCTGAGTCATAGATTTGCGCATGTCTCTTGCTTTCATTCCAACCAGCAGAGCATGAGCATGCCCTTACTCCACATCCCCACCAATGCTTGCCATTATCCACTTTCATTTTTTTTTTTCCATTTGATGGGAGGTTGAATGGATAGCACATGGTTGCTTTTATTTCCATTTCCATTATCACCAGTAGATTCAGCATTTACTCATCATTTGGGTATCTTCTGTGGTGATTTGACTCTTCATATCTTTACCACATTTACCCATTTTTTCCTTCTCGCACTGAGTAACACCATTTTTATGCCTAATAATTTTGTGCCTTAAAAATGTTGTCTGATCTTCACATTGTTTTTCTCGCTGTCTGCCTCTTTTTCTTGCTCTGTTTAGAACTTGCCAGGTGTGCTGTCCACCTTTCTTTTGATCCCTTAGTTTCAAACTTCCCACGTAATTATATTTCACGTATATCTTCTAAACATAAAAGGCTGGATTCAGAAATCTGAGAGTCTCTGTATTTTAATAACTCAGTTTAATCTGTTTTTATTTATCATGATTACTGACAAGTTTGGATGTTCTCTACCATTTTAACTTACTTTCCTTCCTCTTTCCCTTCTTTCTCTTTCTCTTCCTTTCATTGGATAGATCTAGATTTTTAGCCTCCTGTTGTGGGAAGTCAGGGATCCCGAATGGAGGGACCAGCTGGAGCCGCAGCAGAGGAACATAAATTGTGAAGATTTCATTTTAATATGGACATTTATCAGTTCCCAAATAATACTTTTATAATTTCTTATGCCTGTCTTTAATCTCTTAATTCTGTTATCTTCGTAAGCTTAGGATGTATGTCACCTCAGGACCACTGTGATAATTATGTTAACTGTACAAATTGATTGTAAAACATGTGTGTTTGAACAATATGAAATCAGTGCACCTTGAAAAAGAACAGAATAACAGTGATTTTTACAGAACAAGGGAAGACAACCATAAGGTCTGACTGCCTGCGGGGTCACGCAAAAAGAGCCATATTTTTCTTCTTGCAGAGAGCCTATAAACAGATGTGCAAGTAGGGAAGATATCGCTAAATTCTTTTCCTAGCAAGGAATATTAATACCCTGGGAAAGGAATGTGTTCCTGTGGGTAGGTCTATAAACGGCCGCTCTGGGAATGTATGTCTTATGCAGTTGAGATAAGGACTGAGATACCCCCTGGTTACCTGCAGTACCCTTGGGCTTACTAGGGTGGGGAAAGACTCCACCCTGGTAAATTTGTGGTCAGACGGGTTCTTTGCTCTCGAACCCTGTTTTCTGTTGTTTAAAATATTTACCTGGCTGGGCGCAGTGACCCAAGCCTGTAATCCCAGCACTTTGGGAGCCTGAGATGGGCAGATCACGAGGTCAGGAGATTGAGACCATCCTGGCTAAAATGGTGAAACCCTGTCTCTACTAAAAAATACAAAAAACTAGCTGGGCAAGGTGGCGAGTGCCTGTAGTCCCAGCTACTCGGGAGGCTGAGGCAGGAGAATGGGGTAAACCCGGGAGGTGGAGCTTGCAGTGAGCTGAGATCTGGCCACTGCACTCCAGCCTGGGCAACAGAGCGAGACTCTGTCTCAAAAAAAAAAAAAAAAAAAAAAAAAAAAAAATTATCAAGACAATACATGCACCACTGAACACACAGACCCTTATCAGTAGTTCTGCTTTTGCCCTTTGCCTTGTGATCTTTGTTGGACCCTTATCAGTGGTTCTGCTTTTGCCCTTTGTCCTGTTCCCTCAGAAGCATGTGATCTTTGTTACACCCTTATTAGTAGTTCTGCTTTTTGCCCTTTGAAGCATGTGATCTTTGTACCTACTCCCTGTTCTTACACCCCCTCCCCCTTTGAAACCCTTAATAAAACTTGCTGGTTTTGAGGCTCAGGTGGGCATCATGGTCCTACTGATACGTGATGTCACCCCCGGTGGCCTAGCTGTAAAATTCTTCTCTTTATACTATCTCTCTTTATTTCTCAGCTAGCCGACACTTATGGAAAATAGAAAGAACCTACGCTGAAATATTAGGGATGGGTTCCCCCAACAGGCCCCCTCTGCTATGGTTCTACAGGATTTAGAAGCTATACATGCTGTGTTTACACCTTAAGTCATCACTGTTAAATCTAGTTTCTCTCATACACACACACTCCAGGTCTGCTTAGATTTCCCCAGTGTTTCTTCGAACACCCTCACTTCTTGCACTTTACTCCTGAGTTCAATTTCTTACTTATTGAAGAATGTATTTTAGTAATTCTTTCAGCAGTGATTAGTTGATAAATGTTCAGGGGCTGGGTACAGTGGTTCATGCTTGTAATCCTAGCACTTTGGGAGGCCGAGGTAGGCATATCACCTGAGGTCAGGTGTTCAAGACCAGCCTGGCCAACGTGGTGAAACCCCATCTCTACAAAAATACAAAAATTAGCTGGGCCTGATGGCAGGTGCCTGTAATCCTAGCTAGTCAGGAGGGTGAGGTGGAAGAATCACTTGAACTGGGAGGCAGAGGTAATAGCGAGCCAAAGTCGGCCATTGCACCCTAGCCTGGGTGACAGAGCGAGACTCTGTTCCAAAACAAAACAAAACAAAAATTCAGGTCTCATGTCTTTAGCCTCAATTTGTCTGAAAATGTCTTTATTTTACCTTCATTCCTGGATGATAGTTTAAAAAGCTATGGATTTCTAGCTCAACAGGTGATTTACCGCAGTACTTTGCAGATAGTATTCAACTACACCTGGGCCTTAATTGTTGCTTTTGGGAAATTTCCTGTTAGTCTAATTGTCGTTCTCCTGAAGGTGGCCTGCATTTTTCTCTGGTAGCTTTAAAAATTTTTCTCGGCCGGGCGCAGTGGCTCAAGCCTGTAATCCCAGCACTTTGGGAGGTGGAGATGGGCGGATCATGAGGTCAGGAGATCGAGACCATCCTGGCTAACACGGTGAAACCCCATCTCTACTAAAAATACAAAAAACTAGCCGGGCGAGGTGGCAGGTGCCTGTAGTCCCAGCTACTCGGGAGGCTGAGGCAGGAGAATGGCGTAAACCTGGGAGGCGGAGCTTGCAGTGAGCTGAAATCCGGCCACTGCACTCCAGCCCGGGCGACAGAGCAAGACTCCATCTCAAAAAAAAAAAAAAAAAATAAAATAAATAAATAAATAAAAAATAAAAAAAAAATAAAAATTTTTCTCTATTTATATGATGCCTGCAGTTTCATGATGATGTACTGAGGTGCAGACTGATTTTTATTTCTCCTGTTCAGGACTCAGTGTCCTTATTCAACTTGCATATGTAAGTATTCCTTCAGTTCTAAAATGTTTTTAGTCATTGTCCCTTCAAACATCACCCCATCCTGTTCCTGTTATTTTTTGTTTTTAAACTCCAGTTAGCAGTATGTTGGACCTTCTCCTCATGTCTTCCACATTAGCCTCTCTTTCATATTTTCTTGCTTTTTATCTCTCTCTACTGCATTCCTAGGTGATTTTTTCAGATCTATTTTCCATATAATCTACTGTTTAGTACAGTGTTTTAATTTTAGTGGCAGTATTTTTCATGTTGAGAAGCTGAGAAATGCTCTATTCAATTCTCTCTCAAACATTTCTGTTCTTTTCCATAGGTATTTCTCCTTTACATATCTAGATATTTAAACATGTTAATTTTATAGTTTCTTTCAGATGTTTTATTCAAATTTGGGGGGTGCTAATATGCATATCTAACAAGTATTATTTTGGCATGTATTGTCTTCTAGGTGAATCCCATGGGTTCTGGCTTGTGGATGGGACTCTACAGGGTTTTAGCATTTGCGGCTGTCATGGGTATAAGCATTTTACTTGTTCTGGAGCAGTTTTTATGCTAATTTTTCAGCTTAAACACTTTTTGCAAGACTCATGTAGTTTAAATTTAGACTCCACACTTTATGTGGTGCAGGTTTCTGTTTCTTATTTCTTTCAGCTTCCTTGCCATGCTGGCTGGTTGGTTTAGTTTTATTGTCCTTGTTAGTAGACAGCGAAATCTTTGCCAAACCCTAGATTTATGCAGGGGGCTCTATTTCAGGCACTGGCCTTGTTGGAGTCTGGCTTCCTGTCACCTTTCCCTGTTTGTGTTCTAATACCCATCCTCAAGCACATATCTGCATTCAGTAGTCAGTGGACCATCTGTGGCATTAGTTTTGCTTTAAAGCACCCTGTCTATGAATTTCCTAGTTTTGCACCTTTTAAAAACATTTCTTTTGAGCTTGGCTATATATTTAAGACTTTTTTTTTTAAATGCAGAATTTCTGTGTGTTTAGAGCCAAAAAAATAAAAAAAAATTAAAAGCTCAGTTTAGTTCCATCATTTTGATTGGTAACTGCAAACTTCTTAAAGAAAGGATCCATGTCTAACTTTTGTAAGTGTCAAAAAGAATATGATAAACAAGTGCTATGTGTCAGTCTTTGCTAAGTATTTCTCATGAATGAATGATAGAAGGAAAGGAAAAGAGAACAGAGAACAGTTAAAGGCTATGAAAACATACAGATTTGCATATGATGATGATGATGAAGGAAAAGTAATACTAGCGATTTATATAAGATTATCAAGTGGCCACAAAATTAGATATTGCATTTATGAAGTTCTACAAAAGTTTTGAGAGAGAGAGACTGATTTAGATTGTGACGCGGGTAAAGCAAATTGGAAAATGAGGATGTCTGTGGAGCATAACACAACATGCATTTCATACTGTGCAGTTTGAAACGTGTGCTTATATGCATTTGATTCCTTAACGGGGCATCCCTAGCTCTGCCCCAGCAGGTCCTAGAGGGGCACAGCCCATCAGCTTTTCAGCATGCTGGCTTTGTGATCTGGCAATCATGAAGCATCTGAGATCTCAGGCTTATCACATATAAAATTGGAATAGTAATAATAATTCCAATCTTGCAGGGATGTATGAACTAATTATATGGAAGCTCTTAAATTATACTTCACACATGTTAGCTTTATTTGGAAATCATGGAGAGAATACAATGCTTCTTAAGAGACCAATGATCATTTGGTTGAAACAAACCAAGGAGTCAAGGTCTTAAAATGAGTTTTCAGGAATACAATATTATGTTATTATTTTAAATTATTTCTATATAGAAGATGGCAAATCTAGGGAAAAACCAGAGATAATGTAGATTTTCAGAAGGCAGAAATAACTTGCCTAGAGTAGAATATGAGAACGAAACACCTCCACGTCAGAGCATTTCTGTTAACAGATGTGTTAACAAAACATCCACACACAGATTAAAGGTTAAAGAGAGACTTCAGATTCCACTTGAAAACAGATTAGAACACTAACGTGTGACAACACACCTAAAGAAAGCATTTTTTGCCACTTCAGTATGAACAGCATCTCTTTTTAACTCTTTGTGAGGTATTAACTAAATAACCTCTACAGTCTCCATAGCTATCATTTATGGATTACCCGTCACACACCAGAGCTAAATTTCTTCTTGCTAAATCTCACAATGCCCTGTGAGGAATTAATCTCATGTTCATGATAAGGAATTTTAGGCACATGTGAAGCCAGGATCCAAACTCAGGTTTTTTTACTTCAAAACTCATGCACTTTCCTTTCTCTGTGTGCCAGCCTGAGTAATCATTTTTGGCTCTTTTTTTCCCTCTATTCAGTACCTGCAATGTTTTGTTATTACAGTCACTCATTTGTTTATTCTTTGCTACCCATTATGTGGTAACATTTTGGGTTTTCAAATTCCATTGCTGTTTCCATTGCATGAAATCGAATTCTCTAAATATGGAGCACTCAATATAGCTTGAAATTTCAAGAAAATAGGCCATCTTGAAAATGCATTTTATATCACATCATTTTTGCACATTTTTTTTTTGTGCGATTGTGCATTTTTTTGCACAATTAAATTAAATGTATAGAAAAGTACATCCAAAGAAGTTGAAACAAGGACAATCTTTTGGCATAATATTGGTATTAATTTTGCAATATCACTTCACAGAATATACTCTTTGCTTCATGCTTTTATTCATGTCATAATTTTACCTCATTTTGAATAGAATGTAAAAATATACTGACTACTTTGGGAAAGAGGAGCAAACTCGTATAATGTTTCTGTAAAACAAAAGTAAATGCATGACCAAAAGTCACCCTTGAACAGTGAACTAATACAAATGTGGTAACAGATTACTACCATAGAAAACAGTCATATAGTGAACATCAGACCTGAGTAACTGATGGCTGCTAGTCTGTACTTAAGAACCGTGAGTACTAATATACTTGCACATGTCAGCCATTTCTAAATATCTTCTTATTTGTAGGAACAGAATAAAAACTTTACTTTTGGATAAATAAACACAGCCACCAAAGTGGTTCTAGAGACCCACTCTAGAGGTTGGGTTAAAATCTATGACAATAGTCCTAAAATATTTTTTTAAAAATACTTCAATAGTTTTGTAAACTTGAAATTTTTAATGAAGAAGCCAACTTTATTTGTAGCTATAACTTCATCTGGTCTTCTCTTAGAACATCTATTGTACTAAACTAAAATAATATGATCATTTGGAAATAGTTTTAAAATATTAAGTTAAAATTATCTAACTTCTCCAAATCTGATTCACTTGGGACTAAAGTGAAAAATGGGAGTTAGACAGTATTTTTTTCTTGCTTTGGAGAGAATTTGGGGTTAGAAATGCGGTTTAATTCATGTAAGAATAGTGGCAATTAGAAAAGGTCCATTAAAATCAGAGTGTGGGTAGGGCTTTCAAAATTTAAATGACTTGGGTACTGGCTGCCTGCTTTTAACTGAGCACCTAAACAATCTGAACAACTCTTTTATCTACAGGACCCACCCATGCTATCTTACCATCATTATGTCAACCATGTCACCCTATTTCACATTATAAGATGAGTCCATTGAACCTATCAGCCAATGGCTGTCAAAAGGAACACTCTTGTTTTTTAGGTACTGGCTTACCATTAGGGTATCTGGAAGTCCTTCTGGAAGTAGTTGATTTGAGAAATTATTTCTCCAAATTAAACGTAATCATAGCATCATAGTCATGTTGTACTTTGACAGAAGTAGATATCTGATAAGCCCAAACTACAAAGCATTCCAGGCTATGAACACCTGCAGAACTCGGGAGCTCTAAGTATGAGTCTAAACACCTTCATGGACACTTCCTGTAGTGGCCATCCACCACAGTGAGAAGACAAGCGAGGCTCTTCCACCTTCCAGTGTCTAAATCTGTAGGATGGTTTAAACTTCCCACCCATTCCAGGTTCTCATTCCAGGTTCTCATCAGCAACCTCTATTCTGAGGTTGCCTTGATCTTGTCAAGGGCTCAGTTGAGTTCACCTTTGAGTTGGCTAGTTTCAGGGGCATGCTTACCACGCAACTCCTTAATGGTCTTCCAAGGTGTTACCCCTGAAATTTGGCTAGACCACTAGGAAGTCACACAGGCAGGCCTCTAAAGCAGTGCATTTTGCAAACATTATTTAACATTATGCCTCCATTGAACTTTGCCAAGAAATAGCCCTTTGCAGAAAAAACTCTGCATCTTTGTAAGATGGATTCTGAAGATGACTTCCATGTTTTGTTACTGATCATTCTTATTAAGACTCATGTGATACATGGGCCTTGAACTGTAGGCCTGGAAAAAGCTTCTTTCTTAATGCTAACTTCTACTTAATGAATCTGCCGGAAGTGTAAGCAGGCCATTGAGGGGTTATTTGTTGTTCACAGCAGCACTATTCACAATAGGCAAAAGATAGAAGCAACCGAAGTGTTCACTGACAGATAAATAGATACACATGAGGAACATGTATACAATGGGATATTGAGTCTCAAAAAAGGAAATTCTGACATATGCTACACCATGGATGAACCTTCCTACTATGCTCAATGAAATACGTCTGTCAGAGAAAGACAAATACTGCATGATTTCACTTATATGAGCTATCTAAAGTAGTCATACTCATAGAAACAGTGAGTAAAACGGTGGTTACCAGGGGCTGGGGGGAGGTGGGAAAGCAGAATTAGTTTAGTGAGTACAGTTTTAGTTTTGCGAGATGAAAAAGTTATGGAGACTGGTTGCACGTCAATATACTACTACTACTGAACCGTACACGTAAAAAGGGTTAGAAGGCAAATTTTGTTATATGTATTTTTTAATCACAACTAAAATGTTTTGAAAATTAGAAAAACAAGAATCTCAGGCCGGGCGCGGTGGTTCAAGCCTGTAATCCCAGCACTTTGGGAGGCCGAGATGGGCGGATCACGAGGTCAGGAGATCGAGACCATCCTGGCTAACATGGTGAAACCCTGTCTCTACTAAAAAATACAAAAAAACTAGCTGGGCAAGGCGGCGAGTGCCTGTAGTCCCAGCTACTCAGAAGGCTGAGGCAGGAGAATGGCGGGAACCTGGGAGGCGGAGCTTGCAGTGAGCTGAGATCCGGCCACTGCACTCCAGCCCGGGCGACAGAGCGAGACTCCGTCTCAAAAAAAAAAAAAAAAAA
>NC_045436.1:41710483-41789943 GCF_002776525.5 Piliocolobus tephrosceles | reverse complement strand
AAAAAAAAAAAAAAAAAAAAAAAAGAAAAACAAGAATCTCTACAACCCATAATCTATTTATGATGGAGTCTCACTGTGTCACCCAGGCTAGAGTGCAGTGGCATGATCGCGGCTCACTGCAACCTTCACTTCCCTGGTTCAAGCAATTCTCCCACCTCAGCCTCCCAAGTAGCTGGGATTACAGGCCTGTGCCACCGTGCCTGGCTAATTTTTGTACTTTTAGTAGAGATGGGGTTTCCCCATGTTGGCCAGGCTGGTCTCAAACTCCTGACCTCAGGTGATCTGCCTCCCACTTAGTCTCCCAAAATGCTGAGATTACAGGTGTGAGCCACCGCACCCAGCCTATACTTTATTTGAGATCAATTAAGAAACTAATATTTGTGTTTAATAATGCAACTTCTGTTAGCATTCAGGTGATTCATTCCTTCGTCTTTTATAATATACAAAATATCTGTCTTACTCTCTGTTTTAGCTACTTGCTTTTTGCCTTTTTGTGTCTTGAATGGTTTTTAGTTTTACTGTATCTGTGCTTTTACTGCAAGCTACGCTAAATGCTTTTGGAAAGCATGCGGGGTAAGAATTCTTTAATAAACTACGATTTCAAAAAGTCACTCAGAAATAGTTCCTCAAAGACCTTTTTGATATAGTTTTGGTACTCTAAAGGGGAAAGAAAATAGAACTACCTTTATCACTCCTTTCTGTTTCCACAAACTCACATTTAATAAATGTAATCCTTTCACATCAGCTGATTTTATAAATGCCAAAGCACAAGAGGCTCCCAACTCTTCCACCTGTGGGAACCTATGAAAAGTACAATGACATTTTTAAACGTAAGATCCTTTAGTAATATGGCACTGACCTGTACCTTGTCAACTAAACACCTTTTAGGTGTGTAAGACATCACTTTATTTAAGACGGAACTACAAAAAGCAGCCTTTGAAATATTTCACATTAGCCCCTGGATTAAGCTCTACATAGCTCTGATCATTCTGAAGGTCTGTGTACTCTTCTGGATGGTGGGGTACATATCTTTCTATGACTGATTTTTGTATGGTGCATCGGTCAACAATTATGTGAGTGATAAAAAAATATCTGGCAACAAACAGGAACAGGTAAATCAACATATTTCATAGACTTTCAGCTGTTCTTTTCTTTGTAGATATAAACAAAACAAAGGTTGTTTTGTTGTGTTCAATCAGGGTTGAAGTCTCTGGAATCTCAAGAGGAGGCCTCTCAATAAACATGTTTGTTAACATACTATTCATTACTTCAGTAAACTGCCTCTAGGAATGTGTGTGCATGCCTCTAGAAGTAGGCAGCAATAGTGTCAATCTTGCAACAGAGAAATAAATAACTTGACTGGTGTGGTGCACACACGTAATCACAGTCAACCTGAAAGAACAGACCTTACATCTGATACCGCAAACTGCATCCTGTCTGAATAAATCTAACATCTTGTTACAGGGTCAGTATAACAGATGGTCCGTGTCTCGGGCTTATTATATTCCTAAAAAACAGTATGCAGAAAAACAGGTTTTTTCTTCCAAACCTCAATTAGAATAAAAATGACCCCAATTTGAACATTCAAATTATTCCAGTTTACTGTTTTTAATTTTTTTATAGTCTTATTAATTTTTCCTTAACGGACAAGATATATCTGTGAAGGACCATTTTACTAGCTGCAGTTCTGACACCTGTTCATTTTTATAGTACTTGCAGAGTTTATTTGTAACCAGGGTAGCACTCAGCCATGAGGTGTAGAAATCACCTGAGAATGCCATTGTGGTCTGCATCTCTAACACGTTACTGGACTAACGTGTTAGACAGACTAATGTCCCATTGGTGTCCACAACATTCATCCATTCTCTCTTAATTTTGCATGATCAATTCTAGTAATAGTTAAAAGCTAATTCAGTATTTTATCACCGTAGTTGATGTTCCAGAAGAGATATGCTTTCATACAACGCTCCTTGGACTTCAACATCACAATATCCACTGACCTTAATGCATGTTACACAGATCAGAATAACACGTGATAACCTAAAAATGTAGAATGGGCCTTGTTATATGGCAACTGTAATTTACCTCTGGTGGTACCAAAAGTCTGGAAAAAAAATGTTTAAACCATACATCCTATGTATAGTATTTTTAAAAACATTCCTTTGTACAGTAGATTTTAAAATAACTTATATAGTCAGCGGTTTCTTCAGGGTACAAGGATATATGTCTTTAGTGCAGGAAAGAAAACGTGTAGCCATAATCCACTGTAAAATTCAGATTTCAGAGAAAGTTAAAATTGGGGGTATCTGTGATAAATCACATTACAAAAATGTTTTGCTTGACCAAAGGTTTAATCTTAGTATTCTCTGAACTGTGAATTTCCCCAGGAAGGCCAGTACCAATACAATTCACTTAAAAAAGTGATTTCTAAGCAACTTTTCAGGACTGCTTATTGTATCATGCGAGGCACATCTGTCTCTGAGATATGTGTCTAGACACCACACACTAAAGTAAGAAAGACAAAGAGCAAACTGTAGGCGATTAAAAAGGAACCTAGTTTACTGGATACTATCTATACAGATACTAGGGGCCTTGGTACAGGGACATCCATGAATACGCCTAGCACTGAATTCTTACTAGAAGAGCCTACTACCAGAGGCCATTCTAGTATCCATTGGATGTTTTAAGATTTAGTAAACTAAATTTTTAAATTCTAGGTTTTGCTGAGACAGTTTATATATGGCTTTGATAGAAGAACAAGCTGTAAGTGTCAACTAGACTATGATTTGCTTATTCCAAGAAATTTTTTAGAAAGGCAGTCAAACCTCACTGAAAACAGCATTCTAGGATTTGAATCCAGGCTGTCTGTTCCCAGATTCTGGTCTCTTAACTGCTGTAATATGGTTAAAACACCCAAGAGCAAGCTTGGAGACTCATGATCACTTAATAAATGCTATGTTAAGACTTATTGCCAGAGTTGTTACATCCACGGAAAGAAAACAGAAGAACAACATTCTCAGTGCCAGGCGCAGTGGCTCATGCCTGTAATCCCAGCACTTCGGGAGGCTGAGGCAGACGGATCACTTGAGTCCAGGGGTTCAAGATCCACCTGGGCAACATAGTAGGATCCCGTGTCTACTAATAATGTAAAAATTAGTAGGATGTGGGTCCTTATAGTCCCAGCTACTTGGGAGGCTGAGATGAGAGGATCACCTGAGCCCAGGAAGTTGAGGACATGGGGAACCACAATAGGGCCACTGGACTTCAGCCTAGACGACAGGAGTGAGAACCTGTCTCAAAAAAAAAATAATAATAATTTTCTAGTGAAGTATTTTTTTCACTATCAAGCCTCATATTTGTAGGCTAGGCTGTAGATTTTAATACTAAATTTCTGAAAATTTAATGGTATGCAGATCTCAGATGATTATACAGAAGACAGAAAACCTTTGGTGAGTTATTATTGCTTCATACAGGGACATTTGGGGTATAAACGTAAAGACACTGCTTACTTTCAATAAACGACTATTGTTTCCTCACTTATAAAACGGGGATGTAAAAAGGTAGGATTCCTTTACTTGATAACTTTGTTCACATTCTTGAAATTCAATAGTTAAATGCTAATTTAGAAACGTTACCAGACTATTGTTTGGGTAAAGGGTGACAGGAAATTACTTTTTCCTACTACAATAAAAGATATGTATTAACCAACAACTCCTGGAGTCATATTCTTCCTAAAGCAAAAGTCACATTACTCCAGTAACCAGAAGCTGGCACAGGATGGTGTAGAGAAGGACATTTACTCTGATAAAATCTAGGTGCACAATTGTGCCTCCAAGGCCACAGCAGAGAGTGGCTCACATGGGCAGATGTGATTTTAGCAGTGTGTGAATGTGTTGGGGTGGGGACAAGGAAGGTGGAAAGAAGATGTGTGCTCACTTTATAGGATCACCAATTCCTTTTTCTATCTTGAAATCTGTGATCCTATAAAGTGAACACACTTGCTTTCTACCTTTTCTTCTTACTTTGGAAGAAGAAAACAGTTAAAGCTCCAGAGACTCTGTCATCACAGACCTGATTAAATTCATTAATCAAAGTATACCCTAGAAAACATTTCTGGATGCCACAGTTCTGTAGGAAAGGTAGTTTCTTCTACTGGAATCATCTAAAAGCTGATACATCATCTGTCTGAATAGAAGAGTGATGTCCAACTCAATTGATTTATTAGAGATTAGCCACATGTCCTTTCTTATTACTGATTCTGAACATCTGTCACAAAGCAGATTTTGTTCAGGACATTATGAACAACTGCATCATTCATGACTGGGTGAAATAAGTGTAACACCACCAGGCCACTATACCACCAGTGACATTCGTTTCCCATAAAACATCAATACTGAAACACACACTACACCTGCACACAAAATGACATGAACACACTGATTATTCAATGTCTAGCCTAAATATTTCTTACCCTTTTAATCCACTTGTATGAAATTCCTTTTCAAGGTAGATGAGAGGTACAAGTGACATTTTCTAACCTTCTCTACCTCGAAATTCTGTGAACTTCCTCTAATCAGAACTAAGTAGCGGTGCAGTTTCTCTTTAATGAGAAATGATTTGTTGGTTTTTTATGTTCATTGCTTAGAAGCAGTGAGTGTTAGTTAAGGACAACAGCTTAAAACTGTTAGCTCCCTGTGATTCTCTCTTTTTTTTTTTTTTTCAGAGAGTCTCGCTATGTCGCCCAGGCTGGAGTGCAGTGGCGCAATCTCAGCTCACTGTAACCTGTGCCTCCCGAGTTCAAGCGATTCTCCTGTCTCAGCCTTCTTAAGTAGCTGGGATTACAGGCATGCGCCACTATGCCCCGCGAATTTTTGTATTTTTTTTTTTTTTTTTTTTTTTTAGTAGAGATGGGGTTTCTCCGTGTTGGCCAGGCTGGTCTCGAACTCCTGACCTCAGGTGATCCACCCTCCTCGGCTTCCCAAAGTGCTGGGATTACAAGCGTGAGCCACCACATCCGACCCTCCCTATGATTCTTGAGTAAAGCACTGGGCTCTTGGCAATCTTGTGAGAGAGAGGCAAGTGCAATCCAAGCCCTCCTTCACTGTGATGCTTTGTACAAAGAACTGGAGGGTGGCAGAATGTGAGAGGGAAGAAAAGGGGCCAGGGGCAGCCACTAGGCAGCAATGTTTTCTGCAACAAGGAGAAGGAACAGCAGTGGTATGGTTTGAATGTGTCCCTCAAAATTCATATATTGTCACTTAATTATCAATATGCTAGTAAGAGGTGAGGCCTATAGGAGGCTCCACTTCTCAATCACCCGCTACAATCACCTCCTGTAGGAGGAGATCAAGTAGTGAGAGCAGAGCCCTCATGGATGGGCTTAGGGCCCTTATTAAAGGGGTTGAGAGGGATGAGTTTGGCCCTTTCATCCCTTCTGCCACGTGAGGACATGGTGTTCTTTTCCTCTGGTAGAAGCAGCAACAAGGTGCCATCTTGGAAGGAGATGGCAGCTCTCACCACACACTGAACCTGCTGGCACCTGCAACTTGAACTTCTCAGCCTAAATTTAGGACTATAAGAAAATAAATTTCTATTGTTTATACATCACTAAGTCTCAGGTGCTTTGCGAACAGTGGCACAAACAAACTAGGACAAGCCATCGGGAAAAAAAATAATAATAAAGAAAAATCATTCCTCTGAGTAATTTCTGGAACTGAAATTTCAATGATTTTAAATTTCAATGATTTTAAGACCAAGACTGGTGGAGCTGCAAAACAAAGTTTTCAATTTAGAGCAACCATCTCAAAGAAAAGAGCACAGAAGTTCATACTGAAGTTTGAAAAACAAACAAACAAAACAACAACTTTGTCCAGTCTGTGTTCTCTCTCTGGAAAAGCCTTAACATGCCTAATTTCAAAGGTAAGACAATGGGATGGTAGCATTTTTATTCAATAAAAATGATACCATCCCACTCACTCTACATGATATAAGGAAGGGCTATAGAGCAAAAGGAAAGGAAAGAGAAAGGGTCAAGCAGAAACAGAAAAATGAGGAGAAAGAATGGGGGACCAGTCATGGAGAAAAGGAAGGGAAGCAGAAATGGTGAGGGAACAAAAGGAGAGGGGGAAAGAAATGGCTCTGTCCCTCTGAAGCTGAAGCCCGCAGTTCTTTTGGCCCTGTGGTTTGACAGCTTCAACTCTGGATTGCAGAGACCCATCCCCTTTCCTGCTCAGGTACAGCATCTCACGCTTGGATCGTACCACCCGCTTCATAATACCCATCCAATTCTAACCCTCTTGGAGGACAACATGGCCTTTCAAGCTACACAGTTTTGTTCAGCAGCTTTCCTTGACCACTGTAGTCCAGAAGAACCACCTGCTTTTTTTTTTTTTTTTTTTGAGATGGAGTTTCGCTCTTGTTCCCCAGGCTGGAGTGCAATGGCACAATCTCGGCTCACTGCAACCTCTGCCTCCCAGGTTCAAGCGATTCTCCTGCCTCAGCCTCCTGAGTAGCTACCACCTGCTTTTTAAACTCCTGGAGTGCCCATTCATAACACCTGTCACCTGTCACTTGTCTTCACCTTGTTGGGCCACTATTTATGCATTTAGGTGTTACTTGTCCAGTAACTCACCAGCTACACTCTAGAATTCTAGAGGATGGAAGTTCTATGTTTCATTTCTTTTGATTCCTTACAATAGCCACCACAGTGTAGATAGTTTCAATATTTATTTCTGACTGGTGAAATGCTGGTTATTGTTCATCTTTTAGCTAAATAGTAAAAATAAAGAGAATTTAATCTCACTTTAGGGGAAGTGATTAGGATATTCATTTACAATACTGTACTACTCCTCTTTTTTTTTGGACACATTCTAACGACACATTCTCAAAGCTATGAGAACAAGTTATCTCACTGGTACAGTAGCACTATATAATCGTAACCATAGGAAGGTAGAGGGAACCTGTGAGACACTTCCATCTCTATTATTCAGCAGACACAGGAGAAATGTGGTATAACGAAAACAGCACACGCTGTGAGGGGAGTCCTAGGCTCAGACCTGAGGCCCATCTCTCACTGTGATGTGATCTTAAGTAATTTATTGGATCTCTCTCTGCATCATTTATGAAAGAGTGACAATAACATCTGCTTCAAAATATAATTGTCTGTAAATAAGATGATTCATACAAAAGCGTCAAGTATAGTAAATGGCATGTGGTAGGCTCCGTAAGTATTTTGCTACTAGACTATGAGCCCTTTCAGGGACTATGTTCTATCTAGCTTTGATTTTTTGGCATCTGGTATATACATTAAGTCTTTCTTGAATGAGGAAACAGATTCAGATCTTCAGTGAGGCTTCACCAAAGCCAGGTGGAATTAGAGTCTGGGTTGGGTTTTAAAGGTCATCTAGTCCAGCATTTCTCAAAGTGTGGTCTGAGGACGCCAGGGTGTCCCCAAAACCCTTTCAAGGTGTCTGTTAGATCCTCTTTTTTCTAACTATGTATCTGGGTGAAGCTAAATTTTTTTCATATACCTCCCCCAAAACAACCCATCACAACAGACTAAATGTAAGAAGCAGAAGAGAGAATGCCAGATTAAAGGAATTTGCAAACAGGCAAAACAATGCCATTCTTCTCACTTTTTTTTTTTGAAAAAAGTTGTTTTTCATAAAAATATTCATGTTTTATGTTATTTATATCATATGTGATGGCTTTATGTTTCTTTTAAAACAAATTGATAAATCAATATTTTAGAAAAGTTGTTCGAATTTCTAATCTGGGTAAATATCAATAGATATAATTTACATAAAGAAAAGTTTGTTGGGATTCTTGATGATCTGAGTGTGTAAAAGGGTCCTGAGAACACATCGTTTACAAACTGCTGGTCTGGGCTAATTCCCTCATTCTGTAGAAGGGAAACGAAGGCTCACTCACTCAACAACATGAAGCTCATTAACGACAATATTAGGGACTGGGCCTTATATCTTCAACAATTGAACTCTTAAGTACCACCTTGAAATCAGAAAGGAAGAAAAATAGATATGGAGAAATAATTTAAAATATGAACTAAAGTTCCAGTTTTTCTAAGAACACTTTATTTCTTATTTGTGTGGTTTATATACTGGGTATGTCTCTCTCACCTATTTTATTTTTTTGAGACAGGGTCTTGCTCTGTTGCCCAGGCTGGAGTGCAGTGGTGTGATCTCGGTGCACTGTGGCCTCAACTTCCCTGGGCTCAGGTGGATCCTCCTACCTCAGCCTCCTGAGTAGCTTGGGCCACAGACACGTGCTACCATACCTGGCTAATTTTTGTACTTTTTATACAGTCAGGGTTTTGCCATGTTCCCTAGGCTGTTCTTGAACTCCTAAGCTCAAGTGATCTGGCCACCTCAGCCTCCAAAAGTTTTGGGATTACAGGGCCATGGTGCCCGGCCATCTCACTTAAAGGATAATTCTTATGAAAGATGATAAATGATTAGTGGTATGATTTGAGTATGTACCCCAAAGTACATGTGTTAGAAACTTAATCCCAAATGCAACAGTGTTGAGAGGTGTAGCCTAATAATTGGTGACTAGGTCATGCTGCCCTCATGGATGGATTAATGTTCTCGTAGGAGTGGGTCATCTTGAGAGAGGATGTGTTATAAAAGCAAGTTTCAGCACCATTTGTGCTCATGCACATTCTCTTTCTCTCTCTTTCTCGCCCTTCTGCCTTCTACCATGAGATGATGCAGCAGGAAGGTTCCCGCCAGATGTGGGCCCCTTGATCTGAGGCTTCTCAGCCTCTATAACTGTAAGAAATAAATCATGGTTCTTCAAATTACCCAGACTCAGGGACTGTGTTATTGCAGTACAATATGGACAATGATGATTGGCCAGTAAGAGTTTCAAATATATATCATGTCTGAAACCATTATTAAGCTCCAAAGCTCTATACTGTGTGTAACTGCCTGAAAATCCAAATTCCATAGTCAAAGTAGAAGCCTTTTTATAGCTGAAAAATTCTGAGCTTTGGACAGAGAGACACCTGTGTTCAAAACTTTGGGCTTTCCTCATCTTTAAAAGCAGGATAATATATTCCAACCTCACAGAGTTGTGAGGATTAAATAAAATGAAGTATTGGAGATAGTATTTAGCATGACACCTTCCATAAGCTTTCAGCATCAGCTCAGAATCCTTCAGATCTACCCCTAAACTACTTGATTATCAGTTACTTTTGCACTGCAGTGCCAAGGTAAGTGGAGACTGATATACAGCTGCAGCGGACAGGAATTGAGGAGGTTCTAAACTGCTAATTCCACTGCTTCTGTTGAAGTGGTGTCTACTTCAAGGGACAGGGACACAGATGATGTCTTTGATGATGATGTTATACAAGGCTGTCACACCTGTAGGTATGTATGTTGGCTTGTACAACACTCCTACTGCAGCTCCCCTGATCCAGGTGCACAAGTGTACTTTCATAAGGAGGCCAAGGGTCTCCAAATATGACCTTCTTGTTTGTTTCCCTTCATCCTCCACTTGTTTCTTTCAGAACAGTGTTAGATGCCAGAACCCAGGGAAAGTTAAATAACCTTTTGAGAGCCCTCCCCAACATGACCCTATTAAATAAGCTTGGGGTTCATGGGTGGAAAAGGGGAAAATTATAAAACAAAAATCATCTCTCATGGGATATAATAAAAAATAATCGTGTGGTTCAGTTTCCGTTCTAGAAATGTCTAAAGACAGAAGTTCATAAAATGCTTTAAGCAGCAAGACACATTCAAGTGTGTTCCCCTTCTTCAATCCAGAGCAGTGCCAGCAAAGCTACTATTTCTAGGTCTTGTGGCCTGTGTCAAGGGGGGAGTCTGGAGCCCTTCTTTGTTTTAGAGTTGACTGGCCCATTCCATTGCACCTGCCCTATCTGGGAATAGAATCACTGCATAAAAATAATTTTTCCCCATTTACCAAATTTTCAATAAAGAAATCTACTCCAGGCTGGGCGTGGTGTCTCATATCTGTAAACCCAGCTACTTGGTAGCCCGAGATGGGAGGGCTGCTTGAACTCAGGAGTTTGATGTTACGATGAGCTATGATCACACCAGTGCACTCCAGCCTAGGTGACAGACTGAAGCCCTGTCTCTAAAAAAATAGGAAGAAATTAGCCAGTTGTGGTGGCATGTGCCTACAGTCCCAGCTACTTGAGAGGCTGAGGCAGGAGGATCACCTGAGCCCAGGAGATCGAGGCTGCAGTGAACTGTCATGCCACTACGCTGCCTGGGCAACACAGTGAGACCCCATCTCTACAAAAGTTAAAAAAAGAAAGAAATTTACTCCAGGAACTTTATTTTATATAGAAAAGAAGAGTATTTTTAGCTGAAGGGACCAAGGTCCTTGAGCATGTTAACAGAAATAAAAAGCAATATGCTAATATTAGCTACACTAAGCCTTTTAGAGACAATATATGATCTTAAACTGTTTTAGACTTTTATTAAAAATGAAAAATAGCTCCCTCTAGTTAGCCAGAATAAAGCTTGGAAATATTTCTTGCATCATTACTACTCTATCTGATCCCAATATAGTAATATATAGCTTAAACAGTTTATCCCATTTGCAGTCTCGTATTTGTTTTGCTTTAATTTCATACTATCCTGACAATTACCCAGCTTCATTAACTCCTTAGGAAATTTCTCAAGAACGCTACAAGAAATATCATACATGGAATATTAACATACAGTAGTACTCTTGAAGTAAAATTTAAAGAAGTCTGCAAAACTGAATCTTTTTCATTAAGTTTATATGTTAAGCCTCCAAAACACTGTAAGGTCAGTCCACATCAGGGAATTGGGTTCTGACCCATGTGCCAGAAAGGGCACACATTAACAAACCAAAAACAGTCACCGAGTGCCAGTTATATGTATTTTTGCAGCCGGGCGTGGTGGCTCCCAGCAATTTGGGAGGCCAAGGTGGGTGGATCACTTGAGGTCAGGAGTTTGAGACCAGCCTGGCTAACATGGTGAAACCTTATCTCTACTAAAAATACAAAAAATTAGCTGGGCATGGTGGCAGGCGTCTTTGGTCCCGCTACTCGGGAGGCTGAGGCAGGAGAATCACTTGAACCCAGGAGGCAGAGTTTGCAGTGAACCGAGAATACACCAGTGCACTCCAGCCTGGGTAACAGAGTGAGACTCCATCTCTCTCTCTCTCTGTCACACACACACAGACACACACACACACACACACACATTTTGCTAGATACTATGGATAACTTTAACAAGTATATTTTCTGTGCTCTAGGCATTTACAGTATACCTAGAGTAAAAAACATATATAGACACAGTAAGTACCAAATGATCGAGATATAAAAGAAGTACTATAGAGCAGGGGTCCCCAAGCCTGGGGCCACAGACTGTATTACAGTCCATGGCTTGTTAGGAACTGGGCCACACAGCAGGAGGTGGGCAGCAGGCGAGTGAGCGTTACCGCCTGAGCGGTCAGATCAGTAGCAGCATTACATTCTCATACGACTGTGAACCCTAGTTGAACTGTGCATGTGAGGGATCTAGGTTGCATGCTCCTTATGAGAATCTAACTAATGACTGATAATCTGAGGTGGAACAGTTTCAACCTGAAACCATCCCCACACCCTGCCAGGTCTGTGGAAAATTGTCTTCCACAAAACTGGTCCCTGGTGCCCAAAAGGTTGGGGACCCCTGCTATAGAGTGTATGAGGGGACATCATTCTTTAATGGTAAGACAAGTTGGCAGTGAGAAAGTATGCTTCGGGGTTGGGCTTGAGGGAGAAGGGAAGTATCAGGAGCAAGGCACAGCAGTAGAAAGACCTAGGGAAGAGAAAGGTTAATTTGGCTGGTGTGGAGTGTATGCAGAGAAGCAGCAGGAAATATGCTGAAAATAGCATTTTAAAATTAATTAGTTCATCAAGCGCTTAACTAATGCCAGGCAGTATTCTAGCAGCTGGCAATGCAAAGGTAAATCAGACAGGCCAGGTTCCTGCCCTCTCAGAGCCTACGCTAATGGGGGCAGGAGGGTTACTAGGGAGAAAACAGAGATATGATAAAATGGGGAGAGAAGTGGCAGAAGTGTATTCTAGATCTGATGGACAGCTCTAGGATCTACAGATCCTCGATCATATAGTTTGGTTATGTGTCCCCTCTAAATCTCATGTTAAATTGTAATCCTCAGTGTTGGAGGTGGGGCCTGCTGGGAGGTGAGGCCTGGTGGGAGGTGATTGGATCTCAGGGGTGCACTTCTTTCTTTCTTCCCCATCCCCCGCCCCTGAAAGGGCCTCACTCTGTCACCCAGGCTAGAGTGCAGCGGCACAATCACGGTTCCCTGTAACCTCCACCTCCTGGGCACAAGTGATTCTCCCACCTCAGCCTTCTGAGTAGCTGGGATCACAGGCATGCACCACCACGCCCGACTAATTTTCTGTATTTTTGGTAGAGAGAGGGTTTCACCATGTTACCCAGGCTGGTCTCGAACTTCTGAATAGCAATCAAACAATCCGCCCGCAGGGCCTCCTAAAGTGTTGGTATTACAAGCGTGAGCCACCATGCCCAGCCTCGGGGGTGGATTTCTAATCAACGGTTTAGCTCCATCCCCTTGGTCTAAATGCTGTCCTCCTGGTGACAACGGTCATTTAAAAGTGTGTGGTGCACCCCCCTCCCCTCTCTCTCTTGCTCCTGCTTTTGCCATGTGATGTGCCTGCTCTCCCTTAATCTTCTGCCAGGATGGGAAGCTTCCTGAGGCCTCCCCAGACGCAGATGCCGGTGCTATACCTCCTGTGCAGTCTGTAGAACCATGAGCCAATTAAATCTCCTTTCTTTATAAATTTCCCAGTCTCAGGTATTTCTTTACAGCAATGCAAGAACGGCCTAATACAGATGATCAGGCAAAATCTGTCTGAACAAGAAATATTTAGAGCTGAGACAAGAAGGCTCGAAAGAGCCATCTTCCTGCACAGAGAACAGACATCGAGTTAAGAATGAGTTTGGATCCTCAATGCAGCAAAAGGAGGCCAATGTGGCTAACCAAGGGCACTAGTAAAGCCCTTGAGGAAATTCACTGAAACGACATATTATTTTAAGTACCATTTCTGCTGTTGTCATACACAAGTATCAGAGATGGGATCCAAGCCCTGCTCTCTAGCAGCACTGCAGGCAGGACTGTTTCACAATGCCGCCTCCACTGTTTCTGCTTTGTCACCCACCTATACCTACCACTGGACTGTAAGCCCCATGAAGGGAGGGAATCTTATTTTGTTTACTGTCGTATTCCCACTGCCTAGAACAGGGCTTAGTACACTGAAGTTGCTCAATAAGTATCTGCCAAATGAAAGGACAATAAATACCACTTATTTCCTTCTCCCACGAGTAGTCTAAAATGAGAGGCAAGGTTTTATAAAAACAAAACAAAACAGAAGAAAAACAACAGGCTGGGCTGGGCGCGGTGGCTCATGCCTGTAATCCCAGCACTTTGGGAGGCCGAGGCGGGTGGATCACCTCAGGTCAGGAGTTCGAGACCAGCCTGACCAACATGGGGAAACCCCATCTCTACTAAAAAGTATGCAAAATTAACCGGGCATGATGGCACATGCCTGTAGTCCCAGCTACTCGGGAGGCTGAGGCAGGAGAATCCCCTTGAACCCGGGAGGCAGAGATTGTGGTAAGCCGAGATCTCACCATTGCACTCTAGCCAGTCCAGCCAGGGCAACGAGAGCGAAACTCGGTTTCAAAAAAAAAAAAAAAAAGAAGACAACTGAAGAACTGAGTTAGGAAGTGTCCCCTCTGTTCTCTGTTCTCATCTTAAGTTAATACTCCCCTCTTAGGTGTTTTCCTCTTTCTCAGGTATAGGTAGTCACTGTCTTCTGCGTGCTCAGTATTGGAACTTCTCTTATTATGATGTAACTCGGAAGTACCATTGCAGCAGGTTATCCATTTCTTCCAGAACTTCCCTCCTCTCACTTCCTCTGCTAAAATGTCTGGAAATGACTTTTCTTTTCTTTTCTTTTTTCTTTTTGAGATAGGGTCTTGCTCTGTCACCCAGGCTGGGGTGCAGTGGTGCAATCATGGCTCACTACAACCTTGAACTCCTTCCTGGTTGCTCAAGTGATCCTCCCACCTCAGCCTCCCAAGTAGCTGGCACCACAGGTGCACACTACTGTGTCTAGCTAATTATTTGTAGAGACACGGTCTTTGTTGCCCAGCCTAGACTTGAACTCCTGGACTCAAGCAATCCTCCTGCCTCAGCTTCCCAAAGTGCTGGGATTACAGGTGTGAGGTGCCATGCCTGGCTAGAAGTGGCTTTCTACTCCAACTCTAATCCTTATCACTATGATAGACTGACAAAAAGGGATAAATACTATTTTTAAAAGTAGGGGAAAGGAGGGAAGGAAATCATTCTGGTTTTGGGGACTTGTATCTACCTCTCCTCTTTCCCTGTATATAACTAAATGACTGTTCTTGTTTGTAGTTTATAAAACCTCCTCCAGCTCCATTGTCCCTTCCCCTAGAGTTCGTCACTCTGTCTAGCCTCCTTCAGGTGGGAATATGGCCTCTAAACACTACTTTTGTGTAAAAACACAATTTCCATTCTGGAGTGCTTCTGTCCTTTGCAGATTTTCTACTTATGACGTTGCTTTTCTTTATTCAAGAGTCTTGAGCTCCACTGTCTCCAAGGGCCAGGTAGGAATGAAGAAAACCAGATGCCAAATAGGCAGTGGTAGTGTTACAGTAGGTAGTCAGGCAGACATGAGCAGGACAGGAGAGGTCCCTCTTACTGCCATCAGGAATGTCAGGTGACCCTCAGGTCAGGCAGTTGTTATACTGTTTCTCTAAAATAATAATTGGTCAGCCAGTGCCAGGGAAAGGCAGTCTCCTAATAGATAGAAAAACCTGAAACTGGTGATAAGCAGCTTCCTGATAAGATCTCAGGAGTTGGGTGAGTGGGCTCAAGCATGCTCATGAAGAGGCAAAATGGCGGAGTTCAGCTGGTATGACCTTCTAGGAATTCTGGACAGGTAAGGGAGGAACACCTCAAGTGAGCATATATAGAACTCCAGTAAACACATTGCGCATGCTCCCTCCGAAATGCTGGCAGGCCACCCCGCATGCGGACAGCCCACCCCAAGGGACGAATCAGGGGAGAAGGGACGCAATCTCCCAGAAAGCATGCCAACGTGTATGACCCCAAGTCAAAGATCAAACTGCATACTTGATCTCCCAAGTCACATGCTTCACCCTCTTCCAAGGTTACTTTACTTCCTTTCGTTCCTGCTCAAAGCTTTTTAATAAACTTTCACTCCTGCTGTGTAACATTCGCCTCAGTCTCTCCTTCTGCCCCTCAGTCAAATTCTGTCTTCTGAGGAGGCAAGAATTAAGGTTGCGGCAGACCCAGACGGATTCCCCGCTGGGAACAGTGGGGCCACGGTGAGGCCGGCAGTACGTGTGCCACCTGCAGGGGGAGCTGCTTTCATCGTCAGGCCGTCGGCTGGAGGCCTTGGCCCTCTAGCTGCTGGTGGGAGGTCTGGTTTTTCATAGGGTCCAACGGAAAAATAAGGCATGGAAGGAAGACTTGTTCCCTTCTTTTGAACTTCATTCCCTCATACTTAACCAGAAATTAAAAAAAAAAAAAATGGAAATCTCAGGAGTAGGTTTCTCAGTGGAAGGAAAAAGGGTGTATGGGGCAATGGGAGGTGGAAGAAGGAGAGAGAAGGGGAGAAGGAAGGAGGGGAGTAACAGAAGGGAAAGGAAAGGAAACAGGGAGAAGTGAGAAGAGAAGGGAGGAGGGTCAGACACTGGAAGCTGCAGAAATCACACAGCAGTTTCCCAGTGAGCCAAGGAGAAGTAAGAAATCCTAACGTGAAAGAAGGAGAAGGGGAAGTGGGCTGGGGAGAGACAAGGAAGAACAAAAGCAGCCATTGAAGGAGGAGCTGATCAGGTTCATCCTACATCCCTGACTCCTCTCATCAGAACTCATGTCCCCCAACCATCGCTGGCCCTAACCCTGCTGGGGTGAGGGTCCAGGCACACAAGTCACCTCCAGCGGCTCAGGAAGATCCACCACCTCCTGTGGGAAGGGACACTGGGGCTCGCCATACCTCCGACCCCTTCCTGGCCTCCATGAGGATCCCCTGATCCCAGCCTCCACCACGGTGGGACAGACTTTGGAACACACAACCCATTTGGAAGCCAGGCCTCATGGAGCTTCAGAATGTTAGGTACAGAGGGACCTCATTGGCACTTTAATGTTGGCAGGATGGCCCGGGGAGAACCCTCACTGAGGACAACTGGACTATGCCAGCACACTAACCCAGCGACTGGGGACACAAAGAAACAGGTAGCACCCCACGAAAACATGACAAGTAGTAGCCGATGGCAACTGAGTTGTGTACTCATCTAATGGAGCTGCCCTCACACAACTAGTGCTTCAGACTCAGGATGGTGTGGGTGGAAGTTTCCCCCCGGAGAGGCACGTGAAGTGCCAGTAAGACTTCAACCCTCTTACTCTCGCCAACAGTCTGTGAACCACAACAATCCAAAGTTCAGACGCTGAGGACAGTAAAACATCATCAAAAACATTTTTTACTGGGCTACTACTTGAGGTGTATAAGCAAGTCTTTAATATATGTTTAATTTTAAAATATCAGCCAAGATGTAAAAGAGTAATACTGAACCTTCATTTCAGAACTTATAAAAAAAATGAAAAAAAATAGTCATTACAGGCTTCAGTGGGAGTTTTAATATGTGTAGTGAATTGATAAGAAATTTGAATACTTGCAGCGATCTGTAGCAATATATGATAAGCTATTTCAAGGTAAAATTGAATAATTAATCATTTAATACATATTTGAAAAGTTTTGAGTTTATAATAAGAAAAGTTCTATGTTAATTTAAAGTATTAACTAACATCTTCACCCCAATGTTTAATAAAAAATTAGAAAGAATGTTTCCTTTATTATTCCCTATTTCCCACCTTTCCTCCATCTGCAGTGATGCTAATACCAGAGAATAAGATCTTTGGGAACTTTCAGATCTGTGTCACAGTTGAAGGTAAACCCAAAGTTTGGTTCCTCTGTTTTAAATATTGCAATGCCTCTGTTCAGGAAAGCCATGCATCCCACTTCATCATAAACTTCATCCTCATAATTAGAAATGTAAACTTAGGAAGCCCCTTTCAGACTGATTAATAGATTGTTTGGTTTATTTGTTCAATAATTCATTTATTCAGCAAATATTTATGGAGTACCTACTATGATTCAGGCACAATGCCAGCTGCTAGAGATTCAAAAATGATTAAGACAGAGTGTGTGACTTCAATGAGGTGTGCCAGTGAAATAAGGCAGAGATACACGCACTTAAGAGCTGGCAACACCAGGTGGGAGGTGGTGTAAACAGCCAAGGGTTGGTGGGAGAGCAAGCGAGGACCACATCGGTGTACTCTGCCCTCAAGTGAGCTGCATCACTACTGCTTTACACAAAATGCCAGACTGCTGCCTTTGCTGTTGTGGAAGGGTACGAAAGCACAGGTAATGACTCAGGGAAAGTGTAGAACATGTTCAGAAGATAAACGAATGTATAAGACATTGGCAGGCAATGTGTGAGGCATGCTTTGAGTTTTCTAGGTCACACCTCACTGGGATCACAAAAACATAAAACATGATAGGGTAGTCGCATCTCCTTTCTTAAAGTCATCTCTTTCCTTGCAATCCATGTCATGACATTCCTCTTTCAACTACTACTTCCAAAATGAGTTCAAAATGTTTAACTTTAGCCAGGACACCTCTTTAGTTTCTGACCTGTAGAAATAACTGCCTATGTAATGTCTTCTTGGATAATTTTTCAAAGGCAAGTCAATCTTACCCTTAAAATTGGTCCCAGGCTCTCCCTTCCCCTGCCCTTCCAAACCTGAGTCTTCTTCCCTTATTCCCCATCCCAGTGAGGGGCACCAAATCCTTCCTGGCACTTATGGCAGAGGCTTGGAAGTCTTCCTAGACAGCTAATTCTTCCCCCACTCCAGTCCTTGCCAATATCCAACCACTAGCAATTCTTGTTGATTTCACCTTACACTATCACCTGAATTCCCATCGCAAGATCTGGTTTCCCAAGATCTGCTCTGACTCACTTCTAACCCCTTTTCCATTCTGCATTCAGAGGGATCTTTTCAAGAAGCAAATCTGGAAATGCTACCCCATCACTTAGAATAATTCAATGGCTGTTCCACTGCTCTTAAAATAAAGAGCCAAGTCTCTGATGTGGCCTGTGAAATCCACAGTGCCTGGCCTTAGGCTCCCCTCCAGCCACACGGTCTTGCTCTCAGTTCATTGAAGGCCCATGTTCCTTCCTGTCACTTGGCCTTTGCACATGCTGGTCTCTCAGGCTAGGTCGACTTTCCTCCTCATATACTTCCTTCACCTGGGGAACACCAGTTTAATCATTCCCAAGGAAGACTTCCCTGACTAGATCAATTTTCCTTTCAATACTTATCGCAATTATATTTTACTTACAAAACTCAGTATTTCTGTCTCTCTCATTAGACTGTATGTTCTATGAGAGAGGGATTTTTTTCTCACACTCTTCTAAAACTACTGCTTAGAATACTGACAACAGTTAATAAATATTCCTAGAATAAATGCAAGATGAAGCATGTATACATATGCATTCGGGCATGCTCTGTAACTTACTGATTTCCCTAAAAGATACAGAATCTATCATGGTACCCAGTGACGGAGCTACCACATCGAGCTCTCTTTTTGATGCAATTTGACCAAAAGGCTTCATATAATTTCCAATTGTTTCCCCAGAGTAGAATCCACCCTAGCCCCTTGAAAAACACAGCTTTGCTCTGTTCTTTCTAGTTGATAGAAAGAAACCCTACAGAAGTCTGGGTTGGGTTGAGGTCAAAAGTTTTAAGAGCAGAGAGCAAAATGTCCATTCTAATAATTACATCAATAACACTTAACTACTTTTAATATTAGAAAGCATTTATCTTTTGTTGTTTCCATTTTATCTGTATCAGTATTCTCTAGAATAGACAAATACACAAAGCTTATATGACCTTTTCTTTTTTTTTTTTTTTGTTTCTTATTTATTTCCAAACCCCTTTAAGTACATTATTCCCAGCCTTCAAATATAAGGTGCTTTCCCCTAAGTTCCATTTATGAAAAAAGCATTCTTACAATTCTGTAATTGTTTGGAGCCCTTTATATTCAGATATTTATAAACAATTAAAAAGTAATAAGTGACACCTAAGAAAAGGCAACAAAAGAAGAGATTTTGACTTCACTACACTTACGAATATTTGTGCACCAAAGGACACTTTCAACAGAGTAAAAAGGCAAGTCACAGGTTGAGAGACATATTTATAAATCATGCATCTGATAAGGGTTTAATATCCATAATACATAAAGAACTCCTACAACTCAAGTACAAAAAGACATATACTCCAATTAAAAAATGGGTAAAGAACTTACATGAACAGTTCTACAGAGAAGATATACAAATGGCCCATAAGCATATGAAAACATGTCCAACATCACTAGCTACTAGGGAAATGCAAATTAAAACTACAGTGAGATACCACATCATGCCTACTGGGATGGCTAGTTAATAAAAAGAAAAAAGTGCTGGCAAGGATGTGGAGAAATTAGAACCCTTGTACATTGCTGGTGGGAATGCAAAATGGTGCAACTGCTGTGAAAAAAGAGTGTGGTGTCTCCTTAAAAAGTTAAACACAGAGGTACCGTATGCCCAGGGATTCTAATTCTAGGTACTGAAATAACTGAAAGCAGCATCTCAAAGATATATTTGTATACCCATATTCAGTGCAACGTTATTCATAACAGTCAAAGGTGGAAACAACCAAACTGCCCATTAACAGATGACTGGATAAAATATTTGCTGTAGTCATGTTCTATAAAGTCACAGCAGCAAACACTGAATTAGCAACTGTACAACTATCCCTCCTATAGGGGAAGTCTGGGGTAATGGTCCTTACAACCTCTGGTCACATTTCATCAACTGATCTATACCTAATTTTGTTTTGTATGTATTTCTGTTTAAAGACATCTTACTTAACATATATTCCTGATTTGTTGACATTGAACTACAGCCAGCAGAACCATAACTTATGCTTCAGTAATGATTATCTGATACACCTATTTTCTCTGTGAGGCACATCACAGCTTTCTTGAGCTGAAGAACACTAGCTAGCCCTTCAGCACTACATCTAGCGGCCAGCCATCTTAAAAGGTGAAATCACCAAAAGGTATAAAAATGCAAAACATGTGGCACTAAGACTGTGAAAAGGATGAGTGTATAGCATGAAAGCTGAAACAAGATGGTGGAGTGGCCCCTTGTGTGAGCTCAGCTGCAATGTGCTCTCTTGGCAACTCAAATTCCTTGTTGCTCTGCATTTGTCTGTGAATGACCATGAAAATCCTGTGAGTATTGACTTTGAGATTACAAATAAATGCATTCAGTAAGCAAATATGAAACTACAGAATCCACTAATGAGGACTGACTTGATATACCTATGATGGAATATTATTCGGCCATAAAAAGGAATGGAATTCTGATACATACTAAATTTGGATGAACATTGAAAACATTAGGCTAAGCGAAATGAGCCAGGCACAAAAGGACAAACATTATATGATTCCACTTACATTAAATATACAGAATACGCAAATTCATAGACTAGAGGTTACCAGAGGTTTATGGGAGGGGATAATGGGGACTGATTGTTGAATGGGTTTAGAATTTGTTTGGGATGATGAAAAAGTATTGGATACGGATAGTGGTGATGGTTGCACAACAATGTGAATGCAATTAATGCTACTGAGTTGTATGCCTAAAAATGAAAAATTTTATGTTATATGCATTTTATGACAAATATTAATAGATGTATTAATAAGATTAAATGAGTTGTTTTAATCTTCTGTTAAAATCAAATGTTGAAACACCAATGGCACTAATAGAGATTCCTATTTACTCACATGTCCTTTTAAAAGAAGAACCCTCTTTAATATGTTTTTCTTTCTGGTTTATAGAACATATTTTAAAACGAGCTTACTATTCAATAATATCAGTTGATAATTGAGGAATACAAGTTAATTAAATTGTGCATGTCAGTTGCTTGACTTTACTTCGTGCTTCTGGTGAAAACTGATGCAGTACTAGAATTATTCTTTTTGATAAATTGCCAAAAGAAGGCCACCTCGAGAACCAACAACTGATGTTTCTAATTTATGTTTGGAATAAAATTGTTTTTGCAGTATATCACATGTGGGCAAACTGGTCCTCTTAGGTAAATTACTATTGGTACTATTGCGGTATGTTGGCATTATCTGTCTATACTTTTCATCTTTTGCATTACTTTTCTTGCTTTTATCACCAACCTATTTCTCATCTGCCTCCCCTACTGAAACCCCTATTTTCCTATTGCTAGAGAGAGCCATCTGTTAGACTATGGCTGTAGTTACTATCATAATTCAAATATTCCCTTTTAAGTATTTCTTGACCCAACAATTACAAAGAAGCACTGCTAGATATAAACATAAATAAAATGTGCTAATGAGGAATGCAAACAGTATTAAAATGTAAACTTAAAATAGGAAGGAATTTGTGGCCAAAGAAAAACCGATTACAATTCTTTCAGTCTTTAAAATGCATCATAAAACTAAAAATGTTTCGCTACAGAATAACAGTTTGGCTTCTTTTATGATGGCAAAGAAGGGTAATTACAATTGTCATGAAAACACATTGAGCAGCTGTATACTGTTAACAAAAGAACCATTATATGATGCTCGTAAAAGCTGGCACTTTATACATTCACATTTCCTAGAAATTAGATCGTCTTCCCAATTGGAGTCGATACCAAAAGAGACTGTTTTCTATTAATTGTGGCTTTGTACCAGTCAATTCTCAGAGCCAACTGGATCATCTTTCTTTTGGGATATATCCCACATATTATTATGTGGAATTATATATACTGATTTATATATACTCAGAAGTGTACAGTGTAATGTTGCAAAGAGTAATTTTTAAGTTCCTAGAGATCTGTAAATCTTTAACGTTAAAAAATGCCAGTTTCAGTAGATTTTTTCACCAACATATACCTGTTTAGAAATTACTGAAAGAAAGCATAACGAATAACTCTGCAGTTTATTTTATGAAGGCTAATTAATAGGTACTTACTCATTAAAGACTAGGTCTGGTGCAAAATAGAGAAATTGGCTGTTCGTATGTTTGTATGATCTCCAGCTCAAGGCAAATGATGATAGACACATCCAAGAATACTGGATTAGGGTAATTTGGTCCTCAAGAGGCAAGTTTTTAAATCCTGAAGAACAAAACAATTAATCACAGAAATACACTTAGCATTTAAGTACATTCCAGGAAGATGCTTCTTAAGTCAACCCCAAACAGCCACCTTTCTTTCACTTTTCTCTTCCCTAATAGACTCAAATCAATTCAACAGTCATTTACAGAGCTCCTACCCACAGGCCCAGTCCTGTTCCACATTTCACTTTAAATTCATCCTAAATTCTAGATGAGGGTAAACTGCCAGGGCAAACTAAAATTGCAAAGTTCAGTGAGTTTCAGTGTGGATGACAGCCTAAAACCCTTAGTTAGATTGAGAGAATTTGTATTAACCTGCAAAACTTGCTTTGTCCCACCCACAATTAATAACACTAAAATAAAGGGTAATCTAATAACCGTCAACCCCTGCGTGTCTGCAATAATGGTGGGAGATTTCATTCTTCATGAATTTGTGGTGCTTAAAAAATGAGCATGTGGTGCCTCCTATGGTCCAGGTTAATATCAGATTTTGATAAAGTTCTATGGTAGAACATGTTTCCTTGGCACCTGTCCTCCTTGCCTGACAGATTCAAGCTCTTCTTTTGTTCTTTCTTTCTTTATTTTTTAAGATGGAGTCTCACTCTGTCACCCAGGCTGGAGTGCAGTGGCATGATATTGGCTCACTGCAACCTGGGTTTCAAGCGATTCTCCTGCCTCAGGCTCACAAGTAGCTGGGGTTACAGGTGCCTGCCAGGACGCCCAAATAAATTTTGTATATATATATATATATTTTTGTTTTGAGATGGAGTCTCGCTCTGTCGCCCAGGCTGGAGTGCAGTGGCGCGATCTCGGCTCACTGCAAGCTCCGCCTCCCAGGTTCACACCATTCTCCTGCCTCAGCCTCCCAAGTAGTATTTTTAGTAGAGATGGGGTTTCAGGATGGTGGCAAGGCTGGTCTTGAATTCTTGACCTCAAGTGATTTGCCTGCCATGGCCTCCCAAAGTGCTGGGATGACAGGCATGGGCCACTGTACCGGGCCTTCTTTTGTTTTATATATACTTTTGTTTTATATATGCCCTGTCTCCAGTGGCATCATGTTATTTTTCTGCCTGTGGAGTTGCACTGGGTAAGCTCCTCTTCAAAGAATCAGTCAGTGGAGCTTTCCCCAACTTTTACAGCTGCTGTCTGACCGCAGGTAATCTAAGAAACTGCTTTAGATTAATAAACTGGGACAATGGAATGGCAATTTCTAAGTGATGTTTCTGTAGATTTAGAGGGGCCTCATTAATTAAATCCCATGAAACAAAAAAATGACTAAAATAGGAATTCCAGGGACAATTTAAAGGGTGCTAGGGGGCAAGGTGATTTTTTTTCAGACAGAAGAGTCATTCCAGGTCTCTGACAACTTACTTGCTAGGCCTTGGCTTACTTGGTCTATGCTTAGATTAACACTAGTTATGAGCTGCTAATAATGTGCTTACCTTGTGATTTCATGAACAGAATGTATTTTATCTTATTAATATTTTTGTATGACATTTTCCATTTTGATCAACATAAGAAGTGCATATGTAATTTTTTTAAATTTTTAATTTTTATCTTATTTTTGAGATAGAGTCTCAGTCTGTTGCCCAGGCTGGAGTGCAGTGGTGGGATCTCGGTTCACTGCAGCCTCTGCCGCCTGGGTTCAAGCAATTCTCCTGCCTCAGCCTCCTGAATAGCTCTGAATAGCTGGGATTACAGGCACCTGCCACCTGCCACCACGCAGGGCTAAATTTTTTATTTTTAGTGGAAATGGAGTTTCACTATCTCGGCCAGGCTGGTCTTGAACTCCTGACCTCGTGACCTTGAACTCCTGCCTCAGTGAGCCACCTACCTTGGCCTTTCAAAGTGCTGGGATTACAGGCATGAGCCACTGCGACCAGCTGTATCTGTCATTTCAACAATAAAATCCTTAACCCTGCATTCCCAGAAGAAATGAGCACATTAACCATATTTTTCCTATATACTTGATCAATTTGCTATCAATTACAAAAATCTGATATCAGGATTTCATAGAAAGCTAACTCCTACTGCATGGTTGGAGATGGCGAAGTCAGTTGCCCAGACTTGTTAAGTTCAGGATGCAGCACGTGAAAGGAGAGGCAATCCTACCTGGAAGTACCTTTGCCCACTTCACGACTTGGATCATCTGTTTGCCTGCTAAGCGGTTGAGTGTGGAGAGCAGATTTTCGGCCGTATCTGGTTTTGAGCTGTCATAGCCTGCATACACAATTTCAGGTTCAATGTTTTCAAGGACCATAACAGGGGAAGGTGTGAGTGCTCGTGAGATGGTGGAGAGCTGAGGAACCAGTGCTGTGTTGACGGAGGGCTCTTTTGCAGGAGCGATGTACGTTGTCCCTTCCTCTGGGCTTTGCGGGGGTGGGGGTGGGGGTGGGGGCTGCTGCTGCTGTGGCTGCTCCTCGTGAATCCCTTTTAACTTTCCCAACTTCTTTGACTTTCGTGCTATAAGAAACCGTAAATGATAAGGACAAATTAAAATTATGTGTGAAATATGCTGACTCATATTGCTTAAAGCACAGTTTTCCTCTAAATAGGTCTTGTTATGTCAATGGGAACATGATCGTTTATTCCACTAAGAGAAAACATATAAAGCCCAATTATTATTACTTACTATGGGTATTAGGATAACAAATTCCTTCCTTCTTTCATTCATTTTACAAGTCTTCACTGCCTGTCTCCTGTAAGAGACTGCATAAGCTGCATACGAACCCAGCTAATATGTTCAGTATAACCAAGCCTTACCCTGTCCTCAACAAGTGTTCAGCCTAGTGGGGGAGGAGTTAAGAAATGTACCACCACTGTACTGCAGTGCAGGCAGAGATCGGAACCATGATAAAAACGAAAATGGCTAAAATTTATTGAATGCTTAACTAACACCAGACACTGTTCTGAATGTTTTATATAAATTAACCAATTTAGTACTTTTATGAGTAGATTCTATTATGATTCTCATTGTAGAATAAGGAAACAGAGACCAGAAAGTTTAAGAAATATAAGATCACATATCTTGTATATCTGAAATAGAGTTTAAAGGAAGGGTAAATTACTTCATATGCGAATATGATGGAGGTGGTGGGGGAAGTGGGAAGGTTGGGAGGCAGATGGGTAGATGGATAGATAATTGGGAAGACAGATGAATGAGAGAACGGGTTAAAAAAAAAGTTCTGAAGCACCAAATTGAGCTTAGGTATGTGAGAATTACTTATATTACAAATGTAACATTTCAATTTATTTAAAAATTCTTGAAGAAAACAGACACCTTCTACTTAATCCTAACAGTCATGAGCACTTACAGGACACAAATTTAATGTAGAATAGGACTATGTTATACCAATTAACTTGATTTAAAAATAGAGTAATTTGTGTTTATAATTATAGCCACTAATATCATATTCATCACAGAAAATCTTACAATTCAGATAAAAGGTAAGCCATCAAACAACAAAAGCTATATTAAATATTGGAACCAGGCTTAAAAGATAAATAAGACATAACTACTGTCTTTAAGAAGTTTAATATTAACAAAAATTTTAAACTTCAATAATTATAGACTGTCTCTTTAATAAAAGATTTGAGGCATAGATACTTGATTTTCAGAACTGTTTATCAAGGAAAAGCAGATGTGTCATATTCATGTATGTTAATAGAAGATGCTGCCCAGGCACTAGTAACCAGCACTAGTAACCCACATACTTCTGATGAATGGATGAGTGGGCAAATGAAAAATACTCAGCAAAGTGCCTCAAAAACTAGACAAAACAGAAAAGAACCAAGCACCCAGGTAATCTAAAAATACAGTCAACTGATGACTCTATCAGAGCTTAAGAAAATCCTTGGGTGCTGATGAGTTGATGGGTGCAGCACACCAACATGGCACATATATACATATGTAACAAACCTGCACGTTATGCACATGTACCCTAGAACTTAAAGTATAATAAAAAATAAAATAAAATAAACATGTCATGACAAACATAAAAAAAAAAAAAAAAAAGAAAATCCTCAATAGCATTAATCTTTTGGGCAATTAGATAAACTCTCTTCTAAGTCTCAACTGATTCATCTGAAAAATGGGCATGACAAAGTTTCCCTCTCTTATCTCTCAGAGAATAAATGGGTATGACAGATAAAAACATGTTGGAAATTATTATTAACATCTGAAACAATATGTCAATGTCACTTCCATTCTTCCCCCATAATTTTGTAAGCATTAAAAATATTCCAGCACATTAAAATGTTCTCATCCTTTATAGGACCACATCTGATGATAACCATAATTTAATTGACTAGAAACAGCCAAGGGTGATATTTTCAAATTTTATTGAAAGTGATATTTGCTTGCAAATTAGTGATAAAATTCATATTGCTTTAGGCTTTCAGTCTACAATGCTGTACTTATTCTCACGGCTGATTTAAGATCAATGATAGGAAATATCACGAAGAATACTTAACATATTCTCCAGCACTTACACACAAGGCTGTGGTCTGTAGCATAAACCTAGGGAGCGGATTATCAATATCACATTTAGCATTTCAGGTACATTTAAGTTTATACTGTGATTTTGTGACTATATGTAGGACATCTGAAATTGAGTAATAATCCATATTTACTCCAACAGTTCAAGGTAATAAATATCTCCAGTGTATCTTTGGCCATGTGTATTCACCCAATATCTTTCCTAAAAGGACCAAAAATATGGTTACTTAATTAATTATATTTATATCAAAGTAATGTTTCTGAAATGCTTGAATATTTTATACTGTTCTAATACATGCTGTATTGTAAAATTTAAGCTCTTCAAAGTGGGTAATAATGTCTTATGTATCCCTATAAAATCATATCACTTCCCATGATGCTTATGGGTACCCAATAAAAATGTTTGTTGAATAAATTTACCTTATTTTCAAATTTTAATAAACATTAACAAACTATTACATATATAAAGTATTAGTTTACTTCCCTGTGGGAAATATGGGCAAGCTTCTGAGATTTTATGATAAAATTTCTGAATTGTTAATTACTATTCCTTTTCAAAATTTCTACTGTGTAATGACCCATTTGTGAAATTATTACTCTTAAAATACCGTATCTAAAATAAGCCAAATGTATTTAAAATTTCACGTTCCAAGCACAGTTCAAAAGAGCTTTAACTTGTTTTCAGCATTCCAAAGCTCACCAAGACCCTATGAGAGGCACTATTTTCATTTTTCAGGTGAAAAAACTGAAACACAGAGATTAAGTACTTTTTCATATTGCAGAGCTAGTAAATACCAGGGTGAGATTTGAATCCAGCTATGGCTCAGAGTTCACGCTCTTAACCTCCATGCTACATGCAGTCTCTCTTCCAAACCTTTTCTCTTTATCTAATTTGTTTAATTTTTATACTTTAAGATTAGCTAGCATAAGCTTCAAATCCAAGTGTATAATTAAGATGTTTGCTAATTACACAGGAACACTGTTGGCTGAAGATACTTAAGGAACATGTTTCTATTATCCAAAAGCATCATTGAGCATACATTTGGGAACTTAACCACTGTTTAGCACCTTACTAAATCAATATTGACTTAATGGCCATTGTGCTTTGTGAGCTCATGGTCCTAGGTGACCAGACCCAAACACCATTTTCTCCATTGCCAGCAACAGTAGCTGTGTGTGTCTGTGTGTGTGCATGTGCAGTATACATTAATGTGACTGTAAATGTCTCCCAGTCCCAATTAAACTCACCTAAAAGAGGAGTTTCACTTGTTCTACCTGGATGTTATAATAACTAGTACATGCTTAGTTGCTGCCCTCAGGTGCCTAGTCCTTAATTACTAGTAACATTTTGGCAGCCTGTCTTTCCTGGAACTGCTGGGAGACAACTCCTTAGATTCTCGTGAATTGTTCCCTGAGGAACTAGCATTGGGGAGGCCCTGCTTCCTATCCTGACCAACCTGCAAAAGAGCAGGCAGAGCACATCTCGGTGGGACTCTATTAAAACTGAAAGATTTCTAATGAGTTCTCAACATTCACAGGAGCTTTGAAACATGACATGGCAAGATTTCCTTTTTTGCTTTGCTCCACCTCCTGAGGTTGGTATGACCTGCTACATACCCTTTTGATAAGCCACCACTGTGGCCAAATGATTTACTTTCACCATGTAAAGATTCTTTAGTCTTAGAAATGGTCATCAGGACAACTTCCCTCTCTGGAATATAGTAAAAGAGTGATATATAGTAGAGTATGGAATCTTGTTCAATTACAGTATTTCATTAGAAAAAAATAAAGTGAGAATTCTGTCATTGCAGACATGCTTCATGCCATGTCTCGAAATTTTAGGTCTTGGCAGTAAACATCAGAGAGGCTATATTGAGGTTATATTAAAATATATATTTTTCTGTTCATAGGCCAGATGTAATTACTGCCCATGAAACAGTAACAGCATTCTCCCCTCTTGCCCCCACCACCCACTATCCTCTTTAACAGACCATTTCTCCCATCACCCTCATACATGGGGGCACGAATTTCAGCCCAATAACCCTAATTGTGCTTTCCTGTCTTCCTTATCTCTTTATATGCATGACCTCTCTTTGCTTTTCTACTGCCAGAGGAGGAGTACTCTCAAAGATAGGGGGCAACTAAGTAATCTGGCCATGAAACCAAAGGAAGCAATGTCATCCTTCTACAGGCTTAACAGCTAATGTGCACTAATAGGGAAAAGATCATCTAAGTCAATCCCAATGCAATAAACACCAGCAGAACTGGGTCCTAGGGCAATAAAAAGCTTGTCAGTTGGTTATAAGGAAGTAGCATTTCAATTGTTTATAAATACTCTTAGAGTGGTTAAGAAAGTTGAATACAAGTTGTTTTTTTAAAAGTGTCTCCAAATATTCTCAGACTAATCTATATAATTTAACAAGTTAACATACATTATTGATTTTGTTGACATAGGAAACATGCACAGACATAGAAAACATGAGGCAAACACAAACTCAACCTTTGATCACTTTAAAAGATATTCCAAATGAGTGGGTATCCATATATTACATTTTTTTTTTTTTTTTTTTTTTTTTTTTTTGAGATGGAGTCTCACTCTGCTGCCCAGGCTGGAGTGCAGTGGCACTGCATTGGTTCACTGCAACCTCTGTCTCCTGGGTTCAAGCAATTCTCCTGCCTCAGCCTCCCGAGTAGATAGGATTACAGGTGCCTACCACCACACCTGGCTAATTTTTTTATATTTTTAGTAGAGACGGGGTTTTACCATGTTTGGCCAGGTTGGTCTCAAACTCCTGACCTCAGGTGATCAGCCCACCTCAGTCTCATATATAACATTTTAATGTGTGTGCAAAGCTATCCACAGATATGTGCATCTGTATCTATAATACATATAACTTTGTTGCAATTGTTATATAATAAGTTTATTACTTAGCAAATAACTAATATCCACCCATTGTATAAGAAGTAACCAGTTTGTGAGCAATGTAATGCTGACTAACAAGATCTGAGCCCTGATAAGAGATTACAATCTTAGGGAAGTTGAATTGATACATAATAAAGTAATTAGGTTTATAAAACTGGCTATGATAAGTTTTGGGTCATTGGCATTTACAATATATTTGGAGAGAAAGACAATGGCAGAGAGAAGTTGTTTTCTCTCTATAGGGGGAGAAACTATAGGGAGCTCACACTATCCTGTCCCCTCTGTAGTAATTTCCACCAAGCCCTGGTTTGCTTTTGGTGTGAGGCAGATTACACTGAAGGTCTATGAGGACCAGGACATTTTGCTCTATGGGGATCCACCTGGAGTCAAGTGCCACTGACCCACCTAAGAGGATAATCCCTTAGGTCAGAAGTCAGAACTGGGCAGAGGGGCTCAAGGGAATCTGAGGGAGTCAGAATAGGGGTTCTATGATTTTACGGAGACAATAACAAGTTTCTGGAAGATGATTCCCCACAATAGAAATATCATACCCTCCCTATTGGAGACAGACAGGAAGTCAGATAGGGACAAAGCTGGGAAGATGTTTTCCAAGGTTCTTCTGGGCTAGACAGATGGTGAGCATGATTACTTTTATGGCATTTGTAATTTCTGTAGCTATATTCTTTTTGCTCCTCTAATATGTACATTTTTCATCCCCCCTCCCCTTCTTAATGCCAATCAAACTCAGGAATGTGTGCACACAGAAGCGGTTTTCAAGGTGAGACAACACGTCGAGGTCTGGCCAGGCTGGGGACCTCATTAGATCAAAGAAGAACCTCAGGGGGAGAGGAAACTCAGAACATCAGAGAAATAGCTTCTGGTAATCATCTCTGGGCAAAGGAGAAAGCTTCTGAAGCTTTCTTGTGCTCAAGGCCTGACTGGTTTTGAATGGAAACAAGACAGACCACCGCTGGACTGTGTGGCATGGGGCTGGGGCTGCCCTATAATTCTGAAGTGCCCTCCGGCACCTCTTAGGAAGAACTGCAGCAGTGGTGAGGCAGAGAGGTGGCTGGTGCCTCCCTGCCAGGGTGGATTGATTACGCATGACAACTCCTACTTGGGCCCTGTCACTGTTGTGCTGATATAGACCTTGAGGAGTATCAGAAGGGAGTAACAAAATGACAAATCCTCTACCCGCAAAGATCTGAACAAAACATGCTTCTGAAAGAAAAAAACGTGGAAAAGACTGAGGTTGACTTATTCCAGAGTAGAGGATGAGGTCTATGAGAAGCCCAATAACAGTTTCAAAAACTTAAAGAGACATTGGCTAAATCATGGGGAGCATCTACTTTCTATTTCCACTGAGGTCAAGATAAGATATGAAGGGTTTAAAGGGCAGAAGAAGGGATTTAGATTAGACATTAGGAGAATTTCCTCCCAGCATTCTGGAATGTGTTATGGAGAAAGCTTGGAATGTACTACTAGCAAGAACATGTACTATTCTTTTCTAAAAATTCTAAGATAATAGGCAGACAGGCATCCTGCTTGCCTGAGGGCAGTTCTGCCCTAAGGTAGAAGAAAGTGATTAAATGAGTTATTGAGATCTGGTGGCCCTACAATGCAAGTAAGTAAGACCCTCTGATGTACATTCCAGACTTACATTTGTCTGAAAGAAATCTCTCTGGTTCATACTTTTCTGAAAAACAGAAATAAATCCCTTATATTTATATGTGTGGTAAAAGATAATTTCAGAAATATGTTTCCAAAATATGCACAAAGGGCAAAGACTGTGATCTCAGAATGCCTGCTTGAGAGAATGTCCAGCACCATGGGAAAAAAACCAAACACCTAACATCCTCTGTGCGCTCTTCTTCGCTCTATCCCACCCCCACCCTCCTTTTTAAAAAAGTAGTTTTGGTCGGGTGCAGTGGTTCATGTCCGTAATCCCAGCACTTTGGGAGGCCAAGGCAGGCAGATCAGGAGGTCAGGAGATCAAGACCATCCTGGCTAACACGGTGAAACCCCGTCTCTACTAAAAATACAAAAAATTAGCCGGGCCTGGTGGCGGGCACCTGTAGTCCCAGCTACTTGGGAGGCTGAGGCAGGAGAATGGCATGAACCTGGGAGGTGGAGTTTGCAGTGAGCCAAGATCACAGCACTGCACTCCAGCCTGGTGACAGAGCAAGACCCCATCTCCAAAAAAAAAAAAAAAAGAAAAAAAAAGAGAAAAGGACTTTCACCATTATAAAGCAAGTTGTTTTCTCAGTCCTATATGTAAAACACACTCTTTGGTTTCTTGTAATCTTGAGATTACATTATTTTATTAGTGGTGAAAATAGTAAAGAGCTATCATTAATCGAGAATCTGTATGTCAAGTACTAAGATAACAGCTTTTAGAAATATCCCATTCAATGTCTTCATAAGCACACTATGGGGTAGGTACTGTGTTATCACCGTGTACAGAGGGGTAAAGTGACGTATGCAATAATTGTAAGTAGCATTAGAGGGAAGTGACTTATTGTAATGACATGAAACACTACAATAGAGAAATCCCATTACATTTGCAGACAACATCTAATGACACCTAATCAGAAGGTCAAAGGGGGTGAGAAGAGGATTGACAGCTGAAATGACTTTTCTAAATTATCTCTAAGGTCACCACTGGATCACCTCTGTTGACAGAGATTAGTCTTTTAAATAGGAGGCTTGTAACAACCTGTGCCAATACACAAGAGGTTTTCACTTCTAACTCCCTGGGCAGCACAGTCAACTTCTTCACACTGGAAGGCTATTTTACTGTTACACACAACTCAGGCTTTTTGCTTTTGCTCCCTGTTATGACACCTTGATTCTAATTGGAGGAGAATTTAACAATGCAGAAATCAATCTAGTCTGTATAAAAAATAGAACTTACTAAGGGAAGAACCTACTACTTTTATTAAAAATAAAGTTCCTGAGCTCCGCTGCAACTGGTAAGTTCTTCAGACAAATATATCATTATTTAGATGTAAATATCTAAATCAAATTTATATTCTTTAGAAAATAGAGTATCTGCTTTGTAAATTCCTATTCTTTGAGGATAACTATGCTGAAGATTGATGCATGTGCATGTGTAAAACAAACAAGCAAAAAAGAAAACCTCTACGTAGTTTTATAGTACATTTAAAATAAGAAAAATAGCACTATGATAGCTGTAGTCTCACAGCAAATGGCCCCTCCCTCAGTTAAAAAGTTAATTCTTTAACAGCTTCAAGGGCTGCCTTCTTGGCATATGTTTCAGCTGAGAATTTATTACATGAAACATGATCTCATTGAGCATGCAAGGTAAATAGACTCATTAAGAATGTTTTATGAAGAAACATTACTGTTCTAACAAGGTCACAGGGGTGAATAAGGTATGAGAAAGAGGCAAAAGGCAGTGACCTGGAAATGGACTACAGCACTCAGCTTAGTTTACTAGGCCTTCCCAAGTTCTAGCATGATCTTCACTAGACTTGGGCTGAAAATAACTAGTTAAATGCTGGAATCTACAGTGGTAGAAAAGTCCCAGGAAGAGCCCTGCGCATACCTCCTCACACTGTCAAGTCAATTCAAGCAGGGTCCATATTAAGCAAATATGATATACAAAAATAAGAGTTTACCAAACAGATCGATGAGGGGAATAGTTACAATAAGTAATAGTTTTTACAAAACAAAAATTTAAGCGAAAGATTCCTTCAATAAGCACTTAAAGAATATTTAAACTATAATACATGTACATTTGTTTGCACATTACTTTTTAGGGCCGTTTAAATTATTCTGTTCTTCCTCTAAACATCTGTTGCTACTTTAGTGCAGTGGTTTCCACATCTTGGTCCCTTGATTATACCCAGTGACTTGGAAGTACCCAAGACTTCTAAGACAGCTAAGGAAGTTGCCTAAATGTAATTTCAGAATTTTTTTATGATTATTTTGTGTACTAAGAAATAAAAATTCTTAATGAGGAATAAAAAAATATACACAACAGGAGAGCAGTTTTATCTCCAATATTAATTTTCTTCAAAATATTTCTTCCCTCTTAGTTCAACAGTCTTTCTGTGAAATAAATTACTTACGGCTACATCATTATAATTTTAACTATTTCTTAAAGAACTATTACTTAACAACATATATTATCAAAAACCACCTTAATTATAATCAAATCATAAGTAATCCTTTATATTATTTATATGAAAAGAAAACTGAGTTTTACTCAAGAATACTAATGCTGCGATTATAACTGAATCATTAAAAACTATAAAAATTGCTTAGTAAGAAAAAGAACTGATGAGTCAGATAACCAAACAAAATAATAATCCTGTGAATTGATACAAAAATATTTTTCACAATTGCTTTACCAGTCTGTATTTCTGAGTTACTCTCTGTAATACAGTAATACAGTATTTCTGTATTACTATCACTCTAGTATTAAGAACATTTTACAAATGCAAGACAAAAGAAGCTAAGCAGAATTTTTAAACAATCTTCAAGTCAGAAACTAGTACTACTATAAAAAAGGATAAGCATAGTAAGGACATACTAATGAGTTAACAGGATACCACGCAAGTTGGAGGGCAAAATTAAATAGGCCCGAGGAAAGAGAAAGCAAACCTTAATAATTATTGCTTTTATGCATTTAAATATTACTCCACATTTTATTCCACTGACATTATCAAAATTAGTCTAAATTAAGAATTAATAGTAGCCAATGATGCATGTATTTCAAAAAAAGTTATTTTTCTAGGCTGGGATCTCTTCAGGATACAGACTGAATTGGTCTGCAAACTCCCAGATAAAGCAGAGCCAAACAAAATGGCCTTTTTTGAAGAAGTGATTGTCTTGCAGTTGCTTCTCCTGTTTGGATTCCAGCTTGTCTCTGCACACAGGGTTGGTATTGCAGCATCCTGAGGCACTTTGATGATGTCTTGTGCTGTCAGGTCTCAGGGCACTGCCGAGGACCTGGTGGTGAGCAGGGCCACGCCAGAGTGGCCAGAATGGGGGCAGACACACAGGCTTGCCCTGCCCTGCCCAGCTTTGTTTACAAGATTAACTTCTATTTTTTCATTTGGTATTCTGCCACAGTGTAAATTCCACAGCTTTGGTGACTCTCTCAAAATCTAATTCTGCACAGCAGGCTGAATAAATGCCTCTTTAAAAGAATGTGCTTCCCATTTTAGTTTCAAAAGTGTTCTTCGTATTTCTATCATTTAGTCATACCCTACCATCCTAAAGGAAAACGGTCCAAGAGAGAATTTAAGAAAGTTCTTAATACATAAGATACCAGCTCACTGAAAATAAGCTTTTAGGGACAGTTTAACATTAAAGTTTTATTTATTTTTTTTTTATTTTTAGTGATTCCTTATAATCTGTTATTTTCCATTCATATGAGATTGAACCATAGACTTGGATAGAAACAGTCAGCCGTTATCCATCAAAGCTGTGAAGGACCCGTCCTGGGAGGACTTCCAGAAATTTTAATGTGGGTAGTTCAGGAAGGGCAGCTGGGACATATCTGAAAGTTTTTTGGTGGGGAGATTTGGGGCTGTAATTTACATTTAAATCGCTATTAATTTTTAAAGTAACATCACATTGATAGTCCAGAAATTAAACAAAACAGTTTTCGTTTCTTCTCTCAAGTTGTTTACCACTTACTTGTTACTATTCTGCTTATGTTCTAATGGTAGGTTTCCCTTCATTTAAAACAAAGTCTGCTGCGTGTGGTGATCTTCACACTTATATTCCTAGGCCCAAAGAATGATGGATCTTCAATGAATGATTTCACTGATGGCTTTGTTAGTGTAAGGACAAGCCTCTCCTGGTGTCACAGGGTGGTCATGGCTGTCACTCCAGTGAAGCTCTTGACTAGGATAGGCTCTTCACTGCTGACTTGGAATAAGGCCAACCTCGTGCTATGATTTTAAAATGGGTGATGTGGATCTAAGTCATGTACTATGTAAAACTCTATTCTTAACCCTCATAATAATTTCAACCCCCAAATTTAAATGGGACTAACAAAAGTCTATATAACCTTCCCTTTAGAGCATTTTTATCCTTTAGCAATTTTTTTCAGACCCACAGTTAAGATTAGACATTCTCTTTTATATTCAGATATTCTCCCTTTATAGATATGATCATAGAGGATAAAGATCATAAGGCCATGTCCAACATGATATGCTCTATACTCGTTTGTTCAGTTTCTGAAGTATTATGCTTAGAACTTATCGAAGTATTATATTGCATGACACACAGTAGGCACTAAATAAGTGCTTACTGAACAAACGGAATGAAAGAGCAAATAAACAAATAAACGAATGCTTTGCTGACCCTCTATACCAGGTTACATTTCTTGATGTGATAACTACAGCCACCATTTTGGAAAGAGAGGATGTTAGGTTTCACCCCAGACCCCAATGAACTATGCTAGTAGTCTACCTAGAAAACAATTCCAGGCAAGGCTCAACCCAGCATTACACTAATAACAAAAGTAGGTCAAGCAACCTCCAAGAAGCAAAGCCAACTACAGGAGCAGAGGACCTGACAGTCCTGTGGCCAGGGGGACCAAATGTTGTTTTCTCTGGCTGGGCAGCAAACAAGCAGGCAATCCTACCACTTCCAATCTTGAGTGAGTCTAAAGAGAGAGGAAACAGGGAGAAGCCAAAAAGAAAAGAGGCCTTTAGCTTCACAGAACCATACTCCAGAAACAGACTCCAGGAAAGAGGCAGTCTATATGCTTAATCTTAGGGCCCAATAAACATCATTAAATGAGCCACGCAGCATGGGTTCCTTTTTGTAGGTGGAATGATGGAAAGTGTCTTTGACCTTGACTCTCCCTTCCTTATGGAAAGGGCAAGTGATGCAGAGAAAGACTAATTTTCCCCTGCCCCAAATGCCCATCATCAAGTCAAGGTTTTAGTACCCAAACTGTGAGCACACCAAGAGAATGACAGCCTTCTAGACCCAGAAAGGACCTCATAAAACACGCAGTTTATTTTAAATGAGAGGAAATAAAGTTCCAGAAAGATGAACTGGCTTGCCAGGGTTCCAGCTGAAAGAGGTGGCATGTACACAGAGACCCACCATTTCAAGTTTAGCGGCCTGTTAGCAGTGTCAGCACCAGAACTCTTATGTAGAAGGGACTTAGAGAAATGTGGGAAAACACATTTGCTTCATAAGACATTTATTGATATTTATTTAGGATAGGTTGGAAGGCATTTGGTGAAAATTATGAGGGGAAGGCCAAAAACCTCTCCCAAGGCCATCCAACAACCACTGTAATATCTGTTTAATTTGGCATAAACACAAAACCATCCAAATGGAATTTCAGCTTTTTACAAAATAGTTTCTCCAGAATTACTGTGAGAAGCTACAAAGTTGGATGACAAAGTTATCCATGACTCTTGGTGGCCAGCTTGTTAGTAGATAGCCAGTGAGTTGTCTTACCTGTGTGGGATGTGCCTATGCTTGGAATGTGCCTATGTTCGGTAATCACATACCAATACAATGCCTTCATAAAGTACCCAGTAATTACCATGCACCACTCTAACTGTAAATTTCAAGGAGACACTAAAGAACTGTTGTAGACCTGCCTATCAAAGCCCTGTGAATTGAAATCAATATATGATAACATGTGAGTGTTAGATACAAGTTGAAGACCCTGAAGGCAGGTCACTACGGTGGTGTAAAATCAGTTTTTCTAAATACCAAGCAGCATTTGGATGAATAGACCTATGATGACCATATTGCCCTCACTGTACACGGCCTAAACTCATCTCTCTGGAAAGTTAATCTTTCATAACATTAACATCAGTTTGGTTAAGACATCACTTACATAAATTATTCTCAATATTATCAGCTGTTATAGTCCACCCTTTATTTTTTTTCACTTGGTTCCTATGCTTAAAAAGCTAAACAAAATTTTAATCTTATATTTGCAGGGAGCTTGTATCAACCAACTTCTGAGAAACACATATAATATATTACAAAAAAGACGAGAAAAGAAATTAGAAATTTGGGAAACGAACCTGGTAAGATACACTATGTAGCTACTTCAACAACTCATAAGGATCAAATATGATTTATGATTACCTATATATAAAATCATATATATGAATATATATATATTCATCTCTTTATCCTCAACTATGCTTTAATTTACTTACTTCCCAAAGTATAAATAACTACTAGAAGCTATGGATATTTTAAGGGCTTAATAAAAGTAATGGGATATAACTGAGAAGTTCAAATGACAAAAGATCTAAACAAAGATGAAACACATAAAGCCAAAGACTGAAAACAGAGATGGTCATACTGCTTCTCAAACTCTGGTCAATGGGTGAGCTTCCTTATGATCACCTCAGGGCTTACTCAAGATGCAGAATCTTGGGCTGCCCAAAGTACACATGGCAGAGTATCTACCAGTGGAGGTTGGGAGTCTTCATTTTTAACAAACTTCCCATGTGATTTTTCCTGCACATTGGAATTGAGAACTATCAACCGAAAGGTTCTGAATGAGATTACAGAAAACAGGAGAAAGAGAGAAATTGAGTAAAGATGGTTTGTTAACAGGAAGGAAGAGAGGGAGGGAGAGAAAGAAAGACAGGTATTAACAATTTGGTCTACACCATGGTTTCTCAACTTTATTGACATTTTGGGGTGGATAATTCTTTGTGTAGAAACGGTCCTGTGCATTGTACAGTGTTAGCAGCATTCCTGGCCCTCTACCCGAAAGATGCCAATAGCAATCCCCCAACCTCCAATTGTGACAATAAAAAATATTTCCAGAATTTGCCAAATGTCCCTTCCGGGGATAAAACCACCCCTGGTTGAGATTCACTGTTCTATACTAAGGAAGTTGTTAAAGCAAGAACAGTGAACTAGAAAGATCATGAAATCTCTTGGGTATATAAAAAATGATCAAATGAAAACTGAAATAAGAAGCATGATAATTCATTATGCTCCTAAAGTTAGTTTCCTTAATAGCAGAAGTCATAAACTGGAAAGTGAACTCAGCGTAATAAAAAAATTCATTTTCATCTTTCAACATTTAGCATATTTCACACAAACATTTGCACTTCTGACACTGCTTGAAAAAAATTTTTTTTGAATCTGGCAATACCTGCAACAAATAGCTAGATCTGAAACTGGCCAGTCCCTTTCGCATGGCAACAAACAGCTCGACCTGGACTGGCCACTGCCCTTTGATGGAGTGTTCACTTCCTACCCCCATGCTTTATAGCTGGGTGGATTCTATTAAAAAATTCCATAAACATGTAATGGGTGTTGTAAGATATTGGAATATGTTTTAAATATATTTATTTAAAACTTACATTTAGTTTCCTAGATGCCAAAGTCTTAGTAGTAGGACCACACTTTTAAACTACAAACATAATTTACAAGCAACACAAGCACAGGTACACAGTCCACTACAGAAATACCCAAAGTTTAGTGTAATCATAATATCAGGTTTATTATCACAAGACATGGCCAAGTAACCTGCCACACCCAAAGGGCGTATGCACTGACTGACAAGCACATATCCTGGATGTTATTACACTCATAAAAAAATGAGTAATGACTGGTTGATCTCAACACTCACATTCACATCAAAATTCAAGCTGGGCTTCTACAACACACTTCCTTACTAGCCATCCATTCAAAAGAATATTTGTTCCTGTGATAGAACAGGGCTTCCCCTAAATGCACACTTCCTTCAGCTGTGTTGCTGCTACTGGTCCCCAGGGTCAACTTCCTGCTGACACCACCTGGAGGTAAAAAGGTCCACACCCCTAGGTTTACAGTCTATGTCTCATCTTTGAAAGTTGCACCTCTTTCCCTATCCCATGCCAATTTAAGTGTACAATTAAACATGATTGCAATGTGAAGGAATTTCCAGGTATGAGCTCTACAGAGTTACTTCAATTACGAGTGCAGCTTCACACTCCTCAGTTATCTAGGCACACATTTTTCTCAGGGATGAATGCCTTATAGCAGTGGTTCCCAACCTTTTGGGCACCAGGGACTGGTTTTATGGAAGACATTTTTTCCTTGGACAGCAATGGGAAGGATGGTTTGGGATGAAACTGTTCCACCTCAGATCATCAGGCATTAGATTCTGATAAGGAACGCGCAACCCAAGTACCTCGAATGTGCAGTTCACAATAGGGTTCATGCTCCTATGAGAATCTAATGCGGCTGCTGATCTGATAGAAGGCGGAGCTCGCCTATCACTCACCTCCTGCTGTGTGGCCCAGTTCCTAACAGGCCATGGACCCAGTATTGCTGCCTTATAGGTCCAGCCTGATAATGCTCTCTTTTTTCAGCTGGAAGGCTTCTCTATTTCCCGGAAGTGGAGCTGCGCTACTGTCTTTGTGTTCATGGTCTTAAACATAGCACTGCTTATTTCCACTCTACTCAAGTGGCCACCCAGACAAGGGATTAGGCTTCCTGTCAAGCTTGAAGTTCCTGGGAAGACAGGTGCTCCTCCCACCTGAAATCAGTACAGATCCCTGACTCTGACCTTGGATTACATGTATTCTAGAAACTGTGGATTCCAATAATTTAGTTGGTAATCCCTGGGGGTTTACTCCACTAAGCTCCTCAACTAAACCTTTCACCTTAACCTACACATCTTGGGTTTGCTTCACTCTTGATTTTCTTTTATTTCTATTACCTCTTACTCTTTGCTTTTTTACATTTGTTTTGGGGGCTCATTTATCCATCCTTTACTCTAGGTCAACTCATCCTAATTTTCTTTTACCTTAAACCTAATGAGGTTCAAAGTTCACTACAAACCATCAAACCAGGATTGAAATTCCTACCTTAACAGTAGCAACAGCTATTCCAACACCCCATTTTCTTCCATCCCGGTGACAAAAATTTCAGTTAAGTAAGCATAATCAAGAAGTTCAAACAGTACTTAGAATTCCTTGCCAAGAACTGAAGAGACATAAGACTTTCCTGCAGTATATTATCATTTAAGAAGTTGCCAAATTATGCTATATAAGTCAACAATAAGGATCAATTTGGAAACTGCACTGTCCTGGTGCAGGGATGGAAAACATATTACACTAAAACTTTGTTAAAATACCATCGTTGGACTCTGTTACAGGACTAATTTTATAATGAAATCTTTTGTGTCTTTAATAATTGTATAGCCAAACCTTGTCATGATTATTATTTTTTGGCCAAACAGGCAAGGTTTAATGGCATGTTTATTTATTCATTTATTCATTCATTCATTCATTCATTCATTCATTCATTCATTCATTCATTCAATAAGCATCTACCGTGCTAAGTGCTCTGAAGAGAAAGACAAAAGGACAACTCTGTTCTTGTAAGTTCAGACTATCTGGCAAGAAATAACCTATAAACAAATAATTACAATAAAAATGTGATGAGTGCTATAAAAAAGGCTCTGGAATCACAGAGAAGGTACTAATCAACTCCATCTAAGGAAGTCATTAAAAGCTTTATAGGAAAAGTCTTAATAAATTATAAACATATATAACATTGTAAAACTGTCTAAAAGGGAATGAAAGCTTTCCCCACTGTGTAAAGGTTGATCTCTGAGGAGTGCACTTAACCTGGAAGTGATGAGTTGGTTACAGAGATTTATTAGCACAGGGGAGGAATACGTAGGGGCCATTTCGGAACTGTGTTGACAAAGGCACAAACTAGCAAGAATACAGAGAGACTTCTTGGAAGAGAGGGATGGTGTCAGGGAGTAAGGACAGAGAGCGGAATGAGGTGGGTGACAGAGTGGCAACATGTTTTTGTTGGACATAGGTCATTACATAGTATGGTGGGAAGAATAATGAAGACTTCACCTCCCAACCCCTGGGATCTGTCAATGTGTCACTTTACATGCCAAAAGGAACTCTGAATATTAAACCAAGGATTTGAAGATAGGGAAGTTATCCTGAATTGTCTGGGTGTGTGCCATACCAATAAGGGTCCTTATTGGGGAAAGATGGAGGCAGGACCAGAAGAAAGGAGATGTAATGATGGAAACAGGGGTGTAAGTGATGCCTTTAATCTGGCTTTGAACATAGAAGGGGCCATGAGCCAAAGAATGTGGGTAGCCTCTAGATATTGGAAAGGGTAAGCAAATGAATTCTCCCACAGAGCCTCCTCTAAGGAACACAGTCTGTTGACACATTGAGTTTAGCCCAGCCTGACTCATTCTGGACGTCTGACCTGCAGAACTGTGAGATGATAAACTTGTGTTGTTTTAAGCCAATAAGCTTATGGTAAATTTGTTACAGCAGCAATAGGAAACTAATTCCCACAGGAATCCAGGGGGCTTCCTTCTTGGTCCTCCTAAGTATCTGGCACAAATGAGAGGCCCTTGTTGTAGCTGACAAAGAGGGCCCTTTTACTCAAACCAGCAGTGCTGACACAGCAGAAACTGCCCCAGCACTGAAGCAGAAGGAGCATAGGCGGGAGGAGCCCCTGACTGTGTGGAGATGGCCGGGGAGGCAGGTAGTAGGATTCCTAGCACAAGAAGATTCATGGGAGTGGCTCAGAACCTTCCGAGGGGTGAGGGAGAAGGCAGAGACAAAAGGGTGTGTGTGTGTGTGTTGAAAACAGACTAGCATTGTGTTCACTGCTTTATGTTCAGTCATAGATTCCCATTTGTTTTGAATTTCAAGCCACCTAAGGGAAGCTTCAGATTTTGTTTATTAAAAAAATAAGTCAAATGATTTGACAAAAACTGAGCTACTGGATATGAAAGCCTGCCTGGGAAAGGGACAGTTCGTGAGTCTCAGAGTCAACAAAGCAAATAAAGTAAACCCTTTTAAAATTTCCCCTTTGTTCTGGATCTGTTTTTCAACTCCAGAGTATTTTAATCGAATCTCTTATATAATACTCAGAAGTCAGATAAGGACTTTTCTTCACCCATAAAACACCTGGAAAACCAACAATAGCGTCACCGGTGGCTCAGGTATTATCTAAAAAAGTTCAATGGCATGACCCAAATCACCTCTATGGAGTGACAACGAAGTGGTTCCAGAGGGTATTTCCTCTGAAGAACAAACAGAATGGAGAACACATCTACTCGGGGGCCTGAAGATACCAGCCATGCACAGACTTTTCTGTCTGACTGTACTGACGAACAGCATGAGCAAAGGCAACCATGGCGGGAGCCTGGGGATGGAGCATGTGGGGGGCAGGGCGTCTCCCCAGGGGGTATAAATATCTACATGTGTCCATGGTGTGAGGTGGGGCAGATGAGTGGAAGTGAAGTAGCAATTAGGGTAGCATCTCCAGGTTGGTTTCCTCTTTCTTAATGAATCACAAGCCATGCCGGGGTCCCTCCTCCTCCTCCTCGGTTTTCATCCTAAGACTGTTCCCCACTCTTGACTTCCCAATACCAGGAAGTAGGGTCACTGTTTGAGTGCTTGTCCTCTCCAATGATATCGGACCTACCTTAATCTTCACATTTTAAATGCTCTTGTCCAAATGTCTGTAGCATTTAAATGTACAGCTGATCAAATCTATTTAAAAGTTATTAGTGAGATATAAAACTGGTAAAGTCAGTAGACTACAAAACTGGCAAAGTCAGAAGTCCCTTTGTAAGGCTATGTTAGGGTTGGCATGGAAAATGCAAATACATTAACTTGAAACATCGTATTCAGAGACTTCTCCTAATGAAGAAATAGTTACAGAATGCTGATCACTGATTTCCTTAAAAAAGATAAAATTACACTAAATCAAAAAACAAAATACACACAAAAAAACAGCTAGAGGACTGTTAAAAAAATCAATGAAAGGACCTTCTTATCCTAAGAAGAATGCTGCCAATGTCAGCAACCCTTGGAGCAGTGGTTCCTAGCCCTGGTGAACTGATGCACAACAGAGGTCTAGAAAAGGAAGGATGTCCGTGCTCCATTCAGATTTACTGCGCGAGAATCTCTAGGAGCAGGGCATGGGTGAGTACGTTTAAAAGAAAGACTTGACAGATGATTCTGAGATGCAGTGAGAACTGTTCAACAGGATAGCTTATTTACAGCCTAGACGTCCCATCATTCCTCCACAAAAGCTTTTGAATTTGGCTTAAAATTTCTAATCTGACTCAACTTTATTTATCTAAAACTATGAGTATACATAGGATGGAAAAGTGTTTTTAATGCCATGAGATTTAAGATTTTTGCTTTAAAAAATATATATTTATATGCATGCATTATATATCTAATTAACATATGAAAATGTTTCCAATATGTCTTTCATTTCTTATTTTTCTATTTTTCTACTGTAGTATATTTTATGTCTTCATATGTAAATAAAGATGAAACAGTTTGAATTTTTACTTGTGAATAGTCTAATTTTGGAATTGAGAATGGCTTGATTTGAAGACTGCTAGAGTAAGAAAACGGAATTGAAAGAAATCTGTAAGAATTAAAAAAATTTTTTTTAGCCAGGCATGGGCCTATAGTCCTAGCTACTCAGGAGGCTGAGGCGGGAGGATCACTTGAGCCCAGGAGCTATGACTGCACTATTGCACTCCAGCCTAAGCGACATAGCAAGATTCCATCTCTAAAATAAACTAAAAATAAAAATTTTAAATTGTTCATGAAGCTTGCCTCCCAGTTTCTCTAGCAGATGCTGACCATCAGTTGCAAAGAGTTTCTGGAGGGAAACAGTAATATGTCAAGGTGGTTCCAGAGCTGAAGGGAGATGAAAGAAAGTCAGCTGCTAGAAAGAGGTTACCCTAGTCTTAGCCTGCCTCCCAGGCATTTCCTAGTAGCTTTCATAAAAGCTAGAAACCTTTACAATAAAACTGGATTCATTTTTTAGTAAGAATTTGAGGGGCCGATTTTCATATTCTGAGTTCTGGGAGCAACTCTGTCTACTGTAGAACTTGAAATTGTAACTGAGGTGGTCTGTGGTTAGGAAGGTCAGTCGGCTTTCTGCAAGACTGCATGAGGCGGAGCTGCTCTTTCCAGACAGCACCCATGCACACATCAGTAGATAGCATAGGGCCATTTGATGGGATGGATGTACAAAGGGAGCATCTGGGATGAACCCACCAATGCAGTGAGGGACAGAGTCACATGAAGCCATCCTGAGATGCCTCTACCTTTTCCCAGTAGATGGAAGTCAAGGAGTTATGGATACCACTTTGAAGCAAAGAGAAGGAACTCTAGGCATTTGGGCCATTATCAACACTGAAGGCACTCTTTGAGTCTCTTTGCTAAATTTCCAGTGCTTACCAGGTCTATAATAAATTTCTTCATTTTAAAGATTAGCTCCTAGAAAGAGCAAGGCCAGTGCCTACCTTCTTATTATCACAATCACATCATTGCATGGGATGCCTTGTATGTCAGAGGCATGTGATGGGTTTTTGCTGAATAAATGAATGGATTCATCTGACACGTACTTTTTAAATACTGTGATCCCCCTACACAAATTAATCTTAATATGAAAAATAATTATGTGATAACAATATACGCTTATTTTCATTCCCATTTAAAATATTTCACATTAGTATGCTGAAGGAAGAAGAACAATTACATTTTGGAGTTTCTTATTTTCATGACCCACATCAGAAACTGCCTTTATATTGTTGTTAAGTATTCTTTTCAAAATAATGAAGCAGCACATTCTAATGAAGCCATTTTTATTAGCTCTACTAATTCGGCTTTTAAGAACCTCTCTGTCAAACTGTAAATCATTATTTTTTTAAGCAGCAAATGAACTGCTCAGCAAACACTTGACTCTTACTCCCCATCTTTATTCCAATTTATTACAAATAACTTTTACTCTTCTTTATTAATCATGGTAACGAGTATGCATTTTATAATTTGACAAATCAATAGTTTTAAAATATGTTAGAATTGGGTTAGCCTTTAAAGGTATGTTATCTGTCCAGAAAAATCATCATCTGAAAAGATACTAATGATATTAAGTATCATACATTTACTACTGAGACTGAAGGACTGTTAGCTGAAGGAAAGTTAGCTGAATGGTTTTCGGTACATTCTAGAGTTGAGAACAGAAGACTTTATTGTAACATAAACAGCTTCTCCACCTTCACAATCACATAATTCAGTGTGAAAATGGGGAAAGTAGGATGTCTGTTCAGAAAGCCAACAATAATCAGATCATTAGTCACTAGATTTTCAAATAAAAAAAACATTAAGTTATATTCCTCAGTGGACACACCTAGTCACAGAAAGTAAGTGAATGCGATGTTTACAACTTTGAGAAAAGTCTGAGGCAGATGACACCGGTCAATTCTCAGAGAGCAGGCAGGTACTTTACCTAGGATGGCTGATCATCCCTTTCTGAGATGACTGAGTACATTAACCTATGATGGTTGGTTGTAAGTGGTCTGCCTTCACTTCCCTAGTATCTCCATATCCCTCATCTCATCCCTGACCCCAGAACTCATCCTCAATCTTAGGGCCTGGGGTCAGTGCTGGCATTTAGGCACAGAGAACAATTTAGCTATAGAGGTAATGTTCTACAAGAGAATGTCCACCTTACACATTAAATTAGTAATTTTTTTAATTAAAGCTTTGGAGATTTGCTTAATTTATGCTTTTCTGCCTTGCTTTGGTTCGTGTGTTTTCAAAGTACCCATAGTAAAACGTTTTCGACTCCAAAATAAAGCCTTCGGGGCCAGGTGCAGTGGCTCACATCTGTAATCCTAGCACTTTGAGAGGCCAAGGCGGGCAGATCCCTTGAGGCCAGGAGTTAGACACCAGTCTGGCAAACATGGTGAAACCCTCATCTCTACTAAAAGTTAGCCGTGTGTGGTGGTGCACGCCTGTAATCCCAGCTAGTTGGTAGGCTGAGCCATGAGAATCACTTGAACCCAAGAGGCGCAGGTTTCAGTGAGCTGAGAATGCGCCACCTCACTCCAGCCTGGGCAACAGAGTGAGACTCTGTCTTGAAAAAAAAGCCTTCGGGAGTTCTGTTTCAAGAAGCATGAAGCTAATATTTCGCTTTGATCATCTACTTATTGAAAACTGATTTTTTTTCACTTTTAAATGTATGGATAACATAAAATACATAAATAAAAATTAGGATATTGAAAATTTTGCCACAATTTCAAGGATGTTCTGCAATTAATAGATGCCTGTAACTGTTATGGGTTTGTACTAGGGATGTGCTTATTATACTGATTGTTACAGTCAGTTCCTTTCTGAAAAATGGGGTCAAAATGTTTCTCAAAAGGTTCTCCCACTTTCTATGACAGGGCCCTGTGATCTCACCACACCAGCCTGATTGAGGAAAGGGCAAGGGGTCAAAGACAGACATTGTCTGTATTCTCTCAGCCTAATGGGAAGCCCTGTTCTGGGTGGTGACTGACCAGTTAATTTGGAACCTCCTCTTGGGAATTTTGAATGCAGGATACTCAGGTGTCAATGACACTGAGAGACAGGCAGAGAGAATATATTAAGTAGAAACCTGTACTGAAAACCATGAGGATGCAAAAGCAACATGTTAGGACAAAGAGAGGTAGAGTACAAACAGCAGAAAGAAGCAGGTAAAAAACAACAACAACAAAAAACAAAGAGAAAGTCCTAGAAATTGAAAGCCTCTTATATCCTAAGTGATAGTCCAGCAGTTCACACAGACTGTGCAAGTATTAATATTGTAATGAAACTCCATTATCTGCGGTGACCTGAAATAATGTAACAATGTGAGGTGTCATGAACAGAAACCACAAAACGATTTTAACATAGTTGTGTATTACAGAAAATATCAGTGAGTGTGTAAAACTGGGAGGCTGCTGGGGGTCCTGGCCCGAAGAGAACTGTGTATTGAAGATGTTGCTTGGAAAGAGAAAGAACAGTTCAGATTCTAGGTCTCTTGAGACCACCAAGGACAAATGACAAGATTTCCCATGCCTAAAAAGTCTGAAATGCTAAGCTCTCAGGCTCTTTAAGGAAGGCTAGAATGACAATCTACCAGGACAGACTGCAATGAAAAAGGTATAGGAAAACTGAAAGCAACAGAGGGTATCTGTATACCCAATTTTTCCAACATCCCTGAATTTTATATTTAAAAAGACATAAGAAAAGCAGACTCATTGGGTAAGCTCAGCAAGGCATGAGTGAGTTCATAAAATTACATATATTTCTGGGGAGGGATGAACACTGGCATTCAATGTCTGCACTGCTTCTGTTCTAAGATGTCATCATTCACAAAATAAGACACCAATTTAATGAGAGTTTTGAATGAAGCTAACAAAAATTAGATGCATATATTGATTGCAAATTGTAATTCCAAGAGTTAAAATTTAAAAGAAAAAAAAGTTTTAAAAAGAGATACAGCAAATCTTTTAAATCTATCTGCTTTAGAGCCAATCCTGAATTTCCTCCATGAAATTCTGCAGTATAAAAACGCCAGTTAATTCAACAGTTACCTTACTATGACAATTAATATGACTTAGCTTATATGTGAAGATGAAGATGCAAAAACCATACTTTTACTGACTTATACAAATTTATTATTTCTTTCCCAACTTTACTGTTCAGAAGTCCCATTGAAATTCTTGTTGTCTATAAGCAAGGAGAATGGAAAAAAAAATTGAGGAATGGTATCTCTTTTATAAAATTCAATACACTTGGGCTTTCTAAACTTCTACAACTACTGCATATTCTGCCTTGGGAGACCCTTTAAAGACATAAAAATTGTTTTTCTTATTGGATTTCAGATATTAAACCTATTCTCTCGCTGGCGTTGATCCTGTAATTTCTCTCACCAGACCTACACTGTGAGTTTTGCAGGTGACCATGCCAACTAGTTGTAGCAAGTTGCTGGCAGATAAAGCCAATTTTCTTCAAGTAAAAAGATCTCTCTCTGGGTTTGGTGTGTCAGTCACGATTCTTTAATTCTTTGGTCTCTGGGTCTTTTGTTTTCTGCTTATTTCTACATTTCAGTTTTTAAAAGTATTGCACAGCAGGTAACTTACTGACGGCTTTTTTTTTTTTTTTTTAAATCTTTTCTCCTCCGTTCTGCTCAGGGATAACTCCTTCGGCCATCTGTGTGTCTTTACCTCTTCTGCTGACTAACACTGTTAGTGTTAATGCTTCTCTTTTTGGTTCAAAATTATGAGTATTTTTCTTTAAATTTTATAAAATATGCTCATATTGTTAATAAACTAGAAAGGAGATAAGAAAAAAATGCAATCATAAAGTTACTTCACTAGCAAACCACCCTTGGTGTTCTAACATTTCCTTCCAATCTTTTGACTCATGCAAACCTTTTAGTGTGGTCGTAATCACAGAGTAAGTAACCTAAATAATTTTGTATATTAATTTTGTATTATTAGTTTCTTTTTTCAGAGGCTCTTCTATGTTATAAATTTTCATGAACATAATTTTATTGGCTTGTTAATATTGCATTATGTGGATGTATTCTAACATAAGTATTTTCCCCACTGTGGTTCCACTGCTATCAGTAACATACAAGAGCATCTGTTTTAGTGAATGATTCCCAGTATCAGCATTGTTTCCCTTCCCTCTTCCCCTAGTTGCCTTCTCTCCAACTCTCAAAAGCAACCATGATGTCTGCTGTTGCTCCTGCTTCCTGTGTCTTAGATCCTTCTCGCTTTTCCTGTGATGTGTCCCACTCTAAGAGGGAAAGGGGGATGTGATATGGCCACCTTTACAAGGATCCTGTCAAACTGAGTAAAGTGATTTCCGGGATTAAGGAAAACTACAGATACTTGTTGGAAGTACATTGGAACCAGAATTATGAACCAGTTTCAGAAATATACTGTGGTTTGTAAAGTGTACCTTTTTAAAGTTACAGGAAGCATGATTTTAGTATTTTTGTGTCTTCACTAAAGGAATGTGAAAGAGGACTTAGAGTCCTATCAAAATGTGAAGTGAGGGGTAGTTTAGAAACAAGGGAAGAGGAATGATTAGGATCCTTAGACTGCATTTTTCAAGTCTCTAATGATACAATCTTGGACTCCCAATTCCTCATCTGTAAAATGGGAGGACTGGAGTATGGAAAACTCTATGATCCCCTCTATATTCTATGGTCAGGGGGCAGTCAAGCTAGAAACCCTTCAAAGGACTCATTCTTGGTCTAAGCGCTGGTTACTTTAGTGCTACGCTTTACATATTTTAGAAAAAGCTCTAAAAGGCATGTATAGACCACTCCCTTCAGAACACTGGTAATAGTGAAGCGAATTAATTCCTTTGAACAAAGCTATACAAGCACAAAATTCTCATATACAGAGAGCCACCAGGCATTTTTAGATCCCCTAATATGGGCTATAGCAAGAGTGACAGGCTCAGCTTAGGGCCAAAGAACTGTTATTTTCCTTTCAATTTCTGTGTTGACATTCTCACATCTTCTGCTGTATTTTCCTTTGCATGCTGCCTACAGCCCAGTAGGATTTTAAGGAAAAAGAACAGTACTTGTGGCAGGAGGGAGGGAGCAGGTCTAGAGAAATGAGAAGAGGCACATTCTATAGCTTTAATTTCTGAGAGATACAAATCTATGCACTCTTCATTCTTCCTTCCTCCCACATTCTAAAGGAGAGGCCAGTTTGGGGACACGATTAGGACTGCATGCTAACCAACTGATCACATAGGAAAAAAATATTCTCTAGTATTTTGGATTTTATTCCAGGAGTCATGATCATTTGCTAAAAGAAAAGGTCTTCCAAGTATTACACTATGTTGCCATCTGCCTTACTTCTCAAAAGAGACAGCAAAGAAGATGGGTAAAAGAAACTGGACCACTTTGCTTTGCTAGGAAAACAGCGGTGAGATCAAAACACGCATAAAAGGGTTTTCTTTTTTTCTTTTTTCTTTTTTTTGAGACGGAGTCTTGCTCTGTCGCCCAGGCTAGAGTATAGTGGCCGGATCTCAGCTCACTGCAAGCTCTGCCTCCCGGGTTTATGCCATTCTCCTGCCTCAGCCTCCTGAGTAGCTGGGACTACAGGCGCCCGCCACCTCACCCGGCTAGTTTTTGTATTTTTTAGTAGAGATGGGGTTTCACCGTGTTAGCCAGGATGGTCTCGATCTCCTGACCTTGTGATCCGCCCACCTCGGCTTCCCAAAGTGCTGGGATTACAGGCTTGAGCCACTGCGTAAAAGGGTTTTCACGTTTTGAATTTTAGAAATTGCTTCACATTTGAAGTTAAACTTCACATTATCTTTTTTAAATGTAAGATTGCTGGTGTTTCTTTTTCCCAAGTTGAAACTAAAAGCAAGACTTCGAAATAAATCATAAAAGAAAAAAAATTACAATGTATACAACTGGACAACTAATAAAAGTTAATTATCTAATTCATGAACCAGAGTGGTTAAATTGTAACTTAAACCTAAAGTAAATATTGCTTTCATAAATACCAGTTTTCACTCTGCCCATTTTTGACTCACCTACTTTTTTAAATGACCTCAAGATTCAGAGTGAGCTTTTTTCAGCAAGATTTTTTTTTACCAAAACCCATAAAACGTAGCCTGTATATGCAAAAACCAGTAACAAATTATGTGAATTTTGTCTCACATACTGTGCCAAACCTCACTTATAGATAACTGCGGATGCCAGCTAAACACTTGTACCATGGCTGTCTTTAAAAGACAGCTGAGCCGCTCTGCCTACAGGGGACCTGCGGTGTGTGGTCGCACATAGGCTTTGCTGCCAGGAACAGAGATCTGGGTTCTGGCTCTGCTACTCTCTGGTTTGGTGGCCTTGAGCCAGCTTATTATTATTATTATTATTATTATTATTATTATTATTATTATTATTATTATTATACTTTAAGTTCTAGGGTACATGTGCACAATGTGCAGGTTTGTTAAATAGGTATATATGTGCCATGTTGGTTTGCTGCACCCATCAACTCACCATTTACATTAGGTATTTCTCCTAATGCTATCCCTTCCCCTGCCCCTCCACCCCACAACAGGCCTCAGTGTGTGATGTTCCCCACCCTGTGTCCAAGTGATCTCATTGTTCAATTCCCACCTATGAGTGAAAACATGCAGTGTTTGGTTTTCTGTCCTTGTGATAGTTTGCTGAGAATGATGGTTTCCAGCTTCATCCATGTCCCTGCGAATGACATGATCTCATCCTTTTTTATGGCTGCACAGTATTCCATGGTGTATACGTGCCACATTTTCTTAATCCAGTCTATCACTGATGGACATTTGGGTTGGTTCCAAGTCTTTGCTATTGTGAATAGTGCTGCAATAAACATACGTGTGCATGTGTCTTTAAAGTAGCATGATTTATAATCCTTTGGGTATATACCCAGTAATGGGATTGCTGGGTCAAATGGTATTTCTAGTTCTAGATCCTTGAGGAATCGCCACACTGTCTTCCACAATGGTTGAACTAGTTTCCACTCCCACCAACAGTGTAAAAGTGTTCCTATTTCTCCACATCCTCTCCAGCATCTGTTGTTTCCTGACTTTTCAATGATAGCCATTCTAACTGGTGTGAGATGGTATCTCATTGTGGTTTTGATTTCCATTTCTCTGATGACCAGTGATGATGATTTTTAACTTCCATGCCATTAACTCGCTTGTAAAATGGACACATGAAGAGTATGTATCTCATAGTGCTGCTGTGAGGCTTAAGTGGGACGGTACATAAAATGGGCTCAGCAGAGTGCTCAGAGCACGGCAAGCCCTCAAAAATGCCAATTGTTTATTCACGTATTCAATCAACAACCAGTGAACAACAAACTTTGTGCCCCGTACTGTTGCAGTCATTGAGGATAAGGCATCAAAAAAAAAAAAAAAAAAAAAAAAAAAAAAACACCAATTCCTCCTCTGATGGAATGTATAGTTCAACAGAAAATAATACCTAATAATTTCTTACTATTATTGCTAAACCAGTAGTACTCAATGGCCCCAAGGGGACATTTGGCAAAGTCTGGAGACATTTTTAGTAGTCACAGCTGGAGGAGAGTGAACTGCCGCAGGTATCTAGTAGGTAGAGACCAGGAACACTGATAAACACCCTACTATGCACAGGACAGTTCTCTACAACAAGAACTATCAGGCCCAAGACGTCACCTGTGCAGACATTAAGAAATCCTGTTTTAAGTTACTGACTCAGTTAATCCTTAGAATACCCTATGAGGTAAGAATGATAAGGATAGGCTGGGTGTGGTAGCTCACACCTGTAATCCCAGCACTTTGGGAGGCCAAGGTGGGCGGATCACGAGGTCAGGAGTTCAGGACCAGCCTGGCCAACACGGCGAAATCTCAACTCTACTAAAAATACAAAAAAAAAAAAAAAAAAAAAAAAAAGTGGGCGCCTATAATCCCAGCTATTCGGGAGGCTGAGACAGAAGAATCTCTTGAACCCTGTAGGCAGAGGTTGCAGTGAGCTGAGATTGTGCCATTGCACTCTAGCCTGGGTGACAAGAGCAAAACTCCATCTTAAAAAAAAAAAAAAAAAGATAAGGATAGGCATTTTCTTTTTCTAGTAACCAATAGTAACCATATATTACAGCGTGAATAAGACTATACATATCATATACATATTTACAATAACATTTATATATTTTATGTAATATATGTTATTATTTGTAAAGTACTCTACACATTAGATACAGATACATTAAAACATACCTTCCTAGCATGTGCTTTTTAAAAAAGAAATCAGCTGATGGATTTTACAAAAGAGATTGAGTTCACTTTACAACCAATGGCTGTATCCTTGTCATCTAGATTTTAAATTATTAATAATCTCTCCTGATTCTCACTCACGTACTACAGAGGGTAATCTTTTGGGCCACATCTGTAATGATTCCAATATCAAACAAGGGGACTTCGTGGTGCACTAGAGACACCAGAAAAGGAGCTCAGAAGTTCAAGATCTAGTTTAATTATCTCTCTGCCTGGGCAAGTCACATAACTTCTCTGGGCACCAGAGGCCACCATTACCAAAACATAGGGCCATAATACCTTTGCTGGGGATTCAGAGGTTGGCAGGATAAAATGAGATAATGTGTGAAAGCACTATGGAAGCCACAATGACCCACCCCACATTCACCACCTCCACCACTGCCAACTAACACCCACTCAGTGATCGCTTTCTTTTCACCATACATTTACTCATCAAATCTCATCACAGTCTGAGAGGTAGGTATGCTGATCAATGCAATGTGAGGAAAAAGAAACTGGAGCACAAAGAAAGGATAATTTGCCTGAGGTTACAAGTTCAGTGAGTGGCAGAGCAAGGGCTCCCATCCACACAGTCTGGTTCCAGGGCCTGCCCTCTTAGCCAGTGTGGCCCTCTCTCTGATTTGGTGTTGGTGATTGGAGCATGTCCTCACATTAGCAGTAAGGCCAAGCTCACTGTTCCCTTGATTTCTAGGAGCTGCTTTCCTCTATAGGAAGTCCTCTTTACTCCTTTGTCCTGATTAGCCAGCCAGTTAAGATTGATCAAAGCAAAGAAGATGAAGTCTCATTTAATTAGTTTTTTCAACTACATTTTTAAAAATAGGTACTATGTGTACACAACACATGCTTCCATCACAATACAAAATTCAAAGGCACAGAAGGATCTAGTGACAATTAGTTTTCCTTCTTATCGCATCTTCCAGCTACCCAAGTGCTCTCTGTAGAGACAACCACCACTACAAGCATCTCATACATCATTCCAGAAATGTTCTATACAATATGTTGTCTAAAATAGCATATTTTGTATGCTATATTATGTATATATTATGTATGCTATATTTTGTATATCTATTTTACAACCTTATTTTTTTCACTAAATACTAATTGGGAGATCAGTCCATATTAGTACATACAGAGTTCCCTTTATTTTTATTAATGTCTGAAGAGTATTCTGTAATTTATTTAATCCATCTTCAACAGATGAATATTTAATAAATTTCTGATATTTACCAATGCTACAATGAGTATTTTATGTAGAGATCATTTCTAACACTGCAAGAATATACATAGGATAAATTCCTAAAAGTGGAATTGTTGAGTCCAAGGGTATGTGCCTTTTAACATTTTATTGAAATAGCCAAATTGCTTTCCATAGGGGTTGCACCAATTTATTCTCCCACCTGAAATGCAGGAGATCATCAATGAGTTTAACTTTATTTCCATACTCTCATCAAACAGTGTCATAAAAATGTTTTATTCTTGTCAAAAAAATTACATCTCATTACATTTTTAATTTGTATGTCTATTATAATGATTAGATTTAGAATCTTTTCATGTGTTTCAAGAACGAATTGTATTTCTTTTATCTGCAATTGTTCTGTTCATATCCTTTACCTGTTTTTTAATGAGTTGTGTTTTATTTTCTTATAAAATTATAGGAGCTCTTTATCTGTGAGAAAAATTAACCCTTGTCTATACGTTGTATTTCCTCCAGTTTCATGTTGTTTAAGGCCTTTACAGTAACATTTGATTTGTAAGTAATGTTCATTTTCTCAATTTTTTGCTTTAATAGCTTCTGAGTTTATTTCACATAGTCATCTTTCAGTATCCTCAGGGGATTGGAAAATGCATCCCCTGCTCTGAGATACCAAAATCCATGAATTCTCAGGTCTCTTATATAAAATGGCACAGTATCACACATAATGTTTTTTTCCCCATAAGTTATTGGGGTACAGGTGGTATTTGGTTACATGAATAAGTTCTTTAGTGGTGATTTGTGAGATTTTGGTGCACCCATCATCCAAGCGGTATACACTGTACCACTTTCGTAGTCTTTTATCCCTTACCCCCGTCCCACTCTTCCCCCCAAGTCCCCAGAGTCCATTGTATCATTCTTACGCCTTTGCATCCTCCTAGCTTAGCTCCCACATATCAGTGACAACATACGATGTTTGGTTTTCCATTCTTGAGTTACATCACTTAGAATAATGGTCTCCAATCTCATCTAGGCACTGCAAATGCTGTTAATTCATTCCTTTTTATGTCTGCATAGTATTCCATCATACACACACACACACACACACATACACACACTCTTTATCCACTCATTGATTGATGGGCATTGGTTTCACAATTTCGCAATTGTGAATTGTGCTGATATAAACATGCGTGTGCAAGTATATTTTTTGAATAATGAGTTCCTTTCCTCTGGGTAGATACCCAGTAGTGGGATTGCTATATCAAATGGTAGTTCTACTTTTAGTTCTTTAAGGAATCACCACACTGTTTTCCACGGTGGCTATATTACTTTACATTCCCACCAGCAGTGTAGAAGTGTTCCCTGTTTACTGCATCCATGCCAACATCGACTGTTTTTTGAGTTTTTGATTATGGCCATTCTTGCAGGAGTAAGGTGGTATTACATTTTGGTTTCGATTTGCATTTCCCTGATCATTAGTGATGTTGAGCATTTTTTCATATGTTGGTTGGCCATTTGTATATTTTCTTTTGAGAATTGTCTATTCATGTCCTTAGCCCACTTTTTGATGGGATTTTTTTTTCTTATTGATTTATTTGAGTTCATTGTAGATTCTGTGTATTAGCCCTTTGTCAGATGTACAGAAATTTTTCTCCCATTCTGTGGGTTGTCTGTTTACTCTGCTGACCCTGTTGTCTGTTTGCTCTGCTGACTGTTGCTTTTGCTGTGCATAAGCTCTTTAGTTTAATAAGGTCCCAACAATTTATATTTGTTTTTATTGCATTTGCTTTTGGGTTCTTGGTCATGAAATCTTTGCCTAAGCCAATATCTAGAAGGGTTTTTTCCAATGTTGTCCTCTAGAATTTTTATAGTTTCAGGTATTAGGTTTAAGTCCTTAATCCATCTTCAGTTGATTTTTGTATAAGGTGAGGGATAAGGATCCAGTTTCATTCTCCTACATGTGGCCAGACAATTATCCCAGCACCATTCGTTGAAATGTCCTTTCCCCACTTTATGTTTTTGTTTATTTGTCAAAGAACAGTTAGCTGTAAGTATTTGGGTTTATTTCTGGGTTCTTTACTCTGTTCCATTGGTCTACGTACCTATTTTTATACCAGTACTATGCCATTTTGGTAACTATGACCTTATAGTATAGTTTGAAATCAGGTAGTGGGATGCCTCCAGGTTTGTTCTTTTGGCTTAGTCTTGCTTTGACTACATAAGCTCTTTTTTAGTTCCATATGAATTTCAGAATTGTTTTTTTCTAATTCTGCAAAAAATGATGGTGGTATTCTGATGGGGATTGCATTGAATTTGTAGATTGCTTTTGGCAGTATGGTCATTTTCACAATATTGATTCTACCTATCCATGAGCATGGGATATGTTTCCATTTGTTTGTGTTGTCTATGATTTCTTTCAGCAGTGTTTTCTAGTTTTCCTTGTAGAGGTCTTTAGACTCCTGAGATATAGTCCTACATATTTTATTTCATTTTTTTGCAGGTATTGTAAAAGGGGATAAGGTATTGATTTGATTCTCTGCTTGGCTGCTGTTGGTGTATAGGAGAATTACTGATTTGTGTACATTACTCTTGTATCCAGAGACTGCTGAATTTTTCTATTAGTTCTAGTAGCTTTCTAGAGGGGTCCTTAGGGTTTTCAAGGTAAACGATCATATCATCAGCAAACAGTGACAGTCTGACTTCCTCTTTACTAATTTGGATACTGTTTGTTTATTTCTCTTGTATACTCTGGCTAGGACTTCTAGGACTACGTTGAAGAGGAGTGGTGACAGTGGGCATCCTTGTCTTGTTCCAGTTCTCAGAGGGAATGCTTTCAACTTTTCCCAATTCAGTATTATGTTGGCTGTGGGTTTGTCACAAATGGCTTTCACTACATAAAGGTATATCCCTTGTATGCCAATTTTGCTGGGAGATATTTTTTTTAGATGGAGTCTCACTCCGTTGCCCAGGCTGGAGTGCAGTGGCGCAATCTTGGCTCATTGCAACCTCCGCCTCCTGGGTTCAAGTGATTCTCCTGCCTCAGCCTCCCCAAGTAGCTGAGACTACAGGTGCATGCCACCACACCTGGCTAATTTTTGCATTTTTAGTAGAGACAGGGTTTTGCCATGTTGGCCAGGTTGCTCTTGAGCTCCTAACCTCAGGTGATACTCCTACCTTGGTCTCCCAAAGTGTTGGCATTACAAGTGTGAGCCAGCATGCCTGGCTGAGAGTTTTAATCATAAAGGGATGCTGGATTTTGTCTAATGCATTTATTTTGGCATCTATTGAGATGGTCATGTGATTTTTTGTTTTAATTCTATTTATGTAGCATATCACATTTATTGACTTGCGTATGTTAAACCATCCCTGCATGCCTGGTATGAAACCCACTTAATCATGGTGGATTATCTTTTTGATATGTTGTTGGATTCGGTTAGCTAGTATTTTGTTAAGAATTTTAGCATCTATGTTCATCGAGGATATCAGTCTGTAGTTTTCTTTTTTTTGCTTATGTCCTTTCCTGGTTTTGGTATTAGGGTGATGAATTAGGGAGGGTTCCTTCTTTCTTTCTCTTGTGGAATACAGTCAAAAGGATTGGTACCAATTCTTTGAATGTCTGATAGAATTTTGCTGTGAATCCATCTGGTCCTGGACTTTTTTTGTTGTTGATAATTTTTTAGTTACCATTTCAGTCCTAGAAGTTACTATTTTAAGCTGCTCGTTATTGGTCTGCTCAGGGTATCTAATTCTTCCAGATTTAAGATAGGAGGGTTGTATTTTTCCAGGACTTTATCCATCTCTTCTAAGTTTTCTAGTTTATGTGTGCAAAGGCATTCATAGTAGCTTTGAATGACCTTTTGTATTTCAGTGGTGTCAGTTTTAATATCTCCTGTTTTGCTTCTTAGTGAGGTTATTTGGATTTTCTCTCTTCTTGGTTAATGTTGCTAATGGTCTATCAATTTTATTTATCTTTTCAAAGAACCAGCTTTTTGTTTCATTTTTTTTGTATTGTTTGTTTCAATTTCATTTAGTTCTGCTCTGATCTCGGTTATTTCTTTTCTTCTGCTGGGTTTGGGTTTGGTTTGTTCTTGTTTCTCTAGTTCTTTGAGGTGTGACCTTAGATTGTTTGTGTTCTTTCAGACTTTTTGATGTAGGTATTTAGGGCTATGAACTTTCATCTTAGTATTCCTTTTGCTGTATCTCAGAGGTTTTGATAGGTTGTGTCATTACTGTCATTCAGTTCGAATAATTTTTAAATTTCCATCCTGATTTTGTTTTTAACCCAATGCTCATTCAGGAGCAGGTTAATTTCCATGTATTTGTATGGTTTTGAAGGTTCCTTTTGGAGTTGATTTCCAATTTTATTCCACTGCGGTCTGAGAGAGTACTTGATATAATTTCAATTTTCTTAAATTTATTGAGGCTTGTTTTATGGCCTATCATGTGGTCTATCTTGGAGAAAGTTCCATGTGCTGTTGAAGGGAATGTATATGCTGTGGTTGTTGGATGGAATGTTCTGTATACATCTGTTAAGTCCATTTGTTCTAAGGTATAGTTTAAATCCATTGTTTCTTTGCTGACGTTCTGTCTTGATGACCTGTCTAGTGCTGTCAGTGGAGTACTGAAGTTCCCCATTATTATTGTGTCGCTGTCTATCTCATTTCTTAGGTCTATTAGTAACTGTTTTATAAATTTGGGAGCTCCAGTATTAGATGCATATATGTTTAGGTCTGTGATGTCTTCCTGTTGGACAAGGTCCTTTATCATTATATACTGTCCCTCTTTGTCTCTTTTAATCACTGTTGCTTTAAAGTTTGTTTTGTCTGATATAAGAATAGCAACCCCCGTTCGCTTTTGAAGTCCATTTGCATGAAATGCCTTTTACACCCCTTTACTTTAAGTTTATGTGAGTCCTTAGGTGTTAGGTGAGTCTCCTGAAGGCAGCAGATAGTTGGCTGGTAAGTTTTTATCCATTCTGCGGTTCTGTATCTTTTAAGTGGAGCATTTAGGCCGCTTACATTCAATGTTGTTATTGAAAGGTGAAGTACTGTTGCATTCATCATGCTCTTTGTTGCCTGTATACTTTGGTTTTGTTGTTTTTGGTTTTTAACTTTTGTTTTATAGATCTGTGTGATTTATGCTTTAAAGAGGTTCTTTTTGATGTATTTCCAGGATTTGTTTCAAGATTTAGAGCTCCTTTTAGCAGTTCTTTTGGTGGTGGCGAATTCTCTCAGCATTTGTCTGGAAATGACTGTTATCTTTCCTTCATATGTGACTTAGTTTCACTGGATACAAAATTTTTGGCTGATAACCGTTTTGTTTGAGGAGCCTGAAGATAGGTCCCCAATCCCTTCTAGCTTTTAGGGTTTCTTCTGAGAAATCTGCTGTTAATCTGATAGGTTTTCCTTTACAGGTTACCTGGTGCTTCTGTCTCACAGTTCTTAAGATTCTTTCCTTTGTCTTAACTTTGGATAACCTGATGACAATGTGCCTAGGCGATGATATTTCTGTGATGAATTTCCTGGGTGTTCTTTGGGCTTCTGATATTTGGATGTTGAAGTCTCTTGCAAGGCTGGGGAAGTTTTCCTCGATTATTCCCCCAAATATGCTTTCTAGGCTTTTAGAATTCTCTTCTTCCTCAGGTACACCAATTATTCTTACATTTGGTTATTTAACTTAATCCCAGACTTCTTGGAGGCTTTGTTCGTATTTTCTTATTCTTTTTTCTTTGTCTTTGTTGGACTGGGTTAATTCAAAGACCTTGTATTTGAGCTTTGAATTTCTTTCTTCCATTTGTTAATTCTATTGTGTAGACTTTCCAGAGCATTTCACATTTCTAAAACTGTGTCCAAAGTTTCTAGAATTTTTGATTGTTTTTTTTTTTTTCTTTAAGCTATCTATTTCCATGAATATTTCTCCATTTACTTCTTGTATCATTTTTTGGATCTCCTCAGATTGGGCTTTGCCTTTCTCTGATCCCTCCCTGATTAGCTTAATAACTAACCTCTTGAATTCTTTTTGAGGTATATCAGGGATTTCTTCTTGGTTTGGATCCATTGCTGGTGCACTTGTATGATTTTCTGGGGTGTTGAAGAGCCTTGTTTTGTCATATTACCAGGGTTGGTTTTCTGGTTTCTTCTCATTTGGGTAGCCTCTGTCAGAGGGAAGGTCTAGGGCTGAAAGTTGCTGTTCAGATTCTTTTGTCCCACAGGGTGTTCCCTTGATGTAGTACTCTCCCCCTTTTCCTATGGATGTGGCTTCCTGTGAGCCAAACTGCAGTGATTGTTGTCTCTCTTCTAGCCACCCAGCAAGTCTACCTGGCTCCAGGCTGGCACTGGGGGTTGTCTTCACAGAGTCCTGTGATGTGAACTGTCTATGGGTCTCTCAGGTGTGGATACCAGCACTTATTCCAGTGGAGGTGGTGAAGGTGCAATGGACCCCATGAAGGTTCTTAGCTTTGGTAGTTTAATGTTCTGTTTTTGTGCTGGTTGGTCTCCTGCCAGGAGGTGGCGATTTCCAGAAAGCATCAGTTGTAGTAGTGTGCTGAGGGAACTGTGATGGGTGGGGCCCAAGAACTTCCAAGAGTATGTGCCCTTTGTCTTCTGCCACCAGGGTGGATAGGGAGGGACGGTCAGGTGGGGGCATGGCTAGGCATGTCTGAGCTCAGACTCTCCTTGGGTGGGTCTTGCTGTGGCTGCTGTCGGGGGTGGGGGCGAGATTCCCAGTTCACTGGAGTTGTGTACCAAGCAAGATTATGGCTGCCTCTGCTGAGTCATGCAGGTTGTCAGGGAAGTGGGGGAAAGCCGGCAGTCACAGGCCTCACCCTGCTCCCAGGCAAACTGAAGGGCTGGTTTCATTCCCACCGAGCCGCCCCAACAGCCCCGAGTCTGTTTCCAGGGAGAAGGAAAGAGGGGTTTGAAAACTTGCCCAAGGCTATCTGCCTCCCAGCTGCCACAGAAAAGGCTTTAGTTCTCCCCCTGCCTGTGAAGTCTGCAGGCCTGATTTGGGCCCTCCCCTGAGTTCTGGCAAGGAGGCTTCTCGCCCTGTTCAAATTGTTACAAAGTTCAGCTAGAGAATTCCTGCTCCCTCTGGAGTTTTACCCCCTGCTCCTCTGGCCACCCTCCTGATGGATCCCTGTGGTGCCAGGCAGGAATGGGCTGCTTGGGGACCCAGTGAGCTCCCAGGACCTTACTGCTGCTTCTCCTACCCCTGTATTTTGCTGGGCTCTCTAACTTGACTCAGCTCCAGGTAAAGTCAGAAACTTCTCCCACAAACAGACCTTCAGCTTCTCCAGTGGGGTGTGTGTTCAGGAGAGGAGGGTCTCCCTTTCCTGCTTCTGCAGTTGGGGGACTCACAGTAACTAGGGCATCTCCTAGGTCCTACGGGAGCAGTCCGCTTCCTTCAGAGGGTCTGTGGGTCCTCTTGCAGTGGATCTGGAGCTAAAATTCACAATGCAAGCCTCCACATGCTGCTTTTTCTGGAGCTGCAATCTAGTCCTGCCTCCTGTCCAACATGATCCCCTGAATCCAGTATTGCACATAACCTTCACACACCCTCCAGTATACGTTAAATCATCTACAGATGACTTATAATACCTAATACAATGTGAATGCTATGTTATATATATATATGTTACATTGTATTTCAAATTTTGTATTTTTGTTTGTTTGTTTATTTATTTATTTATTTATTTATTTTTTGAGACAGAGTCTCACTCTGTCACCCAAGCTGGAGTGCAGTGGCCGGATCTCAGCTCACTGCAAGCTCCACCTCCCGGGTTTACGCCATTCTCCTGCCTCAGCTTCCGGAGTAGCTGGGACTGCAGGCGCCTGCCACCACACCTGGCTAGTTTTTTGTATTTTTTAGTAGAGACGGGATTTCACCGTGTTAGCCAGGATGGTCTCGATCTCCTGACCTCGTGATCCGCCTGTCTCGGCCTCCCAAAGTGCTGGGATTACAGGCTTGAGCCACTGCGCCTGGCCTGTATTTTTATTTTTTAAACAAAATGTTTTCTTTTCTTTTTTTTTTTTTTTTTGAGATGGAGTCTTGCTCATCGCCCAGGCTGGAGAGCAGTGGTGTGATCTTGGCTCACTGCAAGCTCCGCCTCCCAGGTTCACGCCATGCTCCTGTCTCAGCCTCCCAAATAGCTAGGACTACAGGCGCCCGCCACCACGCCCAGCTAATTTTTTGTATTTTTAGCAGAGATGGGGTTTCACCGTGTTAGCCAGGATGGTCTCAATCTCCTGACCTCGTGATCCGCCCGCCTCAGTGTCCCAAAGAAACCAAATGTTTTCAATTCATAGTTGGTTCAATCTGCAATATGAAACCCATAGATAGTGGGATTTGGAAAGGTCTTCTCTACTTGGAGAGTATTAACAAAAATTCATGTTTTCTTTTAGTACTTCTGTGGCTATTTTTCTAAGTTTAAATTTTTGATGCATCAGCATTTATTCTGGAGTATAGTTAAGAGGTGGTATTCAACTTTCTTGTTTTCCAGATAGTTATCCAATTATCACAGTTGTATTTTCTATTGAATAATCTCCCATCCCCCCACTGATCTGAAATGTCAGTTTTATTATGTGCAAAATTCCTATATTATTTGGATCTATTTCTTGACCTTCTGTTAATCTGACAATTGATAACCAATTGATTATTTTAATTATTGTAGCTATAATATACTTTCCTATCTGGTAGAGCTAGTTCCTCTCATTATTTGTCTCTTCTAGAATATTCTTGGCTATTCTTTAGGGATTTAGGATAATCAATTGGTATTTTTCTTATAATTATACTATATTTACAAATTAACTTAGGGAAAATTTGTATCTTAAGGATGCTGAGTCTTCCTATCCACGGATGTTGTATACTTTTGCATTTGGTTCTAGTTTTTTACCCTCTCCCCCTCTTTTAGGAAGCCTCTGTAACATTTCAAAGCTTTTTTCATATATATCTTTATTACATTTACCTCTAAAGTTAGGTATGTACTCCTATGTGGATAATGTTATCACATATAGGTCTAATTTCTAAACAGATGTGGCAATAAAAACTATTAACTATGGGTTTATATAAAAGTCATTCATTTTTTTTTTGTTTGTTTTTTGTTAAGTGCCCAGTTCTTGAAACTCAGCAAATTCAGGCTTGAAAAATTCACTAGAACTATAGCCATAAGACATACCTCTTTTTGACTCCAGCTAATAAATATTTCTCTCCTAAAATGTTTTAGCATGAAAACAGAATTCATTGGATTTTCAGAAACCTTTGTTCCCTGTTGACTTCGTTTTCAATTTTGAGAGTACTCAGATCTGAGTGGTGTTGCATTACCTATTAACAATTCTTATTAAACTAAAAATACAAAACTTACCTCCTAAATTCATTCCAGCTTGAAGACATTTCTGAAGTCTGCAAGCAGGACAATTCTTTCGTCGAATCTTATCAATGATGCAATCATTTCTTCCAGCACATAAATAGTTGTGTTGCCCTGATTAAAATAATAAAAAGTAACTGTTAAAATAGAGTATACTAGTACAAAACATTAGTATGTATACTCAGAATATAAAACTACTTCTTTCCTGCCTTGAAATCTCTTCCTCAAAAAAGTAAAAATACGTGATTTGTGGATAATATAGAGGAGGAGATGGTCAGCTTAATGCAGCTGAGACTTTAAGATTACATATGATAACATTACACTTATTTCCAAACATGTTCTCATATAAGTACAGCCATATTTCTCCATTGTTTGAATTTTTTGATAGCTTCATGGGTTCAGGCAATAGTGCACATTTCCTGTAGACGTCACAACAGCATCAATCTAAACAAAAGCCCTACTGCAGCTGTTTAAGCTGCTATGCCTGCCCACCATTTATACATGTGACTTCACTGGGATTTCACAGTAATTTCACTTTCAAATTACACAATTGGAAATGTTAAACTACTCCATTCTGTAAAACAATCTGGAACTAAAAAAATCAGATGTGGGCACAGCACGGGCTTAGAGAGTGGCATCTATTGGCAAAATATGAAATTGTAGTCTAGCTTTATTAGTATTTATTCAAAAATATTTACTAAACACCCACTGGGTACTAGGCACTACTAGAGGCACTAGGGATACAGTGATGAACAAGACAGACAAAAGCCTCTGCTTTTAACTTTCATTAGATTTGGGGGAGACACATTAGACAAAGTAATTAGATAAAATGTGTAAGATGTTAGATAGTAATAAGCACTAGGGAGAAAAATGAAGGGAACATGCAAGGTGATTTTTAAATAAAGGTCTATAGATCCATCAGCCCTATAAATCCTTCCATCTAACTGTGTGGACATCTAGGAGAGAACATATACCAGAAAGAAGGAAAAGCAAATGTGGTAGGGAGGAAGGTGAGGGCTGATTACTTGGCATGTTCTAGGAATAGCAGGGACACCAGGGTGAAGGAGCAGAAGAGAATGAGTGGAGAGTAAGAAAAAATAGAGATAAACAGCTAATGTGAGCCACATCACATAGGTCCTTAGAGGTCATATTCAAGACTTTGGCCTTTACTCTGAGATGAAGCCACTAGACTAGAGGACTTTGAGCAGAGGAGTCACTTGATGTGATTTACATTTCACAGCATCACTCTGGCTGCTGTGTTGAAACTGACGGCAGTGGACTAAAGACAGAACTAGAGAGACCAGGGGTAGGAGGCAATTATTGTAACCTAGGGGAGACAGGAAAGTGGGCTGGGTCTTTGTGGTAGCAGTGGCAGTGGTGAGATTCTAGATGTATTCTGAATGTAGAGGTGCATGGGTTTGCTGACAGACCAGAGGAAATGAGGAGTTAAGGAGGCCTTAAGATTCTTGGGCTAAACAAGTAGAAAAAGGGAACTGTCATTAGTTAAAAAGGGGAAGACAGAAGAAGCCAATGGTTTATGAGGAATGACCCCACTTAAGCATGGCAAGTCAGAGAAACCTGATGGGCATCCAAGTGGAGGCATCAGGTCTGCGGTTAGGAAGAGGGCTGGGCTAGATATGTAATCAGCTCACGGACGTTATTTTAAGCCATAAACCTAGGTGAGATCATATGGTGGGTGAGCACAAACTGGAGAGTGAAGCCTGAAGAGTCATGGGTTAATGAAAAGGAGAGAGGGAGGCCCACTGTTTACTGCAAAGTAGTGAACAGGCTCCAAAGCACTCCCTTCAGTGTAGTACCATCATGCTCCCTTGATTTAAGAATTACTAAGTAAATTACAGTAAATACTCAATAAAAATAATGTGCATCACTTAATGTAATTAAAATAATTTAATTTTAACATTATGGTAAATCTTAGTAATAATAACAATAAAACAATAGTAACAGCATAGGGAAATCTATCAAAGTGAAGAAATGGAACCCCACCATTATAATAATCTAATGCCTTTTCTAAAAACTGAAGGCTCTTAATGAATATGGGTAGGTGTATATAATTACACAAAGGCCATCAATATCCATGGTAAAAATGGTAACTGATAAATATAACATTTCATGACGTTGTACAGCATCTTAGAGAGGTTTCCACTTCTAAAGTAAAACGTTAACGCCACATTAGAGTTCTTAGTTAACCCATGCAACAACCCTGTGACACAGGTGAGATGATTACCTGCTGCTATTCATCAGAAGAAACTCATACTAGAATTGATAAAGTGACTTCCCAAAAAGGTAGAGTTGGAAACAGAATGTAGAAAGTATGATAATATTGCTGTGCCTCAAGGCCAGGAGAGGGTTTTCTAAATACTGATTTGCAATATAATTTACTGTTGGTCTAACAAGACATTGAAGGTGCTCTTTGGAAATGAGAAGCAACAGAATGTTGAGTGAAGCACACTCTACCAGCCAGCATTTCTACCCACAATTGACATTCTATGCCTTTTGCATATTATGAGATTGAATACAAAACCACAGATTTCATCTTTAATATACACTGAACTGAGTAAACTTGAAAGTCCAAAGAAATAACTAAACGTAATTTAAATTTGTTTTAATTCAACAAGTATTTATGGGGAACCTCCAATATGTTGCAAGGTCACGAATCATTTGCATAAGGGTTGGTTGGCCGTAGTCTAAGATTCACCCTATGAATTTTCAGTAAATGTAAGTAAGACTTTTAGATTGTAGGCATACAGAATGGAAAAAAATGGCCACTGTCTTACGAACACATTGGAAGATTTTCTTCTTTGGGTGTTCAAAAACAGAGACTTTCAAATGCCAGGATTGTTCTAGAAGGATTTAAAAAAATAAATACCCTTCAAAAATTTGTTACTGTAACAACCCAGGATAATTTTCTCCCCAGAACAATATTTCATCTTCCACAAACAGGACAGGAGAGTTGTAAGAGACTGTTGCAGACATGTCATTTTCAGAAAATTTTGTTGTTTATATTTTTAGTTGTGTAAACATTAAAAATTTAAATTACACCTACACAAATATATAATGTGTGTCTCATTCTTTAATTCATATTAAACCAACACAACACACAACCAAAATCTGTCCAGTAGGACTCAGGGAACTTTAGTCATCCATCCATCTGTGTACTTGAGTTCAGTGTACCTCCTGCTTGAGGTTGGGGCAGCTTTTTGGGCACAAGGAAGTCATTCTAGAAGACAGAAAGCTTCCAAGGTTAGGATAAACTTGAATGAAGTACCAGGATGCTTAGGTCAGTTAGTGCACGTGTAACACAAATTCAAAGACTTATAGGAAAACCAGATGAACTAAATTAAAGGGAAAATAAAAGCAAAAATGCTTTATGGACTTAACAATAACAAAGTTGAGTTTAAAAATAAATCAGAGGTATAATTTTTTTCTATTGTTTTAAACTATGGTATTGTTTTTAACTGTAGAATAATTCAGTAACTGTTTAAAAGTTAATCTCATTATTTTAAAAGTTACTGCATTCAATAAAAGTTGTCTTTTACAATTTTCAATTATTTTGAAATCAAGAAGCAACTTTTTGTTATACGTGGCCTGGTCCCAACTGAGAAAATACAGATTATGTGACTTGCAGTTCTCTAAGAATCAATAGCATAAGAACAGAAAAGTAGAAAAACAAAGGGCAGGGAGGAGAAAGCACAATAAAAAGGAACCAGCTTCACAACCAGGGTCCATCTGGGTCTCAATTCTGCCTCAGTCAATAAGGAGCTATCAGAGCCTCAGCCAAGTGGCTCAATGTTTCTGAGCATTGGTATCTTGATCTATAAAATGCAAAGAGTAATGCCTACTTTCTACATTGTTAAATGGTTTCAAATGAATAATATACTACACAAAAAGCAAGAAGCACAAAGCCTGGCCTGAAGAAAGAACTAAAAAAAAGACCAAAAAAATTTTTAAAAGGTGATAGAGGTGGTAGGGATGACCTATTTTGTTAGCTCACTGAAAAAAAAATGGGGCCAGGCACGGTGGCTCACGCCTGTAATCCCAGCACTTTGGGAGGCTGATGTGGGTGGATCACGAGGTCAGGAGATCGAGACCATCCTGGATAACATGGTGAAACCCCGTCTCTACTAAAAATACAAAAAATTAGCTGGGCGTGGTGGTGGGCACCTATAGTCCCAACTACTCAGGAGGCTGAAGCAGGAGAATGGCGTGAACTCAGAAGGGGGAGCTTGCAGTGAGCCGAGATCACGCCACTGCACTCCAGCCTGGGCGACAGAGCGAGACTCCATCTACAAAAAAAAAAAAGTAGGATGAGAAAATCCAAAGAACAAAAATCAACTCTTAATGAATGTTAGTGAGTAAAGAGCATCCCGTGGGAGCAGAATGTCACCTTTGAGTATGAAGGCCTCTGGATGAAAAGAGTCCACTTGAGCCAAGGCAAACACCATTCAGCTCTGAACCCATCTTCAAGTCTTTAGTTTTTTTTCTAAAAGCTGGCAAGGATAGGAGTGTGTTGAACTATATCTTTAGGGTAAACACAGGATAAAAAGCCAGGATTGTCCTATCTGTTTGCAACTCAGCTAAGAATTCTAGACTAGGGCCCAAGACTATAGGCATGGGATAAGATTCTGGAAAGTTGTAACTTCTTGGTATTATTTCTCTCGATATCTCTTATTTTTATATATTACTTAACATCAAGACTCTTTAAGTAGGCACATACACTCAGGGGCAGAAGCAAAGGTGAGCCTGGGAGATTGAATTCCATTTTGCCAGGAGCCTTGAGGGAAACCGCACCCCTGTGGATGAAAGAAGGCAGAGGTAACTGATATTTACAGACAGGCAGGTTGAGGAGCAAGGCCCTCGGAAAACAAGAAAAAGAGGTTCTAGGATCTAACATGTGTTCCCAGACAATGAGTTAATTCCATTCCACAAAGATTTTTAAGGCAGAATATAAAAAAGTAAAACAGTCCATTTCTTCCACGACCTTATATTCAAGGGGTTAGGATGAGGTTGGGGAAATTGAAATGATTAAGATACATCTACCTATATAACAAACCTGTACATGTACCTCTGAACTTAAAAAAGATATATCATGGGTCTTGATATGTTCCGACTTTAAAGAAGGAAGGGATCATACTGGAGTTGGGAGATGAATCAGTCTTTATGGAGAAGGAAAGCATCTGGGGTAAGCCTTAAGGAATGTTCTAGAGGAATGTTCATACAATGAAACATGGAAAGGACAGATATACAGGTGTTCCACACAAAGAATTAGCCCAGGGAAGGCTGAGACACAGTTAAGTGTTCAGTAAGCAAGTGATCTGGGATAGGCATGGGATAAGATTCTGGAAAGTTGTAACTTCCTTGTATTATTTCTCTCCATATCTCTTATTTTTATATATTACTTCACAGGCAGGATGGGCACAGAGGAGGAACAGACAGCATCCACACAGTCTGGTAGCTCGGCCATTTCCAGAGGCCGCCAGTGCCCTGCAGGCTCCAGTGCCCCTTCCTTTCTTCTGGGTTTCAGCCCCATGCATCTACCTGTTCACTGAATGTTCCCACCCGAATGTCTCTGACACTTCAATCCCTCCCTGTTCACCAATCAAATGTCACATCCCCACCCCCCACACAGCCCCCTTCCTGCCTGCTATATGCCCAATTTTAAAGCTACAAGCAGTTGTATGAACTAGAAGCTGCAAGTTATCCATTGTTTACATGGCTTCTCCCCAGAATCCTCTACATTCAAGGGCTGGCAAAGTACTGATGATTCTCCCTTCTAAGTGTCTTTTGAGTTCTATCTATATCCATCAGTCCTTTCTTCATTGCAGGATCTCTTGGTTAAACTTCTGAATTATGGAGCTTGAATCCCTATTACTATCGGACTTTAGAGAAGTTACTTAACCTTTTCATATATCAGTTTCCTGACTTCTTAAACAAGAATTATAAAGATGCCTATCTCATGAGTTATCATGAAAATAACATACCACATAAAGCAATGAAAATAGTCACTGCTATGCAGTAAGGATAAAATGAATGGTAGCTGTTATCGCTGTATTTGTGTGATTATCATTATTACTATTATCATGTATTATTGCATATTTTCAGTATAATTTCAATGGACTTGTAAGTAGTCTACCTGCCTCTGCTAATTCACCACTTCTAAGTCAAATGATTCTAACTTCAATTTAAAAGTTATTAAATAAAAAAAACTCTCACACAGACATCAATAGGTTAAAAAAAGAAAGAGAACTGTTTTGGTTGAAATGAAGCTAAGGGTATCCCTGGTGTTTCCCTCCATCTGTACCCGTCAGTGGTGTGGGAGGCACTCCACAGGAAACTGCGGCCTCTAGGGCAGGCACTTAGGGTCCTGGGCCTCCCCAGATGTTTCCCCCTCTTCTGTACAGCCTGCAGTCCTCCCCCTGATTCACAGATCTGATTATGACATCATCTGCTTAAAGGCCTTCTAGGGCCCTTCACTGCTTAAACTCTCAAGTCCAAGCTCTTATAGGCTCCATATTTAATGTGAGTTGAGCCAGTGTGGCACAGGGAGGGGAGGTGGCAGGTCAGAGCTCAAAGATGTGCTTAGCAAAAGTTACGACCATTCCAGAAAAAGGAACCAAAGCTTGGTCAGAGGCATCTAACCTAATAACACTGGATTATGTTTATTGGTGGTTTTAGTTTTGGTGTTTTTATTATTGGCATGTATTGTTCCTATTATGGATGTGAAGGACAATATGCTTATGGTTTATTTTAACAAGTAAAAGAACTCAGAAGATTGGCCCTTTGCCTGGTTGTATCTCTGTTTGTAGGTACAGACATATAGGTTGCTCCTGAATCACAAACACCATTGCTACAGACATCCTCAACTATAGACTGTAGTCAGCATGCACCATCTCCTCTGCCTGCCAACCCTCGCTGATGCTTGGTCATGGGTGGTGGCAGCACTTCTGGCATATCTCCCCCATTACTTTTCTTTTAAATCTTAGAAGGCAGTCTCATTTCTGTTTTTCTCTGGCTTCACGATTTCATGTTCTATGACATCTATGGATCCATATACCTCCTTTACCTCCCCATCAGTGTCCCAGTCCTCTACCTGTATCTGGAAAACATTCTATCCCTCCATACACATGGCTGATCATCAGGGTAGTACCTTTTATCAAGCAAGACACTGAGGTTCTCAGGGAGAGTTAGATATGAGACATGAAAAGAACCAGGTTCTGGAAGCCCCGAAAGCACAGCAGACACCTACAAATACCCTTGAGAATCTTTAAAGAAGGATTTGCAGAGAAGGAGGTGCTTGAATTACATCTTACGAACAGAATGCCCCAAATTTTGTCTTTTAAAAAACTGACTTATCACACATTGGCAACATAGCCTTTTACATATGGGGGACTGAATATGAAAAATCAAAACACACTGAACACTGACATTTGCTCCCACCACAGTACTCAGATTCCTTCCTGTCCCCACAGAGAGGCGGTGCTGGGGCCTCAGATTGAGCCTCCCAGTGGGGAACACCTCTGCCCACCCTTGACTTGACCTTTTTTTCCAGGGGGAGGAAGCTCCAAGATGCTACACCACAGGTCTCTCTCCATCCCCTTTACTCAGTCGGCTTTCATTAGTACATTTGAGAAGAATTAATCTGGCTTGCCTGCCTCCACAGTGGCTTCGTCCTCTTGTGGGACAGCTCCCTCTGGGAGCAGGTGCTCAGCCTCCAGTCTTGGGGAGGCCTGTCCTGATCCAGCTGTTCCCTTGCCTGTACCTAATCTGGGGGCTCAGATGACAGGTCCCTTTGGCTCTTATCACTAAGTCATATACTTCAACTTATTTACCCTCAAATGTTGATGTTTTATCTTCCACCAGCCACTCCTTTGTTTTATAACTCAATTTGTTCAGAATCTGGGTGGGGAAATGTGCTATTTTACAGGTCCCTTAGAGATGGAGAAAGACAGAGTTAACACCAGAGTCCCTGAGATTCAGATCTCACAAATACGGACACACACAGAGTGAGCTCCTGAGCTTGAATCCTAACAAAGGCCCTAAGGTTCCCCCTCATCCCACTTCCTCTGTATTTCGCTCCTTAATTCCTGCTTTCCCAGATCTGGAGCTCATTAAAAGGCAGGGAACCCAGGGAATGTGGTCATTATGGGAATCCAAATGTTGATGACAGTGAAGGCATAGTTTAAACCCTCTTCTGGTGTTTTTGTTTTCTGTCTAATAAACAATCTTGAACAAATTTCACCACTGAATCTTGTTTTCCTTTAAAACCTTATTTTTATGCTCCCTATGTTATGTAAAATGTTTTCTTTTTCATACCCTGAAGATATAAAAGTATTTAAATAAAAGGGACAGTAACTTCTAAAAATAGTTTGGTATTTATCACTCTCTGAATGATCTATTGCTTAATAATTCGTTACATGCCAGAGCCGACGACGGTTTGATTGTTGCTGCTGTTCATTCAAATATGGGAACTATAAAGCACCAAACTTGTTGCAAGTACCTCTTCACTAACTACCCTTGGTGGATACTCTAGAATAACCAGACCTTATGTACAATGTAAGTTTCCCTATTTAAAAAAAAAAAAAAAACATTTATTTTCAGTATCAGAAAGGCAATTTCTCCAAATCCCTTTTAAAATTAACTTTGGGCTTAAATCTCCTTCTCATTTTTAAAGATCCATTTGTTGTCCTGCTGCAAGAATTTTTTTTTTTTTAAGCAGTTGACAACTGCCCAGCAACAGCAGCCTGTGTTTGCAGTCACTATTTTGGGCTACATCACATGTCACTTACATAACCTTGTTTAACTGCTCTTGAACTGGTTCGAACAACCTGGGAAACAGATTAGAGCAGTCCCAGCAAATTCCCGCATTGCAGATTCTGATGGGCGATTTCCCTTCCCCCATCTCCCCCCGCCCCCCCATTCTTATAATGTCGCATGGTGAGTTAAGACGGTGTCCAACAAGAACTGGTTATTCATTGTTGGAGCCAACTAAAACATTCGATAATTAACTTCCTCTGCTCAGTTAAAACCAGTTTGGTCTGCCCATAATAAACCAATGAACAATGATCCCCTGCTGCTGAGGTTTATGAGTGGGCCTGGATTAACATGTTTTAAAATGCCAGGGGGAAAAAGAACTGACTTGAGAAGTAAGTATAGGTTGCCTTTGCCACCTTAAAGCATAAATCTTTTGAAGCTATGTTTTAAGGATTCGAATATTTTAATTTAGAAGTCAGATTAGCATTATTTTTTTTTTCCTGTGGTGTTTCAAGAGTTCTTCCCATGTGGATAAGCAAAAAATTCCCAAATAAACATTCTTCTTGTTGTGAAAGGTGTTCATTTTTCATTTTTTAAAATGTACTTTTAATTATTATAAGAATTTGCATGCATATTTTAGTAAAAGAGAATCAAAGATAATATCATATGACAAAATCCAAGTGATGTAAGATTTTAACCTTGAGAAACACTCATTATGGTGTGCAGTAAAAAATACAAGTAAGTTACTGACAAGGAACAAGGAAAATTTTTTTCAGGAAGAGTGACTTACGTCTGTCACACATTCAATACTAGGAATTTAACATAGCTGCACTTCACTATGCAAAAACATCTGTTATCTAGATAAACTAATAAGTTATTCAGGGCAGTGGAAAGGGAACTAGCATTTGTTGAATTCCTATTATGTGACAGGTGCTTTACCAATCATACTTAATTTAATCCTTTAAAAATCCTATGGGGGGAGTCCTATGAGATTAGTCATATTATCCCCATTTTGTCAATTAAGACATTCGGAGAGGTAAAATCATGTGGCTAGCTTAGCTGGGATTCATACTTGCAGCACTTTCATTACAGCACTTACTCTGTCTAGGGTCCATCCACGTTAGAAGTATACTTAAGATTCTTATACCAACAGGACAAAATGGTGCAGAAACAGAACCTCTGGAATGAAAGACATGTTTAGGCTACCTTATAAAGGATAACTCAGACCAATACATCACTAACCACTCCGACACTGGGAAAAGAGAACCATATGAATTTGGTTGCACCTATGATTCTAATTACATCATACATAGGATGCCAAATTTACATACTGCCTGATCCATCACTTTTTGCCTGATCTAAATATACTTCTAAACTCCACATGCACAGCCCTTGCAAGAATTTAAAAATCCTGCATGCTGGGTTCTCAGTGATCAGATTTTTGCCCAACCAGCTAATCCCTCAAGACTCAAAGGTAGAAATGAGGCCAGGGTAGAGAGAAGGGACTGTTGTTCAGCCACTCTGGCTTCAAACTATTTGTTAAGATTTGAAGATTTCAACACAGCTCAGTGGGTCCTTATTTGCCATCTCAGGCATAGCCCAGTTTCTGAACAACAATATAACTCTAGACCGAAATGAAACCCAGATGAGAGAGGATATTGGTAACAAAGGACAACTGAATCATAAACTTCTACCAACAATCTAAAATGTTTGCAAGAAAAGTAAGAAACTATTTGATATGTGTTTGTTTTGCCACACGCACAAATATTAAATTAGACTAGTTTTGGGTCTATAATGCTGTAATACATGCATGTGGTACAAAATTCAAGATGTACTATAGGACATCTGGTGAAAAGGCTCTCTCTCCCCCTCTCCTATCCTCTAACCACCTAGTTTCCTTCCCCCAAGGCAAACCACTGTTATCAATTTCTCTGTATCCTTCCAGAGGTTTTTCTAGGATACATGTTTTTAACCACAGTAAATATGTTCTGTTTGTGAAGTTAGGCATTATTAATTCAACATGTCTGCTTGCTCTTGTATTAATTCAACAAATAATTATCGGGCGGCTATTACATGTCAGTTACAGCACTGGGAAGAGAGATGAATAAGAGATCCCTGTCCTTTAGGGACTCATAATCCAGTGTGGGAGAGTGGCTCCTAAGCAAATTAAACCCTGGGGCAAGAACGGACATGAATAAGTACTAAGAGAATACAGAAAAGAAAGTAACTATTTTCGCCTCAGAAATCAGAAAAAGCTTCACAGAAGAAATAACAATAGATTTGCATCTTGAGCACTGTTTTCTGGATGGAAAGAGAATTAGAAAAGTTTCCTACCCAGAGAAACAACATACTAAGAAAAAATGTTGTCAAAGGGCATCATACATTTTGGGACGGGTGAGTTTTGTGGCTGGAGTACAGTGGGGGTTGCGTGTAGAATTAAGAAAGAGCAACAGTGTGAGGACTTGTTAGACCATATGACACAGTCTGGACATGAATCTTAGGCAATGGGGAAGCCCGTCCAGGTCTACTTTGTGTTTTGGGAGTTCCCTCTAGTAGTTCAGTGGAAGAGGTCCTGGAGTAATGGCAAAGGGACCAGTGAAGCTCACAATCCAGATGACTCTTTCCAAAGAGCATAGTTGGGAGATATATATTCCAATTAACCATCCTTGTCTCTGTTACTCTCTGGCTCCAAACTTGTTTTTCCATAGCTGAACTGCCTTGACACCCACTCGCCCAAATGAGAAGAGCCAACGCCATCCTAAATCATCTCTTTGTGGCCCTCTATGCAAACACTCACACTTTTCTAATTTTATAACTCAAAGTTGTTTTCTACCTTCTTGGTCCCATTATTGTCTCAAAGAAGCAGATAATATGTATGTCCAAGATAAAAATGGCAGCCATCACGTTACCTACTTAGCTTGTCAAAGCCGAGTAGATATTTTCTGCTTTCATATTCTAAACCTGCCAGTTTCCCCCTTTATCCAATTATTCCCAGTAGAAACAACTCACAAATTTCAGTCTGTTTGAACCAAAATTTTACGCTTATGATGAAAAAGTGATACGAGGGGTAAAATCTGCATATGTTAGAAATTTGTATATGGTTATTTTATCATGTGGAGTTGAAGATTAGAATCTGATAAAAGAGTGGAAGGGAGAGGAAGTATGTGGGATATTGAGCTGCAAGCCTTTGTTCTTTGAAACAGGACTACCAGCTGAGAATGAGAAGGGCAGGGTTGGAGGAGCGACTAGATCACAAGTGTGCTGGAGCAGCCATGGAAATATGACAGCATGAGATGAAAGGGAAGAAGACTCAGGCTTGTGGGCTACCAACTATGCTCCAGGTTACTAGGCTAGGCAAGTTACATTCTTATGTTTAATGTTTATTTTTTATTTATTTATTTTTTGAGATAGGGTCTTGCTCTGTCACCTAGGCTGGAGTACAGTGGCGTGATCACAGCTCACTACAGCCTTGACCTTCCAGCCTCCAGCAATCCTCCCACATAAGCTTCCTGAGTAGCTAGGACTACAGGTGCATGCGCCCATGCCTGGCAAATTTTTTTGATTTTTAGTACAGACGTGATCTTGCTGTGTTGCCTAGGCTGGTCTCCAACTCCTGAACTCAAGCAATCCTCCCAAAGTGCTGGGATTACAGGTGTGAGCCACCACTCCTGTCCTTATAATAACCTTTTAAATAGGTGATAATATCCTCATGTCCTGAGCAAGGAAATAAGTAGCTGTCCATGGTGCTTCACAGGGTCAGCAGTGATGGCAGGATTCAAACTCAGGTCTGACAAAAGCCATGCTCACTAGAATCACCTGGCCAGTCAAACAAGCAACACTGAATCTTTACATGCATGAAAACATCTACTTCACAATTTCTAAGAAGGCTTTATACATATGTTTTAACCTTGTACATTTGATCATTTGGCTAAATTGTTTAAAATCATTTTCTATTTAAAAAATAGCTTAGTTCTTATTTACAGCTGAAACTCAGGACAAGAGAGGTTCCTAATGCAGTTCATAAGGTAGTAATGGGCTTTAGGGTCAGATGCAGTGGGTTATAGCAGACTGTGTCACTTAGCAGCTATGGAACACTGAACAAGCCATTTAACCTTACATTTTTTCATCCATAAAGTCAGTAACAAAATTTATCTCACAGGGGCTTACAAAGATTAAGGCAACAGTACAGTAGTCCCCTCTTATCCATGGGGGACATGTTCCAAAGACCCCCAGTGAATGCCTGAAACCACAGACAGTACCAAAATCTATACATACTATGTGTTTTCTTATACACACACACCTATAACATTTCATGAGAAATTATGCACACTAGGAGATTAATAACTAATAATAACAGAGTAATTATAATAATAGACTGTAATAAAAGCTATTTGGATGTGATCTCTCTCTCTTCTCACAATACCTTAATGTACTATACTCACCTATTTTCAGATTATGGTTGACACTGTGGGGACCTGAAACCAAGGAGCATAAAATTACAGACAAACGGGGAACTACTGTACATTTAAAATGCCTAGAACCATGTGTGGCACACAACAGGTGCTAACAAACTTTCCATTCTTCCCCAAGGTCACAGCCCTTAAGATCAGGAAGTACTTTAGTGCAATGGCAGGGCACTGTTCCGGGAGCAGATGGCTTGGTTCCCACCTGGTTTCACCACTCGCTAACTGTGAGAGCTAAAGTTAGCCTCACCAAGCTCTAGTACATCCATCTGTAGAATGGTCACAGTAACGGTACCTCCCCCAAGGCTGCATTCAGGTCAATCCCAACTTTGGGCAGAAGGATCCAGTCCTTCTATTCCAAAGCTGGGATCTCTGTGTTAAGTTACTTTTCTACCAATTATGCTTGCATATTGGGGTCAACTTCTGATAATAGGTCTTGTGCCTCATTCCCCTGTGTCCCATTCCTTGTTTTAACGCCTATGTAGTACCCCAGTCCTTACAGGACAAAATTCCTAACTCTCTGACTCCCTCTAAAGCCCAGTCCCAAGACGGGGCCTCTGACACCTGCCGTTCTTGAGAGCCCACGTGCTGAGATTTCTAAATGCAGTCCCCTCCTACACCCAAAGACCCTCATAAGATCCTACTCAGACCACCAGCAGTTTCTGTGCTCTGCCTTCTGGACTGGATTTCCTTGTGACACCTGTGCCCATACTCCAGATATTATCCCACCTTGGTGAGCAGGTCTGAGTCATATCCCAGGTCTTTCCAGTTTGTTCCATTATTACCTTAATTTCCAAAGAAATATTTCCTGTCACCATTTCTCCTACACAGAAGGAAAATAATAAAATAATACAATAGAGAAAAATAATAATTTAGTTTATTTGGAATTATATGGTATTTTTTTCTCTCTCTCAAAAAGCAAGAGCTTTTCATGAAGCATATGCAAAAAACGGCTGGACATGGTGGCTCACACCTATAATCCCAGCACTGTGGGAGGCTGAGGCAGGCAGATTACCTGAGGTTAGGAGTTCAAGACCAGCCTGGCCAACATGGTGAAACCCCGCCTCTACTAAAACTACAAAAATTAGCTGGATGTGGTGGCACACACTTGTAATCTCAGCTACTTGGGAGGCTGAGACAGGAGAATCATTTGAACCTGGTGAGTGGAGGTTGCAGTGAGCCAAGATCATGTGACTGCACTCCAGCCTGGGCAACAGAGTGAGAGACTGTCTCAAAAGAGTAAATGAATAAATAAATAAATAAAAATTTTAAAAAGGCAAAAAATGCTTTGTTTAACCATTAAGTACATAGTTTTGTTTTGTTCATTTTTGTTTGTTTGTTTTTGCCACAGGGTCTTGTTTTGTTGCCCAGGCTGGAATGCAATGGTGCAATCATGGGTGGGCTATCACAGCTTATTGTAGCCTCAACCTTCCAGGCTCAAGTAATGCTACTGCCTCAGCCTCTTGAGTAGCTAGGACTACAGATATGCAACCAGCACTCCCAGCTAACTTTCTGATCCTTTTTTTGGGGGGGTTGGGAGGTAGAGACAGGGTCTTACTATCGTGCCCAGGCTGCTCTCAAACTCCTGGCCTCAAGTGATCCTCCTGCCTTGGCCTTCTGAAATGTTGGGATTACAGGCATGAGCCACTGGGCCTGGCCTAAGAAAGCATATAGATTTATAACTGATTGCCTAACTGTCATTTCAGTCACTTGTAACAGAGAAAGACTCATTGGTTTTAGAGTCTCATGTAACAAAACCACCAGCTGATCTTTAGCTTACCAGGAGAAGCCAGTTAGGGCTAGGATGGTTGCTTCTCACCCTTACTTGCCTGCGCCTTCCTCTGCCCTTCCAGATCTGCCATCTCCAGATCCCATCCAGCCTTAAGTCTTGGTTTAATCCTAATGCTAAAAGTTCCTAGAATGTTCCAGCCCTTCCCCACCCCCCATCTCCCCAATCCATGATACTGGCCTGATCAATTTGCTTAGGGCACCACTGCTGCGTTTCTCCCAACTTGCAGCCTGCCCTTGTTACAGAGCAATGTTCTCTTGCTGTCCAGGGTTTCTCAGGTACAACTTTCTCTTGGGCCCCAGGTTATATGTCAGCAAGGTCCTTCCCTTCTGTTCCCTCCTCTCCTGGGAGGAGGGTCTGGATGGGCCCCATTCTAGAGGACAGTCCCTTTTTGCTAATGAGAATAAAGGTGGGCAGAAAGAGGCCTTGCTTCGGTGTGACACTTCACTAATTCTGTTTTTTTTTTTTTTTTTTTTTTTTTTTTTTTTTTTTTTTTTT
>NC_045436.1:41708380-41710383 GCF_002776525.5 Piliocolobus tephrosceles | reverse complement strand
TTTTTTTTTTTTTTTTTTTTTTTTTTGAGACGGAGTCTCGCTCTGTCTCCCAGGCTGGGGTGTGGTGGCGTGATCTTTGCTCACTGCAACCTCCACCTCCCAGGTTCAAGCATTTCTCCTGCCTCAGCCTCCCGAGTAGCTGGGAATACAGGCGCATGCTGCCACGCCCAGCTAATTTTTTGTGTTTTAGTAGAGACGAGGTTTCACTGTGTCGCCCAGGCTGGTCTCAAACTCCTGAGCTCAGGCAATCCACCCACCTCGGCCTCCCAAAGTGCTAGGATTACAGGTGTGAGCCACCGTGTCCAGCCACTAATCTGGGTTTCTAATGTTCTCTCCAGTGGGCTCCAGACTCAAACCCAGTGAATTAAGACAAGGTAATTTGCTTTCCTACTGGTCGGTGTTTTTTATGCATATTCCCAAAGGAGAAAAAAACCTATGGTTTGAGGCAGGGTTGGGGCTTTGCTCCCATCCTGAGTTTCTGTCCAAGGAACCTGTCCTACATTGCTGGTTTGCCAATAAATTCTGAGACATAATAAGTGCAAAGCATCATGTTTCAAAAGGCTTTTCTATCCGCAAGTACCAATAAATTATTACTCTAATATGTTAAACATTTTCATATACAAAACCACCACAATCTGTAAATTTCACAATCTGGGTCATCTTGTGAAATTAAAGCCTTTCTAAGTTTCTTCCTTCATCTGTACAATGTAGAGATGAGATTAATCTCTATTGCCCTGTGTGTGTATCTCTTTGCTTCTATGGCCCTGAAAAGAGGAATGGTTGAAGAAAATATATAAAGTGATCATTAGAATGAATTGGTAGTAAATCCAGAGATGTGGCCTTGCCTGTGGCCAGGGTACATACCTGTGAAGCCCAACTCAGAGCAAACTGCTAAAGACAGGAAAGGGAGTAATCACTGTCCTTATTCCATGTAAGAGTCTTAAGTTGCAAACTAGTTAAAAGAATTCCAAAGCAATCACAATGTTCTTTGATGAGAAAGGCAGTCAAAGATAAGGGAAATTACTTATAAAAAATACTTCTGAGGCAAGTACTCCAGGAGATAAATAAAAACTGAAAAATATAAGATTGTGTATGCATGTGTATAGATATCTGTTCAAACACAAATTTTAAACAGCTCCAACAGTGCTGAAAGCCAAACTGTGATCACATGAGAATCTTTAAAAAGCTTTAGAATTTTTCATTAGGTGTGAGATAATAAAATGCAGAAATGGAAGGCTCACTCCCCTTTTTCTCTACTCACTGCAGTTCTAGACATTTTTAAGGAGGCTACTTATGTATTTATTTTTATGTTGCAATTATAAAATTGATAAAAGATATTAGGAAAAAGCCTATAAGTAATATTTTAAGTCAAAGAAAAATTAGAGGAGCTTATTAAATTTGATAAACCATGGCATCACTGGAAGAATACTGAAGAAAGAGGGAGTTTGGTTAACACCTCAGATCAAGTTACGTGAAATACTGTGCCTCTATGAAGCAGGATGGAGATAAACAAAATACAGCTTGCAGGCCAAAAATAGCCTAGTTTTCCCAGCTCTGCATTCCATCTGTCAAAACAAGGTGGATGGCATTCATCAGATACCAGCAATGTGTATATAGCTGGACTGATCCAATCATTTTCTGGTGGACTTAGTTTTATTAATAATAATAATAATAATCAGTCATCAATTAATGAAATTTGTAAAAATTGTTACATAACGGAGGCCTTGTCAGTTATCATCAGCTCATTCTTCTTTCCCTTCTGGAGTCTAGAGTCCAAACTTTCATATCCTCACTACCAAGTCTAAGGCCCTAACTGAACCTCAACTTTCCTTGAAAACATCCCTGACCCCGGTCAGAAATATCTCCTCTAACATAGCCACACACTTGATTGAAACCCCAAGGAGCCAGCTGACATTGGCTGGGCACTATCACAAGTTGGGCCCCGTGGCACTGCATTATCTTTTTTTTTTTTTTTTTTTTTTTTTTTTTTCGGAGTCTCGCTC
>NC_045436.1:41522843-41707980 GCF_002776525.5 Piliocolobus tephrosceles | reverse complement strand
TGCTCTGGCAAGTTCTTAGTGGCAATGATTGCTTTCTTCTCTATGTAAAGGCTGATACTTGCATGTCATTTCTTCTTATCTATATCACAGCCTCTCCAAGGTAGGGCTATCTTAAAGAGCACTAGAACCTCATGGAACCTACATGGCTCAAATGGTTACACCCTTAGTGTCTGAAGTCAGGACTGAGCTGCCCTCAGCAGTGTAGTCCTCTTGTTTAGCAACAGGCTAGCGCCTGGGGCAGGATCAGCTATCCCTTCTCAGTTGGGGATAATCTTGTGCTGTGACCCTGGAATTTACTCCCAAACCTCTCAAAGCCTTGTCTAGCAGAGCAGTAGAAGTTACTGTTTAAAACCTTGTCCCAGAGGGGTCATTAGCCATTGCATCACCGTATAACAAGGCAAAGACACATAGGGAGCCAAGAAAATATCTAAAAGTAAATGAGATGTTCATTTGAATGAAATGAAAATTTAAATGAAAAGTACATTTCAAATATTTTTATTGGTCTGCCACAGGCAGAAAATAGATTCTCATTTAATCAAAGTTTAATCACATGATCCATTTGTGATAAAACAAAAGTAGTTTTTAATTGCGTGGTTTTAGCCTCTGTCTCTTTTTAAGGACCTACGTGTGATAGGCATCGTGTTTATCGTGCAGACGAAGGTTTGTAATAAAAATATTTACTTGCAAGGAGTTCAGAGACCTACATACAATTACCTATGATAAAATGTGTTAAGTGCATTTTAAGGTATAAAAAGTGTTAAGAGATCACAGAGGAAGAAGAAATTAATGAGAGAAGGAGAAGAGGGCAGAAAGTAGTGATCACAAAAGTTTTGTGAAGAGGTCATCTTTCATCTGAACCTTAAAGGAGAAATGCAATTTCTCCAAGCTGAGAAGGAGAGGAAGGACAATAATGGGTTGTTTTATTTTTACGACAAGACCACACTTCTCTAGGAGGAGTCACAGCTGCCTAAACACAGCGCCATAGCACACACAGTGCCTTCTACATATGACTCAGGATAGACTGATTAAATAACTGTACAATAAAATTCAACAAAGTCATGGAAATTCACTTTAAAATTAGTATAATAAAAATCTTAGTAAAGACAACCATATCAGCAAACCCAAGGAAAAGTCGAAATCATTAAACATGGTGCTAAAGTCTAAGGAATGTCAAACAAAAGGTGAGAAACTGACCCACAACAACGATGGAATTTTTATGTATGTTTAGTGTTACATAATAACTCACAATTCAGTTTTCTGCTTACATATTTATAGTATTCTGAACTGAATATGTTTATCCCATATGAAATGAAAGCTGAGTATTATTCTGCATCAGTTAGAAAGGATATGGTCTTTCAGATGTACTCAACCTTTAAGTCAATAGAATCTAATAGTTTAAGAAGGCATTACATTTAAGACAGCCATTCTGCCTAAAAAACAGTCTAAATTATTTAAATTGAATTCTGATCAAAGTTAAAATAAAATCTTCTTCAATGGGGCATGCAAGGTTCTCAGAAGTTTTCCAAATGACAGCTTTGTAATCTGATTCTGTTTCATCCAGTAAAACCATATAATGAATATACCATGAAACTGCAGTCACTGTTGGCTGTCTATGGAATACTTTACAACTTACATAGTCTCCTTGTTCTTGAACTCCATTAAATCAGAAGACCTTGGGTTGAAACCAAATTCATCTACTCACTAGCTGTGACTTGGTGCAAGTTACTGTATATCTTAGGGTTCTATTTCCAATTCCATGCAATTGTAGAAGTATAGTCTACCTAGCTAGATTATTGAGAAGTGCAGAAGAAACATTTTCAGATGCCAAGGACAGTGCTTAGCAGAATAGGTACCTAAATAACTTAGCTATTAATATTGATTCTAAAGTTGGGCCTTAAGCTAAGAAAGATCTCCTGTTTGTCAGTCTACATACCATATTGTCTAGGCAGTTTTTATTGGTGTTTTTGAAGGGTTTTTTTAAAAAAGGAAACTAGAGTAATACAACAACTATGTTATACATCCACTTTCCACAATTTGGGTTGTCTTTTCAACCCTAAAAACAAAAATAAAAAATTTTCCAAATCATGATCTAGATCCCCATGAATGCATTTGGCTCCATGACCATTTAGCCACTCAGATGGACAACTGAAAACTACCTATAACGAAGAAACCAGGGAAGAGAAGACTGCTCCTGAGAAGCTACCTGAGCTGCATCTAGGAAATGTGGGATCCAGCATCTTGCCACAAGGCTGAGCCATGAGATGATGAAATGAGTGAAGCAGCAGGAGCCTGCACGCCCTGGCTCAAGGAAAGAGCAGCTGCTACAGCTGCTGCTCAGGGCTTGCCAATGGCTGGCATGCTGGAATGCAGGCTCCGTGATGCCAGACCTTTCACTGCTTCAGGAGAGGCTGGATGTCGAGAGTTTATATGAAATCTCCTCATTTTTAAATATTGGCAAATAATTAAAAACGTTAAAAAATCACACAGGCCAAACAAAACATCTTGGCTGGCTTGATTTCAATCTGGAGAAATCAGATTAGGAGCCTTGAAAGGACAAGAGCACCCAGGCATGCAGGCTGGGGCTGCGTGCAGCCTTCAACAAGGGGATGGGGGCCTGGGTAAGGAGTGCATTCTCCACTGAAGCACTACTGGGCAGGATTCTGGCCTTCTATTTCCCTCCGTATTTGGATTCTTATCTTTATGCCTAAGCATGAAAAACAAATCCTGGAAGCTGGCATTCGGATAAATAACATAAAGTCTGCTCGGGGTATGAAAAGGGAAAACAAGGCATCTAGAACACAGGCATGTCCCAGAATGGCGTTACCCTTATGTCCTTGGGATTCACAGCTAGATGCCTCTGGTGTTTCATAAAGTATCGGGAAAAAAACACTGAAATCGATACTCAGTTCTCTGGAAAACTATTCCAGTTCACTAAACTGCAATGTTATTAAATGCCCTTGAGGCGTTTATCCATGAACTGCTGCTGCATGCTGGTGGTGACTGCTGGGCAAGCTAACAGAAGCTGATCCAGGCCTTCCTTATGAGGAAGCAAATGCTGTGGATAAACAGTATGGAGAACTGTAGATAAACAGTATGGAGAAGGTGGAGGTAATTCACTAAACTGCATCACAGCAATCCACACATGACCAAAGATATACATTTGTGACACTGAGGTTAAAATAGCTATTGAATTTATGTGCCCTTCAACATACCCTGGAAAGAAACACTGGCAACAAAAACATGAGAACATGAAGTAAAAAGTCTTCCTCATTCTTTGGTCCATTTGAGAAAGGTCACGATTAACCTGCTAGGCTCTGAGCACTGCAAAGATCTAGGAAATCTGTAAAGGGGTTAAATAGTAAATATTTTAGGCTTTGTGAGACATAGTTTTTGTTTGTTTGTTTTGTTTTTTTTTTGAGATGGAGTCTTGCTCTGTTGCCCAGGCTGGAGTGCAGTGGCTCGATCTCAGCTCACTGCAAGCCCTGCCTCCCAGGTTCAAGCGATTCCCCTGCCACAGCCTCCCGAGTAGCTGGGACTACAGGTGCCTGCCACCTCGCCTGGCTAATTTTTTTTTTTTTTCTGCATTTTTAGTAGAGATGGGGTTTCACCATGTTAGCCAGGATGGTCTCGATTTCATGACCTTGTGATTTGCCTGCCTCGGCCTCCCAAAGTGTTTAGTCTGTCACGACTAATTCAACTATGTCATTATAATGGGAAAGCAACCATAGCTGATATATAAATGAATGAGTATGGCTCTGCTCCAATAAAACTTTATTTATAAACACTGAAATGTAAATTTCATGTATTTTAACATATCACACAATATTTTTGACTCCCCATCCGGTCCCTGATATAAGATAATGATCAAAGAAGAAATAGCATTTCCTGGTCAACTGCCATAAGTCAAAACTGTGCTAAGCACTTTACTGGATAATTTAACTAAGACAATAATCCTATGAAACAGTATCTCCATTTTACATATGAGAACACTGAGGCTGGGAGCAGTGAAGTAACTTGCCTGAGTGTTTATCGAAAGTAAATGAAAGAGCCAAGATTTGAGCCCAGGCAGACAGGCTCTGGGACCCTTGCTACACTCTGAGGGCCACATGTGCATATAGCAGTTCCTAGCCTTGGCTGGGTATCAGAACCTTACTGGAAACTTTTCATAATACTTGGATCCTTTTGATTTATTGAATCAGACATGGTACCCAGGCATCTTTATACTTAAAAAAGACATCTCCCACAAATGTTCCTAGAGAACAGTTGGGACCTACTATATGCCCAGATCTTTGCTTTGTGGGACCAAGTAGTATCAGACATGGTCCTACTGACAAACAACGTATTTATCTTGAATGTCAAATCACCCTGCTATTTGAACATGTTACTTAACTCATGATCACAACCAGAGGTACGTTCTCCAAAGGTATCAAATTACAGATCAGACCCATATGCAGCTAAGTCTTAGACGGTGGCCGAAGTCTTTTTTTACCAAAGCCATATTTGCTGAAAGCCACCATCACAGAGCTGGGGATAAGCCAAAGGTGAACGAAAACTGGAAGTTAAATTATATCAAGAGCAAAAAGTGGCAAGAGAGCTAGTAAAGACAAGACAAATGACACTTAACAACTTTATATAGTACATTTTAACAGAATAAGCATAGATAAACCAACCTGACTTGTGGCAAAGCATTTATTTGCATGACTGCAATGGGTTCCCTGTGGTCAGAATTCCCTGCTACAGCTCTGGAAAGTATTTAAGTCTCTGGCTGGGAGAAAACTCACCATATGAAGCTTCTGTTGACCTCCCTTGCCAGACCTAACCTAGTGGAAACCACACAGGAAAGCAATCTGTCCAGAGAACTATGCTTCCATTTCAGAACACAAATACTGAAAACTCTTAAGACATGCACAGGAAAAATCTCTCATTCCCCACAGATCCCCACCTGGTACTTTACACCTCAGAGATTTTCAGCTTTGGGACAGGGCCAGTCATACCTTCCTGAACTTCCCTGAGTAAGAGGCTACTTGTGCAATGGAGTGTTTGGAACTCACTGGAATGACATGACTGTCCTATTTAAGTCTTCCCAAAACAGATCCATTCTGCTATTGTAGTCTCATCCTACCAATGGAGGTCCTTCTTCTTTCTATCTTTTCTTTTTGCTGACCTATGCTGCTTTGCAGCCACCGTCTTTTGACCCCAGTTGATGTTTCTCTCCGCTTATCCATTTACATTTTTCTAACACCAAATGTAGATCCAGAATAGTGAATTCTGTGCAAAAGAATATTCTAAAGTTTTCCACCCTCTGACTGGGCTTGAGTGCTCACTGTAAATCAAGTACTCAAAAAGCCTAGAGCTATCAACTGAGAAGACAAGGAGAAGAACTCTAAATGGCAGACAGAACCCATGTGTAATGGACTGCAGCCTTCGTAATCAACACTTGTAGCCACTAGCGAGAACTTTCAACAATGGTATCTTTGAACGTAAGGACAATGAAAACCTCTTAAAATCAAGGCAAATCTACTATAACTACATGTCTATAATTGCTGGGAGGTTTACTCCATCAGATAAATAGTTTTGTTGTCTTGTTTTAATTTTCTAAAAAGTACCATGGAACTTCAGTAGAGTAGTACAAAAGAAAAAGTTACCAACATTTGATTTCAACCTCTTAAGACACCAGGAGTCCAGTGTCTGCAGTGTGTTAAGGCTGTGAATTTGCTATAAGTCTAAGTACAAAAACAAAGATAAATAGCATAGCTACAATTGATAGCTATTGCATTAATGGGAACAAATAGAAATAAGATCTTAGTGACAAGAACACCTTTGGCAATACCAGGAAAAAGTTGAAAACATGGTTCAAACAGAAGCCTTAAAAACCAACATGTTACAGTTGAATAGTCTATCATACAAATGATGCAGGAGTCTGCAAAATCATAGGAAATGCTACTGTTTCTAAGGGATCCAGAAGGCTATAGAACACACACACATATTCTCTCACTGGCAACAAGAATCCCATATTCACCTAGTGGTTTTATTGTTTTGGTTTGGTTAACATTTTGGTGTACTTCCTCCATCTTATTTTTCAAGTACACATTTGTTTTTAAACATAGAAGTTATTTTTCCCCATTTTCAGTGCACAATTCAACAATTAGTCAATTTATAGAGCTTCATAACCATTGTCACAATCCAGGTTTTGAGTATTGCCATTGCCCTAAAAAGGTCCCTTCTGCCCTTCTGCAGTTAATTCCTGTTCCCATTCCCCAGGCAACTACTAATCTAGTTTCTGTCTCTTTAGGTTGGTCTTTCTGGATACTTCATATAAATGAAATCATATGATATGCAGTATTTTGTTTTTGGTGTTTTCCACTTAGCACAGTGCTTCTGAGGTTCATCCATGTTGCAGTGCATGCTGAACTGTATTCCATTATGTGGATATACCACATTGTTTTTACATTTACCAATTGGCATCTGCATCTGATTGTTCCCAAGTTTTCCTTGTATTGAATAATACTCATTAAATTTGCATATACGTCTTTGTATGGGCATAGATTTTCATTTTTCTTGGGTAGAAGTGATAGATAACTTGGGTATCTAGAAGTGGAATTGCTGGATCTTAGGTTAAGCGTATGTTTAATATTTTAAGAAACTGCCAAACCGTTTTCCATGCTGGCTACACCATTCTACATTTCCACCAGCAATATATGACGTGTTTTTTCATATCCTCACCAAAATGTAGTACTGTTATTTAAAAATTATTATTTTAGCCTCTTAGTGGATATGAAATTACATCTCATTATGGTTTTAATTTGCAATTCCTTAATGATTAAAAACATTGAATATCTTTTCATGTGATTATTAGCCATTTATGTATCTCCTTTGCGACACGTAGATTATGCATGTCTACTCAAATCTTTAACCGAAAAGAGCTGTCATCTTATTATTGAGTTCTAGGGGTAATTTAAAATATTTTGAATACAAGTTCCCAATTAATGTTTTTAACTTTGCCTGGAACTCTAAAATTAAATTATGTTTCATTTGTGAGCTAGAACAACGGTTCTCAAATTGTGGCCCAGGGTCTCAGGGACTGTTATGGGGGTTAAAGAATTCAAAAGTATTTTCATAATTATACTTACACATTAATTGTCCTTTTCATTCTCATGCTTTTATGAGTATACAGTGGAGTTTTCTAGCGGCTACAAGAAATATTCACAATTATCTGAAAAGGCTCTTAAAATTCCTCTCTTTTGCAGCTACATATCTGTGTGAGGCCAATTTTCTTCATATACTTCAAAACAACAGAAGAATCCAGATGTCTTTTATTAACCAGGTGTTGGAAAGGTTTGCAAAGATATAAAACAACAACATTTTCTCATTATTTTAAAAATTTTATTTCAGAAAATATACTATGTTAACATATGATGAGTTTTATTGTTATTTTTAAAGGAATTAATACATATTTTAAAAATGTCTTTTAATTTCTAGCACACAAAATATCAATAGCTATAAGTTACATAAAACCTCTTTGGGATTTTCAATAACTTTTTCTTTTTTTGAGATGGAGTCGCACTCTGTTACCCAAACTGGAGTACAGTGGTACAATCATAGCTCACTGCAGCCTCAACTTCCCAGGCTCAAGCAGTCCTCCCACCTCAGCCTCCTGAGTAGCTGGGACCACAGGTATACACTACCACACCCAGCTAATTTTTTTTTTTTTAAGACCAGGTCTCACTGTGTCCCCCAGGTGGGGGTGCAGTGGTGCAATCATTGCTCATTGCAGCCTCAAACTTGTGGGTTCCAGTGATCCTCCCACCTCAGCCTCCCAAGTAACAGAGACCACAGGCATGCACCAACGCACCCAGATAATGTTTTGATTTTTTTTGTAGAGATGGGGTCTCACTATGTTGCCCAGTCTGGTCTTGAACTCCTGGCCTCAAGTGATCCTGCCACCTCAGCCTTCCAAAGTACTGGGATTACAGGTGTGAGCCACTGCATCCAGCCAGATCTTCAGTAATTTTTAAAAGCATGAAGAAATCCTGTAACTAAAAGGCTTAAGAATGACAGAGGGAGAGAAACCAAAAGCTAAGGAAATAGTGGACTGACTTCTGATTAGAGAAGCCATCAGAAAACATTTCCTAGCCAGGTGTGGTGGCTCATGCCTGTAATCCCAGCACTTTGAGAAGCCAAGGTGGGAGGATCACCTGAGCACAGGAGTGTGGGACATGCCTGGGCAACATAGCGAGATGCTGTCTCTACAATTAAAAATTAGCCAGGCATGGTGGCGTGCACCTGTAGTCTCAGGCACTTGGGAGACTGAGGTGGGAGGATGACTTGAGCCCAGGACGTCAAGGCTGCAGTAAGACATGATTGTGCCACCGCACTCCAGCCTGCGTGACAGAGTGAGACCCTGTCTCTAAAAAAGTAAAAAAGAGAAAACATTTCCATATGCCAAAGTCAAGTAAACAATCCCTAAAAATCAAATGAAAGCTTCACTGTAGAATCCAAGGAAAGGTGCAACACACAAGGTTTTTAACATCTGCTTCCTTAATTCAGACTCAACCAACATTTCTGAAGGCTTTGAGGCCTTTGCCATCACATGCTGAGAGGAGTAAGATGAAGAAGCTAGCAACTGAAATGTGTACCAAGAATATCTGGGGGTGAGAGCAAATTTCTGATAAGATTATTATTGAAAATCTGTTAAACTCGTGTACATTACATGGGGCTCAAACAGACGGCCTCTGCGATTATGCTTCCTTATGTCTCCCTCAATGTCAGCTTGCTCATCTATCTCCTGAGACATTTTTGTCAGAATACAGTGGCTGAAGTGTTTAAAAGGTAAACGGTAAGCCTTTATTACTATGTGAACCTATCAATAATTTATTTATGAATATATCTGTTAAATCTCAGGATTTCCAGAGTAGTAGCTTTATAAAGTCACATGAAGTGGACGTACAACTCATAGAACAATTCTTTGTCATTCACTGTACTTCATTGTCAGAGACAAAAGGACTCTAATTATCATAATAATGTCATGAAATATTACAAATGAAAACTGATGGTAAAAATTGAAGCAGTAGATTGGATAAACCTCTTCAGAAAATTGATGTATGTTTATCTTTTTTTCTGTTTATTAAGACTAGAAATGAACAAAACCTCTACTAGCTAACTATAAGACTTAAAGGTAAAACATATCTTTATTCTATTGGGAAGTCAGTTTTAGAATAAGTGCCACAGACCGGGAGTGGTGGCTCATGCCTGTAATCCCAGTAGTTTGGGAGGCCCAGGCATATGGATCACCTGAGGTCAGGAATTCAAGACCAGCCTGGCCAACCTGGTGAAAGCTCATCTCTACTAAAAATACAAAAAATTAGATGGGCATGGTGGCAGGTGCCTGTAATCTCAGCTACTTGGGAGACTGAAGCAGGAGAATTAGTTGAACCTAAGAGGTGGAGGTTGCAGTGAGCCAAGATCTCACCATTGCACTCCAGCCTGGGTGACAAGAGCAAGACTCTGTCTTTAAAAAAAAAAAAAAAAAAGTGCTACAATCTTAATTTCTAACATGTAACAATTATAGTAACCTAAGTTATAAATTTGTGCATACGTGTCTGTGTATGTATGTGTGTATATAGTAAAAAAGTTAATATAATATGTAAAGATCTTGTACCATATCTGGTACATAATAAGCAATAACTTAATTATTACTATGACTGTTATTGACAACAAAGTAAATTCATTGATACTAAATTGGATTTTCATTTATTTAATCTATGGAACACACCATCATTGTATTGCCTTGAAATTAAATGAAGCCTCATTGGAATTCAAATATATCTTACGAAAAATCATAAAATATCATCCAAAATGACACATTTTCTATCACTTGCAATTATGGGGAATGAAGACAGCATGAACAATTAAAATCCCCAACAGACTTCTTACTTAGGAGGGGTCCCTGTGCTAAGTACTCAAAAGCCTATTGATTTAATAAATGAGTTCAAAGCCCACATTAGCCTATAATGTTTGCCTGAAAAAAAATTCACCTTGGTTATCCCCAAGCTAATGAAAAAGAAGATGAAAAAATTCATACTTTCTTCAACAACAACTCTGCTCTCTGGTAAAAATGGCAATATAATTCCTGAAATTTTCAAAAGATGATAATTGAAAGAGAAGCAGTGCATCTAGTAATGTATACACTGATTTATTATTAACAACTGAATGGCTGGAAAATCATTTGGGAAATTAACAAAACATAATAAAAGCAATACAATTTTAAATGTGGGCTATATAGTCTGTTTGATAGAGATACCTCATTTAATTCAGGTAAGTTTACACCTTGACATTTGAAATGTTTACATTTCAGAGAAGGAGCAGAGAAGGTAAAAACTTGGTATTTATTTTATGGAAATTCAAATAAAAAAGTGTTTTTTGATCACGTACTGTGTGCCTACCAGCTTTTTAGATACTGCAGGATTACAGAGCCATTTCAGATAACATCTTATGCTCTTGGGAGCGCATGAAGATATGAGTGGTAAAAAACAAAACAAAACAAAAAATGTGGTAAACATAATATGGGCAATGGAGTAAATGGAAACAATGTAAACTATAATTCTTTAGAATTATAATTTACCTGTAAAATTTAAAAATGACACAAATTGAATAGATGAATACAAAGGACTCGGGTTCTAGCTCCACTTTCCAACCTTACCACCTAGTCGGCCCTACACTGACACTCCCCTTCAGCAATATAGAGCTATGCAGCAAGCTCTGAATACTCCTTACATCCCTTTCAAATCTCAATGCATTCTTTCTCCCCAGCCTCAAATGCATCCCTACTTCTCTGCTTACAGCCAAGACTCAGCTTAAGACACAAAAGGAACCACTCGTTTGACCCTCACTAAGCACTACCATGTATTAGTGTTGTTTTCATACAGATGTTTTAATTCTCCAACTAGACCATAAACTGGCTGAGTACACAGACTGTGTATTACACAAATCTGTCTTTCCCACGGTGCCTGGCACTGTCAATAAATATCTGGTAGTTGATTAAGGTGGAAGCTGACTTAAGAGCAAAGTAAGACTGTTATTGAGCTATAATAAGCTTTTATTAAGGGAAGACACAAAGGAAGAAGCATTGGTAAAATACCAATTGAGTAGTAGTATGGTTAGTTTAGGGATAGAGAAGAGTCTGTCAAGTGAAAGGGAAGAAATAACCTGAATTGGAAGTAAGAAAGAGGTAGAGCAGAGATATTTTGAATGAAGCATTAATAAGACTCAGAGGCTGATTTTTCATAAAGAACAAAGGTGAGAGATGAATCACAAATTACTTTAAGGTTATAAATGTTAGCGCCTGAAATAATCATGATGTTATCATTAACAGTAATGTGAAAGTTGGGAAGAACTGCCAAGTTTGCAGGAAGGCTTGAAAGTTAAATTTTCATCTTGTTATGATTTAGATACCTGTAAAATACAGGCATAGGAAGATCCTACAGGCAAATGAACATATAGAACCTAAAAACTGAAGCTAGAGAGAACAAGATGTTGACGATGTTGATTTGGGAGACAGTCACAAACATATGTTGACTGAATGTACTAAAGGGATTATGTGAAAAAGGGAAAAGATTTCGAACACAGGTATAGCTGACTTCATAGTTTGTGTTGTTTTACGTATATGGTAATCATTAGATTAGGGGCTTGAGCAAAAATAAGGGCTCCCATTTATTTTCAGAATCTATGTATGGGCACCAAAACACAGAAGAGCTTTAACAACTCCATTTGAATTTGAATAGTTGGAGGAGTCGAAATACCTGTGGGCTGGCTTATGGCACCAGGTTAGAGGATGTATTAAATCCTGTACATAGTCATGCTAGAAAAAAAAAAAAAGGCATAACTGAAACTATTGAACACTGTCTATCAAAAAGAAGGGATTCTAGTTGAAAAATTGAGATTAAAGCTTTTCCAAAAACAGAAACAAAAACAAACAAACAAAAAAATCTCAAGTTTGGTGGGAAGAATAGGGATCAGAGAAAGAATGTAAAAAAAAAAAAAAAAAAAAAAACCCCAAAAAACCCCCCAAAAACCCCCAAAAAACCCAAAAAAAGCCGAACTAGCATAGACAACTCGCAAATCCCTCATCTCAGGAAGAAGCAGGTTATCTTGCAGTAAATTAAATGAGCTGGAGAGTCAAGAATTTTATGGCTAAGAGAAAAATGGAATTTTAAAGATTTTATAAAAGAATATCTACATACATACACACGTTAGTCAAAGTAGAATGTATTATACTATTTCATGATATGACATTCAAAGCACAATGATTTTGTCTATTTTATTTCCTCAGCGCTACACACAGTAAAACTCAAAGCAAACACTAAATAAATGTTTGTCACATAAGTGTGCAGAACATTTCTCTCCAGTTACAGTGAGGCAGTATTACATTGTGGGGACATAGAAAAACGAAGCTCTCTCAGTTCTATGGCAAATCCAGTATTAGTATTCCATAGCTGGAGATCATTTTACACTTGTTCACTGTTTATGAATTTCAGCAGACTCTAACCTTCAAGAAATAGTGTGGTGTGTGGGAAAATGTTTCGGCTTTGAAGTAGAACAATACAGGTTAGAATCCCAGCTCTACCATTTCTTAGAAAACTGTGAAGATTCTGAAAGTAACGACTTGAATGTCTTCATTTTTAAAATGGTAATACTGATAACGATATCTAATTTACAGGATTGTTATAAGGAGTAAAAGAAACATTACATCTGATAAGGCCTGACTAGATGAAGGAAATTAACAAACGTTTATTTTCCTTCTTATTTCAGGAAAGGTACATCCAGAAAAAAAAAAAAAAAAGCCTGGAGTTGGGAATTCTAAATCTTATTTCCATTTTATTCAAGTTATTTCCTCTTTCTGCTGCAGCAAGGCAAAACTGATGAACAAAGAGCAGTTTATTATTAGGAATTAAGTATTAAGGAATTATAACTTCAGTGAGGATGCCGTGTAAGAACTGGAGACTTAAATCTTCCCTGGACAAACTAGAAGACATGAAAATATTGCAGATGAGCTATTTATTATTCCTGTTTCTCCTGTAGGCCTCCTGGCTTAACTAGAATGCAATCTCTCTGACTCTCAATCCTAGCTTACCCAAGATGCTAGAGAATCCTCTTACCTAATCTGTATGATTTTGGGTGGACTACAGGAAACATATTTAGGTTTGAGAATCTGACAGGCGCTTTCTGCTGAATGACAGATGAAACAGTGGTTTATAAAATTGTATGAGTTTTTAGAAGTTTACCTACCTCCTACCTATCAGAAAATATGAGTTAGTGTTTGCTAATTCATTGTGAAACAACATAAAATCATGCCTCAAAAGACAGCTATAAAAACATAAATTCCCTCATCTTTAGAACTTTGTTTTCAAGTTAATACATAACAATGTTATGAGTTTTGTAGGAGTTTAATTTTTTTCTTTGCTGAAACTGACACAAATATTCACTTACAAAATATTTATTCCCATTATCTCCTAATGAATTACATATAATTTATGGATGTTAAAATTTGAATAATTTTGAAATTAAAATTAGAGATTTTTTTGAAAAGAAAATCTCAGTATCTCCTCTGTACTAGTAATGGAGTTACTCAGTTGCAGAAAAATGTCACCATAAAAACACATTAAAAACATTTTTTATTAACAAAAACCACATTCCTAAGGAAATGAAATCAAGGCAAGATACTTAACAGCAGATTCATCTTAGAGATTATAATCCTAATGTTTTCACACTCTTACCTGAGCTGAACTCAAACATCTGGCACTCGACTCTATCACTCACTGGGTCATTTTTCCTCTTTAAACAAGGACTTACTCATAAATGTCCTATCTTTATACAGAAGTTTACTTAACTATGAGTAGACATTTTCAGATATCTGTCATGCATAATATATTAATAACATTTAAACAAAATATAAGCCTTTACGCTTTTCTAAGATATGTGTAATCAGAAAACAATAACACAGTACAATTTCCTTAAGGCATCCATCACAAAAAAAAGTTGCTGAAAGCTTTGTATACATGAATGTTAACACCTCAAAATTTTAGTAAAAGCTTAATCAAGACCAAGCATTATGCTCCATTCTGGGCCTTTTGTTTAACTGAGGTGAAATGTACCATACAATATAGTAAGTCTGAATAAATGTTTCCCTGAGCCAAGAAAGCTACTCTGTGCTCTCTTCAGCCAATCCCCACCCACCACCAGGAACCTACTATTCTAATTTCAGTCACCTAATTTGGATTTTGCCCTTTCTTGAACTTGATGTAAATGAACCATACAGTAAGCACTCCTTTGTGTCTGATTTTTTTCCCTTAAAGTTTTTAAGATCTGGGTTGTATGCATCAGTAGTTCATTCTTTTCATTGCTGAATAGTATTCCATTATATGCATATACATAGTTTACGCACATTATGAATAAAGATGTTATGAACATTCATGTGCACATATTTGTGTGCATGTATATATTCATGTTTTTGGATAAATACTTGAGAGTACAATTCCTGGGTCATAGCAGTAGGTATATATTTGGTAGGCCTAGAGTATATACACAGTGACTTTAAAGGAAACTGAGAAACCATTTGCTAAAGTGGTTGTGCCATTTTATGCTTCCCACCAGTGAAACATGCGAGCTCCAGCTAATTCACATCCTTTCCAATATTTGGTGTTTTCTATCTTTATCATTGATTTCTGGAGGTATAAAATAGCATTTAATTCAGGTTTTAATTTGCCATTTGTATTTCTCTGACTACAAATGATGTTGAGCATTTTTTAAATGTGCTTATTGGCCAGCATCATTGCTTAAGCCTGTCTTCAAGTCTTTGGGTAGTACTTTTAGTTTTTGATTTTCAAATAATTTCAGACTAACAAAAAAGCAGAAGAAAAGTACATAAAGTTCCTGTATAACCTTCATTCAGTTTCTCCAAATGTTATATAACATTATAAATGTTATATAAATATCTTAATCACAGCATAATGATCACTGAATTATAATTCAATACTCTTAACAAATCCACACTTTGCTCATATTTCATCGGTTGTCCACCTATGTCCTTTTCGTGGTTCAGGGTCCAATCCAGGATCTCACACTGCATTTTGCTGACATATCTCCTTAGTCTCCAACTGACAGTCTCTCAGTTTTTGTTTTCATGACCTTGACACTTTTGAAAAATATTGGCTCATTATTCTGTAGACTGTTTCTGAGTTGGAATTGTCTGATATCACCTCTTGTTTAAATTCAACTTAGGCATTTATGGCAAGAATTGAACAAGAATGACGTTCTACCCTTCTCAGTGCACAATTCCAGGTGGTACATGATATTGACATTTCTCATTACTGGTGATACTAACTTTGATTACTTGGCTAAGGTGTCTGCCAGGTTTCTCTACTATAGTGTTATTTTTTTCCTCTGTTGTTAATAAGTATCTTTTGGGGAGATATTTCAAGACTAGGCAAATATTCTACTTCTCATATTTTCACCTACTAATTTAGCATTCATTAATCATTCTTATTTGTAACAGTTATTACCATGGTGATGGCTAAGTAGTGTTTTTCCATTTTCCTCATTTCTTCTATACTTATTGATGGTATTGCACCGTAAGCTGTCCCTTTTCCACCATTGATAGATTGTTTATGAAATTATGGATATTTAATGCATGCTATGGATTATAATCTATTCACCCTTATTTATTTATTTTGTTGTTCAAGGTGTCCCAGATTTGCCCACCAGGAGTTTCTTCAAATGGGTTCTTGTGTCCTTTTGAAATGCCTCCATCCTTTTTTGAGACCTCCTTACTTTCTGGAGCCCCAATATATTGATGCTCCCAGATAATTTGTATTTTCTCTGCCCCCAGTGCTAAAGCCAGCTACTGCTTAAAGATCCTGACTCTTTTTGGTGGTGAATGGTATTAAGAAGTCAAGATCTGGGTGCTAGCTATGCTTATTATTACTGGGTGTCACTGTATCTGGGCCTTCTCAGTAGACAGAACAAGGAATTTAGATATGTTCATATAAAGAGACACACATAGATATGTACACATATTAAAAACCAGGAGATCATAGTGCAATTTCCTATTGCAATCCAACATTACAGGGTTCATTCCTAATTTGCAATCAATCCCATTAGCTCCTGGTTGATCTTTCCTGTATTTCTTTGCAAAAATATGCAGATAAACGTGTACTATATATTTTCTTTTTTCTCACGTGGATAGTAGCATTATTTATACACACACACACAAAGTCAAGTACTCCGCTTTTTCCAGTGACAGTATATCATCCATATCAATTCAGAGAGACCTTTCTTATTCTTTTATAAAACTGCACAGTACTCCATTGTGTGGATGTACTATAGTTTATTTAAGCACTATCCTAGGTTTTGACCACTTAAGTTCCTAACATTTTGCAATAAAAAAGCAAAGCTGCAATGATTTTTGGCCAGCTTTTCATTGGATAGTCTTACTACCACCCGAAATTTGTGCCTTATGCACTGGGAGGAGCCTGGTCTCTTCAGCTTGTGTGTGACGGCCTGGTATTTAAGCTGTGAGGTGGGAGCCTGTTGGCAGAACACCCTCTTTCTTTGCTGAGAACTTTCGTTTTGCCTAATAAATCTGCCCTCCTCACCCTTCAGTATGTACTCATGTCTAATTTTTCCTGGTCATGAGACCAGGACCTGGATTTTAGCTGAACTAAGGAGCAAAATATCCTGCATCAAAATGAGATTATAGTCCTGTGTGTATGCCAATTTTGGAACTGGAAAGGGTACTGGATCTGAATTCTAAATAAACAAATGATATGTGGGCTCTGGCTTTCCTGGCAGAAGGAGATGAGATATGGTTAGAGAGTACTGACATTCTCAGGCCATAGATACATGTCACCACAGGCCACAGATACTCCTGTGATAGCCAGGTCTCCCAGTTCTACGACCTGCTAAAGTAAAGCAAAAAGACACCAAAGTGACAGTCACCAAATGTCACCTCTGGCCAAAGATACCAATTTAAATAGTCAGAAGACAGTTTACTTTTTTACAAGCAGCTTAAAGTTAAAGAGACATTGTAGTGGACATTACTGTAGCCTACGCATCGCTCATTTCCTCTCTCCCTTCCATGAAGAACTCTAGGTCTGTCCCGTTTCCAGCCCTTCCCGCACAGCTTCTTATGTCCAGGGTGCTAACTCCAATCTCAACTCCAGGGAAACGCTTTGTTATCTAGGGTACTGCCAATCTCCTTGTCAATAACTGTTCACAAGTGATCACGGAACTCTGAGGTAAAAGGTTTCCTGAGACCTTCTGGCGGGGAAAAAGCTGTCCTTTTTTAATTGAGAGAATTATCTCTCTCCTCTAGTACATAACTGAGAAGCCACATAGCTCTAGTACTAGAAATTAGCTTTGGAGTAAAACAGGCACTTAGAGGGGAGAATAGAGAGATAAAAAGAACCCAGATTTCTGTTTGTTTTTGAGACAGCATCTTGCTCTGTTGCCCAGGCTGGAGTGCAGTGGTGCGATCTTGGCTCACTGCAACCTCCGCCTCCCAGGTTCAAGGGATTCTCATGCCTTAGCCACCCAAGCAGTTGGGATTACAGGTGTGTGACATCACACCTGGCTACTTTTTTTGTATTTTTTAGTAGAGACAGGGCTTCACCATGTTGGCCAAGCTGGGCTCGAACTCCTGGTCTCAAGTCATCTGCCTGCCTCAGCCTCCCTAAGTGCTGGGATTACAGGTGTGAGCCACCACATGTGGCAAGAACCAAGATCTTGATATCGCTCTTCTCTTGTATTAGCCAATCCTGATAGCTACCTTCCCTCTGAAATTGCAATTATGTCAGTAATATTTCATATTATTGAAGTCAACTTGTATAGGATTTTTGAAAAATTATAGGCAAAGCATCCTAAATGATAGAATATCCTACTTAACAATCAATGCCTTTACCTTAGCTCTAAATTCTTCCTGTGTTTCATTTAAGCTTGCACGCTCAGTTATAACCATGCAGTGGGATGACATAAGAGTAAGTGCAGGTTCAAGTTTCACACACGAAACAGGAGAATGTATTTACGTTTTAAAGTCTTAGTTCTAAATCCAACAGACTATGTGATTTCCTAGTATCACATTATAGGTTAACAACAGCTAAAGAACAAGAAAGACGCTCAGCAAATTTCCCAAATTTACATATCGATTACTGAAAACAAGCTCTTGTAATACAGACTCAAAATGAATTCTAAGATGTGTGTGGTGGTCACATGGCCTAACAGAGAAGACTGCTTTTTATTCTTAGTACCATCTTAAAGATGCTTAGGTCCTACTTGTCAAGGTAATTTTCACCCCCTGGTGGGTATTCCAATCTCTATGACAGATTAATCATTTCAAATAGTATTCTGTTAAAAGTGCAGTGCTCTAAACTGATGACTATAAGTATCATTTTCTTAGAGAGATATAATTCCCTAATGCATGTAAGGACCTAGATTCTAGGTCTAGATTAAAAACTAATGATGATATTTCACAACGAACCAAAACTTTCAATTTGGCTTTTTTGCTACAACCATTGATACATTCTAATATATTCATTGTGAAGATCCAATAACATACAGACATGCCTTAGAGATATTGAGAGTTCTGTTTCAGATCACCACAATAAAGTAAACATTCCAGTAAAGCAAGCACATAGTTTTTCTGGTTTCTCACTGCATATTATGTTTACACTATTACTGAAGTCTATAAACTCTGCAGCAGTACTGAATCAAAATAAAACAAACAAACAAAAAAAAAACAAAACAAAACCAAAAACAGTGTGTAAACCTTAATTAAAAATACCTTATTGCTAAAAATGCTAATGATCATTAGCCTTCAGTGAGTAAAAATCTTTTAGCTGGTAGAGTCTTGCCTTGAAGTTGATGGCTGCTGACTGATCAGAGTGGTGGTTGCTGAAGGCTGGGGCAACTGTGGCAATTTCTAAAAATAAGACAACAATGAAGTTTGCTGCAAAGATTTACTTTTCCTTTCATGTAACAGTTCTCTGTAGCATGTGATGCTGTTTGATAGCATTTTACCCATAGCATAACTTCCTTCAAAACTGTAGGCAATCCTCTCAATCTCTACCACTGCTACATCAACTAAGTTTATGTAATATTCTAAATCCTCTGTTGTCATTTCAACACTGTTCAAAGCATCTTCTCCAGGAGAAGATTCCATCCCAAGAAATCACGTTCTTTCCTCATCCATAAAAAGTATTTCCCCATTAATTCAAGTTTTATTCTGAGATTGCAGCAATTCAGTCACAACTTCACAGTCCACTTCTATTTCTGGCTCTCTTGCTATTTCTACCATATCTGCAGTTACTTTCTCCAATGAAGTTTTGACCCCTCAAAGTCATCCATGATGGATGGAAAGTTGGAATTAACTTCTTCCAAACTCTTGTTAATGTTGATATTTTGACCTTCCATGAATCATTTAAGTTTGGAACAGCATCATATTATAGAATGGTGAATTCTTTCCAGAAACTTCTCAATTTACTTTGCCAGATCCATCAGAGGAATCACTATGCATGGCAGTGACTGCCTTATAAAATTTATTTCTTAAATAATGAGACACAAAAGTCAAAATTACTCCTGGATCCATGGACTACAGAATGAATGTGTGTTAGCAGGCATGAAAGCAACATTAATTTCCCTGTACATCTGCATTAGAGCTCTTTGGTGACTAAGTGCATTGTCAACATGCAGTAATATTTTGAAAGGTATCTTTTTGTCTGAGCAGTGGGTCTCAACAGTGGACTTAAAATATTCAGTATGCCATGCTGTGCACAAATGTGCTGTTGTCTAGGCTTTATTACATCATGCATAGAGTACAGGCAGAGTAGAGTTAGCATAATTCTTAAAGGTCCTAAGATTTTTGGAATCATAAATGAGAACTGGCTTTAACATAAAGTCACCAGCTACATTAGCCCCTAACAGGAGAGTTAGCCTGTCCTTTGAAGCTTTGAATCTAGGCACAGTCGTCTTCTAACTGTCAAAGTCATAGGTGGTATCTATCTTCCAGTAGAAAGCTGTTTCATCTACACTGAACATGTAGTTCAATGTTTAGTGTAGCCACCTTCATCAATTATCTTAGCTCAATCTTCTGGAAAACTTGCTACAGCTTCTCCATCAGCACTTCCATCAAGGTGAAGTGCTGCTTCACCTTGCACTTGGAGACAGATTCTTTTCTTAATTTCATGAACCAAACTCTGCAAGCTGTAAACATTTCTTCTGCTGCTTCCTCACCTCTTTTAGCCTTCACAGAACTGAATAGAGTTAGGGCCTTGCTTTGGATTAGCTTTGGCTTAAGAGAATGTTGTGGCTGGTTTGATCTTCTATCCAGACCACTAAAACTTTATCCATATCAGCAATAAGACTGATACCAGCCTTAAAAGTGCTACTCAGTGAACATACAAATTAAACCAGTCACATGGTTTTCTTTCTTATCATTTGTGTGTTCACTGAATAGCACTTTTTCCTTGAAGACCTTTTCCTTCTCATGTACAGCTTGGCCAACTGTTTGGTGCAAGAGGCCTATCTTTCAGACTATCTCAGCTTTCAATACGCCTTCTTCACTTAAGTTTAATCCTTTCTAGCTTTTGACAGACGTGCAACTCTTCTTTTCACTTGAACAATTAGAGGCCCTTGTTGGATTATTAACAGGAATAATTGAATAATTTCTTTAGGGTTTTTCTTTTTTTTTTTTTTTTGAAGCAGCGTCTCACTCTGTTGCCTAGGCTGGAGTGCAATGACACAACCACAGTTCACTGCAGCTTCAACTTCCCTTGGTTTAAATGATCCTCCCACCTCAGCTTCCTGAGGAGCTGGGACCACAGGTACATGCCACCATGCCTGGCTAATTTTTGCATGTTTTGTAGAGATAGGGTTTCACCGTATTGTCCAGGCTGGTCTCAAACTCCTGGACTCAAGCAATCCTCCCACCCCAGCCTCCCAAACAGCCCAACTCAATTGGGCTAATTTCAATACTGTTGTGTCTCAGGGAACAGCAACATCTGAGGAGAGGGAGACAGATGGAGGGAATGGCCAGTTGGTGAAGCAGTCAGAACACACACAACATTTATAAATTAAGCTCATGGTCTTATATGGTCATGGTTTGTGGCACCCCAAAGCAATTACAATAGCAACATCAAAGATCACTCATCACTATAACAGATAAAATAATCATGATGAAATAGTACTAATGAAAAAGTTGGAAATATTGCTAGAATCACTAAAATGTGACACAGTGACATGAAGTGAGCACATGCTGTTGGAAAAATGGCATCAACAGACTTGCTCAATGCAGAGTTGCCACAAACCTTCATTTTGCAATTAACAAATGCAGTATCTGCAAGGCACCATAAACAAAGTATAATAAAATGAGGTATGCCTATATCTAAAGAGCATTGAAATAAGTGGCCCATATACTGAAAAATGATGGGGTGACCATCATCCACAAGCAATTTCCCAAAAGTAATTTCAATGTGCAAGTTTGGTTTCTGTCATGCTAAGCATCCTAACATAAAGCATTCTGTCAACTGAATACACTGTACCAGGATGTTCAGTTTCTCTACGCTAGGTGTTAGGAAGGTGACAACTTTAACAATATTTTTTTTATTTTGAAGAGAAATGCCATCAAAATTTATCAATTTGTGTCAGGCAGAATCACAGAGTGATGCCCAATATTTCAGTGGGTCTCCAGTACTTACATAGCCTTACTTAAAAAGGGGAGGGAGAGGCTGTATTTTTGTACTAAAAAAATACCAAAAATTTAGCCAGGTATGGTGGCACGTGCTTGTGGTCCCAGCTACTCAGGAGGCTGAGGCAGGAGAATGGCATAAACCCGGGAGGTGGAGCTTGCAGTGAGCTGAGATCCGGCCACTGTACTCCAGCCTGGGTGACAGAGCGAGACTCCGTCTCAAAAAAAAAAAAAAAAAAAAAAAGGGAGAGAGGGATGGGGAATACAGGTAATTCTGCTGAAGGGCAACACATGGGTTACTAGGGAGAATGAATGGATTGCAGAACAGAGATTAACTTGGGTTTTTCCCCTCTATTTTTTTATTTTTTAACTTTTATTTTAGGTTCAGGGGTACATATGCAGGTTTGTTACACAAGTAACCTCGTATCATGGGGGTTTGGTGTACAGATTATTTTGGGGATGCCTTTAAAACGTAAATTAGAAACACCCGCTACACATGAAAATATTTTCACAATGTTTTGCACTAAACTATACCTGCTGTTTTATTAAATCATGAAAATATTCAGAAGAGCTTTGGAATGGTCAATAAATCACATTTAAAATGACAACAACTGGTTACAGGAGGGTCCTCGTTATAAACTATTTAGGATATTAAAATGTGTGGTGCTTCCTTGGTTCTTGATTTGTAAAAAGTGCACTGTAAACATTTATAAAAACAATTGTAAAAAGATCCTTATGAGATGATTCTAAGGAAATTTTCAAAGATTATTTTAGTAATAATAGTACTTAAAAATTTTAAGTGGCAATAATATATACATGCCCTATCTCTTACAGATACATATGGGAGAATTTATCAATGAGTAGGACATGCCTTAAAATAATCCAGTGAGGCAGGAAAAGGGGATATGCTGCTAACTGTAGAAGTGAGGTTATGGATATTTGAGGTTTCATTATACTATTTTATCTTCGTTGTGTGTTTGTAAAATTCTCCATATTAAGTTTTACAAGCTTTTTACAAAAGTAAGAATTAAAAGCAGAATTGTTCAGTGGACTTTTCTTTAAGTTTAAAATATAACACAACCATTACGAAATCTGATTGTATTTTTTTCACTTTTAACTGCTTTATTGGGGTATAATTTACATCTACACAGTTCACCTACTATAGGTGTACAGTCTATTGATTTTTAGTAAGTTTTATGGTTGTACAATCATAGAAATTTAATTTTAAACCAGGAGAATTTTTTTTTAGTGTTGGGAGAAGAGTGTTTTGTTGTTGTTGTGAAACAAGGATCTACTTACACAATGGTTAGGACAACAGCTTAGTTATGTTTTAGAATCATGTCTATTTTTCTCTTCTTGAAATACCAAAATAATTCTAAAAAAAAAAAAAATGTATTTATCAGCAACTAGATTTTGTGACTAAAGCTATCTTTCTTCCTCCATCTTTACTGACGTGTTTCTTCCTTGCCAACATTTTTTCTTCTTTTCCATATATCTTCTCTCTTGGCAGATGGCCACTGCCAGCAGCAGCGGGCAGATGCAAGATCTGAATCGACTCTTCTGTGGTTCTAAAGCTAGGCCAGTGTAGCTCCAGGGAGGGATCCCACTACCCAGCTGAGACTCCCTTGGGAATGGCAGAATTATAACTTATCTTTCCCATTTCTGAGGAAGTGGGAAGAAACCTGAATCCCTAAAGCAGGCCTGAGTACCACGGTACTCTCAGCTAAACTGATTTTGTGGCTGCTCCACTATCATTTCTACCCAGGCTTCAAGGTGCCGGGGTAAGTGATCCCCCACCTAACCATGGCTTCTGGTATTTGTTTCTACAGGAATTGCTCTGTGTTCACTTCAGTGTCAGCTCTAGAAATCAGCATTTGTGCTTTCATTTTCAAATGTCCAGCCTCAGTGGAAAAAGAAAACTTGGATTTTTTGAATGAAATCCTATATGCTTTTCATATGGGTGAAAAGATAACTTTAGAATAATTCACTTTGGATGCATAACACTAATACATAATAGTATTAATATATAACAAATAAAATATACAATTAGCAATTGATATTCTTACACTTAAAAAAGCTCAGAAAAGTTTTGTTTGAAGGTAGCATACCATAAATAAAATATATGAGAATTTACAATCAGTAATAATGCTCATATTTCACTGTCTTATGCATTTAAATCAAACGCTTTGGGAAATTTTATCTAGCTGGACACTCATGGTCATCACTGATAATGTATCACAATAGAATGTGCATCAACCATAGAATCACTTTAGAGTGTGAAAGGAGGTGCTATTAAAAATTACGCCAGGACACAGGCGTACACCAAAACGTTTCCAGGCTAACTGGGACACAGGGTAACTCTAGTTATAAACACATCAATGCAAAAACATTTAAGATTAATGGGATTGACGTACATTTCCAGTTCTTAAGGGGCTATCATCAATTTCTTCAATTGTTCTTCCCAAGCTCCTACTTTTGGAAAGCATTAGCAATTAGTAAGGGAAAGAAGCCAAAGGAATCTCTTTTATAATTTTGTCCCTTGAACTGGGATAATATTTTACCTTTGTACCACTAATATTCTTATCTTTACATTTTATATCTCACTGAACTATGAACTTTAATGAATACTGAATTTTAGCAAAACAGATTATAATTCATCAAATGAGAATTATGACAATCACAAAACTGAAATTTTGGGAAAAAAGTCAAATTCTAGGGAAAACATACCATCATTTGCAACTGGAGAATTTAATTGTTTAAGAAACAGTGCCAAGGACCATTATCACTATAAAATACCAACAACAATTTTGGGACTCAGATTACTGAGTAACTTAAACTAGAAATCCAAAATAGAAAGAGTCCACCTGGAGGTGCTCCCCAAAACTACTGATATCATTTAGCTAATCCTAGAATTTAAATAACACTTCAATTTTCTTTAAAGTCTCTTCACACTAAAAATGTCATAATTAAAATTCTCAGCAGTACTTATGTCCATGAATGTTAAAACCAAAATCAAACTAAAAACTTAAAAACCACTGAAATTTACAAACCAGAAGGATTTTCCACTTTAGTAAAGAGATTATGATGAAATATGGCACAATTTTATGAACTTATTAGTCCAACTAAATGAATTTACATTCTGTAGTGCTTCAATAATTGTAGAAGTTGGAGCACTGCCCAAAAACAAAATGGTTTTTTTTTTTTTTTTTGGTTGCTTTCTATGGAGAAGCCAAAATGATTTACATTTAAAATTAAATTACTGAATAAAGTACATGGCATGAAGCTAAAGTGGTTCGTAATAGGTGAATAGTAGTGATGGGGATTTCCTTCTCAGAAAGGAGAAAGACATATGCTAAAACTACTTCTGAATGAACTTCCAAAACTATTCACATCATTCACTTAAATACTTTGATTTCAAGATGACACCAGCTTAAATACTGGTTCTGACAGTTTATTCCATTTATATAAGATATTACAAGGAGAAATTTGGAAACATTCTGATGAACCCAAATGAGAAACCTCAATATAGCTTTTCAACTAATATTTAAAGCAAACCATCTGAGGACACCATCAAATACACTTCTTTTTTCCTAACTCATCACTACTATTACTACTATTTTATATTTTTGTTTAAAATTAGCAACTCTATTTGCAAAAGTATCTATTTTCAGGCATCCTCACTTAAGAAGCCCTCAGCAGGAAAGACTGTGCAATTACAGATGGAAATGACACTCAAATTTATCTATGATATTTGTTTCCCAAAGCCAAAACAATGTTTCCCTCAGCTATATTTCACCATTGGTTTGATCCTGTAAGACAAAAATAACTTCAGTTTCTTAATATCATCTGTAAGAATGGGAGAAATTTGAGCAAATCATTATTAGTCATGCTGGCAACAACAAAAAGAGTCATTTTGCCAAACGAGAGGTCAGAGAAACCAACACAGAAATGGACCTGAAGTAAGCTATCGAAAGTACAAGAACAATTTTAAAATGATAATAAATATAAATGGCATCAAGACTATCATTAAATGTTGAATTACAGTGCACCAGAGACCCAATTCAAAAGATAAGAAGTTTCCATGTTTTCTCTCATCGTTGAGTTTTAAAATATTATAATCCCTAAGATTTGATAAAGACAGACATTTAACAACTGTCCAGCATCTACCTATGACTTCGAGGAGACTCTGTATCTGGGTTTACAGCTCATTCACTGATTCATTCACCTACAGCACACTAGGTACTGTGTTATTTGTAGAGATTAAAGCCTCATCAAGACAGTCCCTCTCTGCTCTCAGGGGTCCGGTAGGAAAAAATAAAGAGGAATTTTAATAAACCATGTTAAAACCTATGATAGGGCAAGTTCAGGTACCACAGGACACACAGGAGTCAAGGAAGCTTTGGCCACCTCTAAACTGAGTACTGAAGTTCTAGGAGGAATTAGCTAAAGTGAAGATGGAAAGAAGAGTAATCAAACACAGGGAACTCTAAGTACAAGGGCTGGAGGTGGGGCAAGTAGCCCGACAGACAGATGGGAGAGGCTGGCACTTTCATGAACTAAGTACAGCTGAAGAATAGACTTAGAGGCCTGAGGGAAAAGCGATGAAACTAGAGAGGGACGGGCAGATTCCGAAGTTCGCGTGTGATGCTGAACTCTTCTGAGGAAGCTGGCAAAGCGAAGCCAGGTAAAGTGTGAATGCTGGGTGGGCTCATTTGTCTCCCTGATGCCCGTCCCCTAGCATCACCCTCACTGCACAGTGATTCTAAGTGATGTATCAGCAACATTATTAAAGGCCCAGCCATGGGCCTTTCTCTTAAGGCTGGGGTTCCAGTCTGTAAAATGAATTTGCTCAGCACAGTCGGTAACCCCGGGTTTCTGTAGGCCTATGCAAGGCATGGAGTCTTCAGTTCAGCACTGGGGCTACCTTTCCCTTGCCTGCTGCTTCTGGCCGTCTCACCTACCCACACTCTCGAAGAGTATCTGCCCCTCTGCCTCTGGTTGAAGGCTGAGAGTAATGGCAGAATTAAATAGGGACCATGAGGGGGCTTCTGCACACTCCACGTTTCTAAAATGTAAAGAGAACCACAACTACAAAGATGCAGAGGACAGGCAACTGGCGAGTTGCCAGGAAGTGGCTGGAGGCCACCAGGCCACCAGAAGGCACAGTTCTTAAAACTTGCTAATAAGCTTATTATATCTGGCCGTAAGAAGTGGTATGAGGCCCACAGTTTATGAAAACAGTTTGTCAGTTTTTTGGTATACGGGAAGATGAAGAAAACACCATGTGAAAAATGAGGTGTGAGAGGAAAGACTCCCTGCTGTTTGGGAGAATGGAACCTTTTCGAAGTTTTTGTGGACAAATTTTCAAGTGGTTTTCCTTGAGGGTCAAACTTTGGAAGTTTCAGAGAACACACCATAACGTGATCTGGTTTTCTCGCCTCCTCTTTCATGATGATGGGGTTTAGTTAGTGCACACAGGGCTGTGTGGTGAGAAAGCACAGCAAGAGGTTGTGTGTGGGGGAAGGGCGGGGTGGGGGCAGGGAGGCAAATAACAGAAGAGCACAGAAGCAAATATTTTAAATGTCCTGGCACAGCCATGTTAAAAAGTAAAAATAAGCAGGTGAAATTAACTTTAGTAGTGTATTTTATTTAACCCTAGCCAAAATATTAGCAATTTAATCTGTAATTAAATTTAATATGTAATTAAAAATGTAATCAGTATAAAAATTATCAGAGATATTTTATATATTTTTTTCATACAAGTCTTCAAAACCCAATGTGCGTTTTACACTTACAGAACATCTCAATGTAAATTAGCCACATTTCAAGTGTTCAAAAGTCACATGTGGCTAGTGTCTACCATATTGGACAGTGCAGGTTTCAAATATTTTAACCAGACATTCCACCCGCCTTATATCATAAGGCCATCAGAATACATAGACATTCTTCTTGTGGCAAAAGCAGCCAGCCTAGATTAAGGGGAGGCTCTCACTGCTAGGAGATGCTAGTTTCATCAGGGTCATGCCAGAATGCCCAGGGGCAGAGGATGAAATATACAGTGACAGAGGTGGAGTCAAGGGTGAGGTCAAGTGGCAGAAGTGATGGACTTTTATCTTAAACCTATAGCTCCCCATTAGAGGAACAGAGCTATTCCTGATGTAAAATCTGTTGAGGTCTGCTTTCCAAAAACACTTTTTCCATCCACTCCTATTATTTCAGACTAAGGGTCTGGGAACAAAGGAACACATCTGCTTACCCTTGCTGCCATGAGATTGCAGGAAACAAGTCTTCAGCCTGAGTTACCTCACCTGGGAAATGGTGGAAAATGCAGAGCTGCTAAGTGCTGTGCCTGGCCATGGGCCTTTGTAATCCTTCTCACTGCCTCCTGGATTTACTGTTAGGATGAAGTGCCATACTTCTCTGGAACTATAAAGAATGAAAATCATTCCATGGCTTGCTTCCCAATGCCTTTAGAAAAAAACAAAATCCAGCCGGGTGTGGTGGCTCACGCCTGTAATCCCAACACTTTGGGAGGCAGACTTGGGAGGATCACCTGCGGTCAGGAGTTCAAGACCAGCCTGGCCACATGGTGAAACCCTGTCTCTACTAAAAATACAAAAATTAGCCAGGTGTGGTGCACACCTGTAGTCCCAGCTACTCAGGAGGCTGAGGCAGGAGACTCACTGGAACCCAGGAGGCAAAGGTTGCAGTGAGCCAAGATCACGCCATTACACTCCAGCCTGCATGACAGAGCAAAACTCTGTCTCAAAAAATAAAAAAGAAGATGGCCGGGCGCGGTGGCTCAAGCCTGTAATCCCAGCACTTTGGGAGGCCGAGGTGGGCGGATCACGAGGTCAGGAGATCGAGACCATCCTGGCTAACACGGTGAAACCCCATCTCTACTAAAAAATACAAAAAACTAGCCGGGCGATGTGGCGGGCGCCTATAGTCCCAGCTACTCGGGAGGCTGAGGCAGGAGAATGGCGTAAAACCCGGGAGGCGGAGCTTGCAGTGAGCTGAGATCCGGCCACTGCACTCCAGCCTGGGCGGCGGCAGAGCGAGACTCCGTCTCAAAAAAAAAAAATAAATAAATAAAATAAAAATAAATAAATAAATAAATAAAAAAGAAAAAAATAAAATCCAATCTCCCTATAATGGTTTTTGAGGCCCTACATGATCTAGTAGAACTTAGGTCTCTGCCCCAACTCTAATGTCACACTCATTTCATCTCCCTCTCATACCACATTAGCCATCGCCTTGTCCTCTGTCATTCTAGTCTCCTTCCCGTCCCAGGGCCTTTGCACTGTGCCAGGGCACACTTCAAGCTCTCTCACATCTCATATTCCAAGTCTCAAGTTCCTTTCCAACTGGGCCTCTCCAGACCACAATGACAAACATAACCATTCCCCTGCACTTTACCCGCGCCATCGTTTCATGTTTTCCTTCCCCCACCCATTCTATTTTACCTGTTTGCTTATTTGCAAATTGTCTTCCTCACTAGAACTTGCTCTCTGTGAGGGCAGTGGTAGCCTCTGCCTCCAGTGCCAATAACAGCATCTGACACCCAGGAGATATTCAACAAATATTTCATGATTATGTGAATAAATGGATGCTATGAAAATACAGATTTTCATCATTAACTACTAGAGCAAATCATGTTGTAGGGAGTTATTTTTCATCATAAAAATATTTTATTGAGAACATTATGCTAAGCAAAATAAGCCAGTCAAAAAAGGACAAATATTGTATAATTCCACTGACATGAGGTACCTAGAGAAGTCAAATTCACAGAGACAGAAAGTAGAATGGTGTATGACAGGGGCTGGGGGGAGGAGGGATTAGGAGTTAAGGAGTTAAGTGGGCACAGATTTTCAGTTTTTGCAAGATGAAAAAAGTTCTGGAGATGGATGGTAGTGATATGGCTGCATAACAATGTGAATGTCTTAATGCTGCTGAACTGTACACTTGAAAATAATTAAGATGATAAATCTAATGTGTATTTTATTACCAGTGAAAACTGCTACAGTGATATACACTTATCAAACAGGCACAAAGTAAAGATATAGCAGCACCTGTTGCTGGCGGGGATGGAGGAAGGGTCCTCAAACTACTGGAAGAAATGTGAATTATTTCCATCTTTGGAAAGCAATCTGGCAACATTTCTTAAAATAATTTGATTCAGAATCTTAATCTAGAATCCTATTAAATGCAATAAATGTAGGAATATGCATACATATAAAGCATCTTCTGAGCAGCTCTCCACTAACCTGTGAGACACATGTGGGAGGGGTCCACAGCACACAGATTTCTTGATTCCTGTGGGCCCCGAATTTGCTGGACAAGTAAAGCAACATCACAATACAATTAGCTGTCATATAATCCCCTGCTATGCTTAAGGGATAGACATTTTCTCTTTCTTCCTCATTCTTTTTCTTTAAAATTTTACAGAAAATATTTTCTTACATAAGCCGGGGGAAAGACTACTTACTAAAAAACTGGTTAACCAATGCAAATGTATCATCAAATCAACTTCTCTTTAGGATAAAAAATTTAAAAATCAATTACAAAGAGAAACAGTTTGTATATATAAGAAGTTGAGGTATATGAGTGAGTGAACTGCTGTTACATTAAGCTTCAAACATTTGATTTTCTAAGACATTTGTCAAATCAAAAATTTTATGTGTATTTAATGAGACTAACTTAACACACAAAAATACTATTAAAATGATTCTAATAAAGGTAGGAATGCTAATTGGTTGCAAGATGGTTACTATTTTAGGTGGCAGGATTTCTTCCTACTTTTCAGGTTTTTTTTTTTTTTTTTTTTTTTTTTAATTTTGAGAGACAAGGTCTCACTCTGTCACCCAGGCTGGAGTACAGTGGTATGATCACAGGTCACTGCAGCCTTGAACCTCTTGGCTCAGGAAATCCTCCTGCCTCAGCCTCCTGAGCAGCTAGGATTACGGGTGTGCGCTACCATGCCTGGCTAATTTTGTTTTTTATAGAGATGGAATTTTGCTATGTTACCCAAGCTAGTCTTGAACTCCTGGCCTCAGGCAATCCTCTCACGTTGGCCTCCCAAAGCACGGGGATTACAGGGATGAACCACTGTGCTCAGCCCTAAAGACGTTTCTTTAACTTTGGGAAAGATGGTCACATGATAAATAGGATCTCCACAAGGACCACTAATACGCTCTTTATTACAACTCAGACTGAAGTTAATTTTATTTGACTGCCTCAATGATCACTTTTTAAAAGGATTTCCAATATCCACCTAATATGCTTTTGAGTTCCATTTGAGACCAGACTTGCTTCACTGGATTTCAAGGGGCTCCATGACACCTCCTGATATACTAAGGAATATTATATGCTACTTGAAGGCTCATTTAGTTAATTTTCATTTTAACAAATACAATTTCCATATAGCGGGTTTTCTTTAAATGGGGTACACTTCAACAGCTCAGAACAGAGCTCGTGAGTAGTTCCCTGCTACCCCGCTGTCAAAGAAAATATACAATGACACATTCATAGATTAAAAATGTGCAGCTGCTCTGATTTCTTACCATAGTATAGAGCATTTGGCACCCATGACAAGCAAATCAGCTGTGGATTTCAACATCATGCCAAATATGACTTTGGTACCATTTCTTTAAGAAAACTGCTGTATGATTGCTGACATAATTTCTGCATCTGAAAAGCTTCCTGTGGTTAGGGCATTTGCAAGTGGCACTATGTACAAAGCTACCAAGACAGGTTGGCTTGAGAGGCAGACAATGGTTTAAGTAAGAGAATGAGTTTATATCCCAGTAAATTCTGGCTAATATGTACTAGCAGTGACGTCCACATACAGGTGAAGCTGGCAGTTAACTCCTGACAAAACTACCACCTTCAACAGATGGTGCCTATGATCCTATCCTGAGACATTTATTGACTTCTTTTGTTTAAAACGCCAGTAACACAAAAGCCATCCTCAGTAAACAGTACACTCTTTATCTTAGCGTACATATTGGCTTCTTGAGGGCCAGATAGCTATATAGGTTTTGGGGTGAGAAGGGTGTCCATCCCAGATATTTCTAGGAAAAACTGCTGGAAGTTTAAAAATATGTTTTTAGACAATATAAATCAACTTCAATTTAGAATTGTTAATCGAAAGCACTCCCTCCCCTCCACTTTTCTCCAATACACTACACTCAAAATTGTAGCTACTTTGTCAGGATACCAGCAATGGCTTTGAAGTCAGATTCAGGCTTGAGTCTAAGTTTTGTCATTTATAGCTGTGAGATCTTTCCTAAATCACTTACCTGCAAGTGTTTACTAGTATGACCACATGCACAAATATGGGCTGTTACTATCACTGTGCATAAGGAAAGGGAGATGAATTTCACTGTACAATTTCATTCTGGGAACATGCATGCAGGGTCCTCACTTAGGCCATTACAGGCTCTCAGAGAATCTGGTTACTAAAGACCTGGCCTTGAAGGGAGAGGAACCACCTAGTATTTTTTTGTTTAATCAATTATTGCATTATCTTCCCTTTCATTTAAAAGTTTTTAACTATCCATGGTCAGAATTTTGGTAAAATTGTTGCAAGTTAGAATTTAAATTACTCCTTTTAGAAAAATTACATTTAGGACTTTTGATCTGTGCCCACACCTAATATCATGCAGTGAATCTCTACTACAAAACAGCGTTATAGCTTTTAATGTCATCCATCACCCTATTTGATAATACAACAGAGCAATTTGAGAAACTGGAAAAGCTGCCTGTGGACGTCTGCATCCAATTTCAATGATTTTTTTTCTCACCAGGATTCAAAGCAGCTCCTTACTGGTTTCAAATGCACATTTTATGTTTAGTGCTTGGAGGAGCTGGGTAGTGTTGGAATCTGACATAAAAATTATTATTCCCCTGACATTTTATATACTATTCCATCAAATAACACTTAGAGAGCTTTGCATATTATGTGGTACATGTCCAGTCTGACAAGTAATAAGAGTGCTGTGAACAGCTATCATTTATTTAACGTCTACAATGTGCCAGGTACTTGGCATACATCATCTGCAATCACTGAAGCATCATGATAAGCTAAGTATTACCAGATCTTAATTTTACAGTTAAGAATCAGGGAGAGGCCGGGTATCTTGCCCAAAGTGCAAGGGCCAGGAGTGTCACATGGTGAAATAAAATAGGAAACACTTTGGAGTCAGAAAAACCTGCATGCAATCCCTAGCTCTGTCCTTCACTGTGTAACATATGGACAAACTGCTTAATTTCCTCAACAAAAATTAGAATATTGCCTAACTTCCACAGAAATTATACAGAAAATAAACCACAGAATGTCCATTTTGGTGCATGACTTACAGTAGCATTTAATAAATGCTAACTGATCACTACTGTAAATGGTGACATTAGAATTTGAACACAGCCTCCTAAGGCTATGACTCTGATGACGACCCAGTACATCTAAACTGAACCTAGGAAATAAGACACTATCCTGTAGTCTCAATTACTATTAAAATGAAAAAAAGCAGGTGTCAAGCAAAACCTTTAAACATTAAGCTTTATTAGACTGAACCTGGAAATACTGTCTTCGATGAAAATTTTGTATGAAGAATTTCATTTTCAATGAAAATTTTGCACGAAGAAAATTTTGTATGATCTACATTACATATGACAGAACTATTTTATTATAGGATTTTAATTGAATCTTAGGCAGTAGGAAGAATATTTACCCTATGATTTACTTGTATAAAAGAAAATAAATCAGTGCCTGGGATTAATTTACCACTGATTTCTTAATTAGCCATTCAATAAGAATGAGTGGGTACACACAATATGTTCTAGAAGTCTAAGTGAAAGAAATGAATGCTGTTCCCTGGTCAGATGATATAACAATGACGACAACAACAACAACAACAAAGGCTCTTTCCATGAGACTGTATGAGGCCATTTCCATTTTTAAAAAGACTGGTCTACAACAGATTGCATGACTGCATTTCAGGTACACACCTTTCTGCATAAAAATATTTTCTTTAGTAATTGCTTTTCCCCAAGCAACAAAAAGTCCAAATCACCTATAATGCATAGAATGATATCATAATTACTAAAGAAAAATTATTTACAAGGTGAAAATGTTTGCTAATTTTTCAACTTAAACATATTTCAGTAACTGTAAAAAATATTTAATATAGAGTTGAGGATTTAAAAAAATTCACTCCTGAAGGTATCATATCCACAAGTATCTGAAATCACATTCTTCTTGTAGCCCAGTTAGCAACTGAGGATCTTCAACTAAATCCTAATCAGAAATGTTAGGAGTATATTTAATTTTATTATTTAATTTTATTAATTTTTCTTTGAAATGGAGCATCACTCTTGTTGCCCAGGCTGGAGTGCAATGGCATGATCTTGGCTCACTGCAACCTCTGTCTCCTGGGTTCAAGCAATTCTCCTTTCTCAGCCTCCAGAGTAGCTTGGATTACAAGTGCTCACCACCACGCCTGGCTAATTTTCTGTATTTTTAGTAGAGACAAGGTTTCACCATGTTGGCCAGGCTGGTCTCAAACTCCTGGCCTCAAGTGATCTGCGCCTTGGCCTCCCAGAGTGTTGGGATTATAAGCCCGCTTGGCCTAATTTTATAATTTCAAACGGAAAGTTGCTTAAAGGAATTTTATATTTACAACCATTTAGTAATGATATTTTATAAGTATTTCTTAATCTAGTCTCCTATAAAAACAATGATTTTTATTAATGCCTATTAGCATTACTTTTATTACTATTCCTTTTTAAAATTTAATGTCAGGTCATCTTTGATAGTAAAAAAAAAAATAAAGAGAAAAGCACAATTAGTACTTATGTAATGGTAAGTTATGGTAAAGACAGAACAGAAAGCCTACTCTGGTTTCCTGCATAAATGGAGAAACATACGTTCATGTTACTTTTCAATGTGTCTCCTCACGATGGGAAATGTAACTTGCTCAAATTTTCAAGTAACTTTAAAAATGCAGTAATTTTCTGGTTTTACAGAGAATGTGTTAATGGCTCAATAGAGGTTAATTTTTCCTACCAAAATCATTTCTTTTTTGCTCACATCTCGTCCCTATGGGTCACTACTATAAATTACAACTTAGTCTGATAAAGAACTAGCTACCCGTGTCTGAAAACTCTAATTTTCTGCCTAGTGAACTGCATTCAGTAGTGGGCAACTTTATAAAAAGGGAAATCTTTCCTGCTTCTATTTGACTTTTGTGCAATTTGTACTGCTTTACTGAAAAAAGACAAAGTTAATTCCTAGGGCCCAATATGATTAGTCTGCTCTACAGCTAATTTTCAAGATACAGTAGATGATGTAAAAAACAGAAGCACACTGCTGAGAATAAAGTCAGCTGTGGAATCTAGTATCCCTGGGCCTTTTTATTAGTGGGAATGGACCACAGCACACTCCTGGTGCCTCGTCCATAGTCAGTACTCCACAGCTGTTGCTGAATTGAACGAATGTGCCTGGTTTCTGCTGGCTCTGGACTTGAAGTGTTGCCCTTTCCATTTCTGTTTACTGCTTTATCCCAAATTGGCTCTAGCCCTATTGGTCCCTTACCCCATCATGTGTCTTCTCAGCACTTGCTCACGGGCTGATTTTCTAAGTTCTGAACCTGGTTTTTCATATTTCAGTGTGATCTGACCTCAGTCACTACTATAGCTCTGGTCTGTCAGATGCCGGTTAAATAAGGCAAAGGTCAATTATTTCAATATTTTAGAGAAGCAACATACATAATTTTGAATTTTAAGTATTACCAGTGATAACAACTTAAGAGTTTCAAATAAATCCTAATCTGATGTGTCAGAAGGATATTTAAAATTGAGAGGGGAGGTAGTTTGAAGGGATTTTTGATCTAATATTTAGAAATGGCATGTCTATAACAATTTCATCAACCATTCTCCTTGGAAACAGTGACTTTTATTTAAGACTTCTAATTAATGGCTAATACTCTTATCATTCCAATTCCTTTTTCAAATGTACTTTCAGTTTATATCGGATTCTAAAAAAAAAAATTAAAACTTATGTAACCATAGCAATATCAAATTGCTGAGCCTGGTTCAGCTGGGAAAATACGATGGTGCAGGCCAGATGAAAAATGACCAATCTAGACTAATCCTGCACTGGTTTTCCAATTAAGTTGTGGGAGGGTAAGAGAATGCAGTATGTTTTAGAGATCTTGGTACAGTTAATTAAAGGGAAAAAAGGAAGTAAAAAGTAGTTGTGATCTTCTAAATTGTTTAAGATACAGAAAGAGCGTGAAAACTATCTTTGTTCTTTGTCTGGTTCTGTATTCGGGCAAACTAAATTTAAATCCCGGTCTTAAATGCAACGGCTTTCTCAGATGGCCCTTTGGCACAATATTCATAAACAATAGAGATCTACCTAAACCAGTGACAAGGAAGTAAACACTCCAGGTCTTCCCTAAAGTAACATATGTTTTTCTGCAATTTTTACGTTTTCCCCTTCAAATCAAATATTTAACATGTATATAAAGTAGTCACAGTTTATATATTCCAAATTTTATAGAGAACCAAGGTATAATATTACTTAACAAAGATAACTCTTTAAAATATAATGTTTATAAAGCACTCCCTTGTTGTTTCTAAAGCAGTTTAAACATATATGTGTTAATTTTTATCCTTCTAACTCAGAGATGGGCAGGGCAGATACTTTGAAGATTTTCGTTGTTTACAGACGAGGAAACAGACTTATTCTCTGAGTCTTTGAGTGGGTGGTGTCATTCTGTATAAGACTACATAAAAGTGATACTGGAACCTACAATGGTGCCGCCTTCATTATACACCAGTGGTAACACTTACTGGAAAACTCTCATAGCGAGGGGTCAAAATGTTACGCAGCCTTTCACTAAATACTAGTAAATGGTCAGTACGGCTTCTAAGAGGGTGGGATGAGTCTCCAAACAAGCCCTGGGTCTTCCTTCCAAATTGAAGAAGAAAATAAAATATAAAAAGGGATTGAGAGGAAGGAGGAGGTATTTGCTTCCCCCGCCCAACCCCTTGCCCACCAAAAAAAAAAAAAAACTTTGTAGGTTTGATTCCATTGAAACAAGTAAAAAGAACTTAATGAGCCTGTACTAAATCTAGAGTACTGTACATAAGTATGAATTTATATCAAACTTATCAAAAATCTCATACCATCTACTCCTTAGTTGATGCGCTATACGTGACTTTTCAATCTTGTTGACAGTTATGATGCCCTCCGAGATTTGTATTCTTTCATCTTTTGCTACATTTCATGTTTTTACTGTTAGAAAAGTAAACACTTTTATAAAGATGCATTCTGTTGTCAAATGTCGGTGATGTAATGAAGCTAAAGGCTCCAGTAAAGACATTAAAGACTCCATAGAGGTATGAGGTTAAATGTCTTATATACCTGTAAGGAGAAAATACATTTCTCTCTCTTCCTTGGGATAGTTCTTCACTAGGTGAGGTATAAGAATTCACTGTTAATTAGCAACACAGCACATACAGGAAGGTGACGCTTTTGTAAATGTAAAGTTAGAGTCAACAAATTCTAAGAGCTAGCATTTACTAAAGAGCTTCTAACAAGGCCAACCTGAGGGCAAAATGGCTTCACAAGAGTTGTGAGCTCCGTTCTTTGGTGTCAGCCTGTTCTTTTCTTGATGTGGATTTGGTTGATGGTATTGGAAAGATGAGAGGGAGAGAGACAATGTGAGCATGTGCAAAGATAATTTTATGATAATTTCTGGTAGTTCTGAAGTCTTCTGGCTAACATTCAAGGTTTTGCCTCTGTTTCTTTGCCCTAGAACAGTGCCAAGTGGCTGAGTGAAGTGGGGCAGACTCTGGAAAAAACGTATCTATATTTTACATATATCTACTTATCTCTAGAAAAATCATTATCAGCTTCTGTTTTTCCTATCTAACAAGTCAAGAAGGGTAGTATATACAGATATTGAGGAATGAGGTTAAAAGGAAAGAACTTTTACACTAGATGTGTATGTCTTTAAAGAGCAAAATACCACATGAAAAAACTGGGGGCCTTGAAAGACTGGCATCTTTTTTTATTTGCTACACAGAAATTTTCCGCCTTCTCAGTTATTAGTAACTTCATATTGTGGCTTTATATGGTGTCATAAGCTGCTAGAATCATAATTTAGTAGCTCTAACAGCAGGACTGACAACAGAACACAATTTCCAGTGATCACTACACCAAGCAGCCCTGTTCCATTCCATTGCTACTGAGGGCCCAAAACCTTCCCTAGGCTTTCAATTTCATTATGTAACTTCCCATACACTGCACCAAACGGCTCCCATCGCCGTGGACATCTGGCTAAGCCAGTCTACTGCCAAACTACCTAGTAGCTAACTATGTAGTTTCTTTAACTTAAAACTCCCAAGAAAACATCTCCAGGAAGAGAATAAATGTGTTCAAAGTTTTGTCTCTCTGCTCTTGTATTCCTATTTATCCAGACTGCTTCATCCCTTTTGGCAAACTAATCTCTGAAGCCTCAGCAGTTCTAAGCCCCACTCATCTGCCCTATTCTTCACCTGTTTTCAGTGTTTTCTTCCTGAGTCTGTCAGAGGTTGCCATCATTCCCCAGAACTGATCTACCATCCAGTCCTGCCAATTCCTCCTTTTCATGTCCCTAGGCAGGCCTTCTGCTCCACAGGACCATTTGTGGCCAGGCCCTTTTTGTTTTCCATTATCCACAGTCACATCCCAGTTGTCATCTTCTCCTCTAAGTGGTACCCTCCACGAGCCACTGCAGAGCATTCAGGGACAAAACTGCATAAGCCACAGTGTTTTCTTCTGCAGCAGAGAATTCTATAAAAGGACTTGCTGTATTTAAGAGAAGGGCTGAGATTTCTCATTCTGATATTAGGACCTTACATAATCTGACCCCAGGGTCTTCATTTAGTCTCTTCCTCTACATACCTTGGGCATGGACCAGTTCCAGCCAGGCTAGCTTTCATGGAGCTGGGTCTGCTCAAGCAGGTATCCTCAGCCTGCAGTCTCCATTACTGTGTTTTTTTTTTTTTTTTTTTTTTTTTTTTTTTTTTTTGCGGGGGGTGGGGGACAGGGTCTTACTTTGTCTCCCAGGCCGAAGTGCAGCAGTGTGATCAGCTTACTACAGCCTCAACATCTAGGTTCAAGCCATACTCCTGCCTCAGCCCCCCAAGGAACTGAGATTACAAGCATGCACCACAATGCCTATTTGACTGTTGTTGTTGTTCTTTTTGTAGAAATGGGGTTTTGCCATGTTGCCCAGGCTGGTCTCAAACTCCCAAGCTCAAATAATCCACCTGCCTAAGCCTCCTAAAGTGCTGGGATTACTGGCCTGAGCCACCGTGCCCAATACAGTCTCCATCTAATAGTCTTCCATCACCTGCCTCCTCTCCATGACAACCTAAATACTTACCCATCCTTCCCATCCTGCCAAGGCTCAATGTTAGTATTTGACAACAGTCAATTTACCAATTTCCATTTCTGGTGTCAAATCATTCTCAGTAATATCAAATCACACAAATTATATGAACATAACTACACCATGAGTGCAAGTTCTGTGAGAGGAGCTTCATGTCCTAGGACTCTTGGGTATGTTTTCTGAGCCACTAGGCACAGAGCAGACATCAAAGAGCGAAGAGCTAGTAGCGTTCAGCTTTGTATGAGGAAGGCCATTCTGCCAATGGTTCTCTGAGCCTGATAGGCTATATCTAATTTTTATCACACACAGGAAATGAAACACAGGAAGATAAAAAATTTAAATAAAGCTTTAGATTAATATCAAGATGTTAAAGAGGTACTTCAGGATAGTAATGGTAATTTTTTTTTACATATGAAGCTCATTCCTTAAGAAAAAATAGAGATTACCCAATTTCTTTCCCATTAAGGCAACAGAAATTCAAATTAAGGTTTCAACTTAGAATGGGTAAGAGTTAATTATTTAGAGTATAGCAAGATAACTGTTAAATTATAATGTGCTCTTCCTGAGTATTCTAAAGCCAGAGCTGTTGCCCTACTTTTTGATGGGTAAAAATAGTTGGGTAAAATCTGATATTACTCTGTGAGAGGCAATATGGCTGATGTGTTAAGTACATAGAATCAGAAGGCCTGGGCTACCTGGGTCCAAATCCCAACTGAGGCTCTTCCTTATTACTGGGTGACCTTGGACAAGTTATTTGCTACATGCATGCCTCAGTGGACGGATCTCTAAAATGAGGATAGATAATAGCCCCACACATTTGACAGAATTATCAAGAGGATTAAAATGCAAATAGACAATCATGTTCCTAGCATAAAGAGCACAAAGTCCTCAATAAATATTTATTATTATTATTATTATTTTTTCAAACAAAAACCCATTTTAATGAATTCAAATTTAAAAAAAAACATTTATCTTCTGCAGATATACAAAGCATTATATTCAGTTTCACAATGATTTTTTAAAAAAGCAGGGGTTGCAATCCTAGTCTCTGATAAAACAGACTTTAAACCATCAAAGATCAAAAGAGACAAAGAAGGCCATTACATAATGGTAAAGGGATCAATCCAACAGGAAGAGCTAACTATCCTAAATATATATGCACCCAATACAGGAGCACCCAGATTCATAAAGCAAGTCCTTAGAGACTTACAAAGAGACTTAGACTCCCATACAATAATAATGGGAGACTTCAACACTCCACTGTCAACATTAGACAGATCAACGAGACAGAAAGTTAACAAGGATATCCAGGAATTGAACTCATCTCTGCACCAAGCGGACCTAATAGACATCTATAGAACTCTCCACCCCAAGTCAGCAGAATATACATTCTTCTCAGCACCACATCACACTTATTCCAAAATTGACCACATAATTGGAAGTAAAGCACTCCTCAGCAAATGTAAAAGAACAGAAATTATAACAAACTGTCTCTCTGACCACAGTGCAATCAAACTAGAACTCAGGACTAAGAAATTCAATCAAAACCGCTCAACTACATGGAAACTGAACAACCTGCTCCTGAATGACTACTGGGTACATAACGAAATGAAAGCAGAAATAAAGATGTTCTTTGAATCCAATGAGAACAAAGATACAACATACCAGAATCTCTGGGACACATTTAAAGCAGTATGTAGAGGGAAATTTATAGCACTAAGTGCCCACAAGAGAAAGCAGGAAAGATCTAAAATTGACACTCTAACATCACAATTAAAAGAACTAGAGAGGCAAGAGCAAACACATTCAAAAGCTAGCAGAAAGCAAGAAATAACTAAGATCAGAGCAGAACTGAAGGAGATAGAGACACAAAAAACCCTCCAAAAAATCAATGAATCCAGGAGTTGGTTTTTTGAAAAGATCAACAAAATTGACAGACCGCTAGCAAGATTAATAAAGAAGAAAAGAGAGAAGAATCAAATAGACGCAATAAAAAATGATAAAGGGGATATCACCACCGACCCCACAGAAATACAAACTACCATCAGAGAATACTATAAACACCTCTACGCAAATCAATTATTATTTTTAAGAATTAAAGGATCATAACTTTAAGCCTTGTTAAGAAATAGTCAATGTTTTTCCTGTGACAACAATTGCTGAATGAGTTTAGATTCAACGATATTACCTTTCCAAACTCACAAAACTTTGGCTTAAGAAGGCTATTATAAGAAATAAGTGAGATAAAATATGAAGTACTTGGCACAGAGCCTGCACCTAATAAGTACTCAGTAGCTATTCTTATGGGACCAGGTGGGACACAGAACTAAATATTTTTTCAGACCTACTACTTAAGTCTATAACAAACTATTCTATTAGTACCAATGGGAGAGTTACTTTTTAAATCTTAGGATACAAATCAGATGAAAGGAGTAGGCACATTAAAACCAAAGTAGCTCATGAAAATTTTCTTATAAACAGGCAATTCCCTAAATTAGTTTTTAAGAACATCATGAGTCAGGTGACGGACTGTTCATTGGCTTTGGGTTGGCTGCTAGAAAGCTGAGCGCCAAATAAGTGGTCAGCCTCGACAAAGGCCTTGAGGCATATATTCTTTATATCATCTCCATGCTTGGCTCAATTTTTCCCTCTCTTGCTCTAATCTCCCCTCTCTGTTGTATTTTTGTTTCACTTAAATTTCATCTGTAACTCACGGAAATCTGTGAGCTACCTTGGATTATTTTCTGAAACAAGATGGGTCGTAAACAAACACATAAACTTGGGAAATAACTTCCAAAATTACATACTGTGCTCCTTACTTCGAGTTTTCAAATCTGCCATGTGAAGTGAACCTTGATTTAAAATTTAGGCTACAAGCAGCTGTCTTTGGATAACACTAATTTACTTTTGGCTCACACATTTCTATTTCAAATTATTTTCTAATAAATTACTTCAACATACTTTCCACTTTGGAGAAACAAGTGGCATGGTGACAGAAACAAGGGCGAACCCCACTCACATAAGTAGTTACCAACAACACATCAACCAATGTTCTTGGAGCACCTCCTGCATGCTGGGTGTTGCCTCTGCCCTGGTCAGCAAACCAGATTCCCTCAATATCATGTTTGGTTTGGGGTTCTGGGCTGATTAACCTTCATAATAACCAAGGCATAATGATAAAGAACCAAACCTAGGATTGAAAACTGCGTAGATTCAATAATGTCTCAAGTTCAGCAAAAATGGTGAATAATCAGAGACAAAGTAACTAAGACTTTTCTGTGTGCAAGCTGGAAATGGAAGAAGAGAGACCAGTTATTCACACACGTGGGCCACGCATGCACGCAATGTCCTAGACTTATGTTCTTTAGGGTTCTAACCTTGGCCTACTCTGTCTCTCTGAATACTGATTTCTTGGCCATTTGCATCCACTTTCACGGATGATGATTCTGAAATACTTATTTTTAATCTTGCCTTGTATCCCAAGCTTCAAAATTAGATATCCAACTACCTCTTAGATACACCTGAATGTCCCGTAGGTATTTCAAACTTGTCTTAAATCAAAACTCATCCAACTCCCCTTTAAAAAAAACCTAGCAATGGTTTTTCCCCCATAACCAATCACCTTTTCATATATTACATAAAGAACTCATTTGTTATGCGTAATCTTTTCATCACCCCTCACTAGAATGTAAGCTCTACCAGGGCAGGGATCGTTGTCCAAGATGTCTCCAGCTATGCTTAGAAAGGTACCTGGCATTTAGTAGGTATGGAGTAAATGTTTGCTAAGTGAATGAACCTTTCATCCCTTAACCTCAAAGCTGCCCCCGCTCCAGTATTCCTTATCTCAGTGAATGGCATTAGCAGCCAAGCCTGGGGAGTCATCCTAGATCTTTGCTGCTTCTCTTCCAATATAGAACTGCCCATGTTACTTTTCAGATGGTCTTATTATCTGCCCATCCTCTCAATCCCTGAGAGTGCTGGTCTAGGTCCACTCTAGGTCATTTCTAGCTCAATTGATGAAAACAGCCACCATTTAAATAAGTATACCTCACAACAGCCAGATCTTAAATGCAAAACTGAGCTTACCGCTCTGCTGCATGAAAACATTCAGAGGTTCTCTTTTGCTTAAGGATGAATTTAGGCCTTCCTTGGAGTCCAGGACCTGGTCCCAATCTGCTCATTTAACCTCACTTCCTATCACTTCACGTCTGAAAGTTTATACAGTGGTAACGCAAAATTGCTTCTGGTGCCCTGTGCAACAACAGCCTGTTCTTATGCCCTCTGAGCAAGGCCGAGTCTGATCTCTCAAGAGTCAGCGTGGGGGTCAATTCTTGGAGAAACCTTCCCTGACTTTTCAGGGTGGCCTAAATGTCACGGCTTTATGTATTCCCACAGCAACCAACTGAAGGGATATCAAAAATCTGGGCAAACATTTGCCATTAGCACTACAGTCTTATGCTTATGGAAGGAGGAAAGGAGTGTTCACTAAAATCATAGATATAACCTACTGGGTAGGCATTTATTTAGCCTCTTACAGTAAATAATTAGAGCCAGGTTACCTGATTCCTAAATTCTGAAAAAGGTGAAAAGAAAAAAAAAACTTTAAGATGTTTCATGAGAAAACAGTAAGCAGACAGTCCTTGGTTTCCTATATCTGACACAGCAAATACTGTAGTTGTGACAATGGGCTCAGATGCTCATGAGCTTCCTGTATGTGATTCATGAAGACACCAGGGACTGTCTCTTAAATCATTAATTAAAAAATCTAATAAATGTAATTTAAATTATTCCCCTGCTTTATCAGTTAACTGTACATTGCCAGCTATAAGGAGATAGCTATATTTGAATTACTATGTAATATTAATAACATCCTGATTTAGCTTGTGTCCACTACAATTAAGTTCTCTGTTTTGTGGCACAAATGCTCACTGCCCCCACAACACACACCTCCCACCTGCTGCTACCCTCGCTTGTTCTTCCCTCTTGCTCATGAGTGTGTGCACACACAGCATTGACAGGGATAACGTGGTTTATGACACAGTGAACACACTTTCCTCCGGAACTGTTCAGCTTACTCATTAATTTTGGAGAATCAAAGAAAACTAATGATTCATCAACCACTACATTTCCTTAAAAATATTTTCTCCCATAGAATACACTATCAATACATTTAAAGATCTTTAAAATGTATGCTGTGAACTGAACTACATGGGAAAGAAATGAGGTACTCATTCACAGGCTTGGCTGTCTTAAAATATTGTCTATTTGAAAAACCCCAAGATTAACTTATAATTGTATCTTTTAAAGCCATTTAGTTTCAAGATATAGACCTAAGTCTCTTCCTTCAAGGGAAATGTGTGAGTGTGGAAACTAACATCATACAATTTGGCTGACCTTACCAAAATATGGACTGTTAGGTCTGTTTTAAAAAATTTAAATTCAGTTGACTTTACATAATAATCAACTCTCTTTCTCTTTTACAGCCATACAACTATTTAGTGATTTGTGGTAGCTGTGTCTTCCAGATACTGCATACATACTGAGTATTCAAAAAGGAAATTAGGTTATAAAATAGTGTGCTGAATCTAGTCAACTGTGTTCATTGAGGAATCACAAAGTAAAAAACACAGATGAGATGGAACTAATGGCAATTTACCGGGGAGGGGGAAGTCATTCAACCTTGATTGCTCTTATGCTACATGGGTACATTTAAACATTTATTTGGTGGCTACTAAATATCCTTGCTAGACTGTGGAGATAAGACTCTGCCTTCTCTAAAAACTTCTAACAGAAGAGGTAAAGCCTGGTTGATGGCTCTCAGTATTTTCTCAACTGTGAGACTCCCAAAGGTCGGACTGCCACAGAGGCTCGTTACAGGAGTAAATCTCAACAGTTCAGTCCGCATCGGAAAAGCCCCTCTAGGAAATTTCCACAGATCCCCATTCCCCACACACAGCCTTTGAGAACTGCTGGTTTAGAAGGATCTTGCCACCTGAAAGGGCAGCTCTCAGGACAAAATAACATTACAGGAAGAATGAAGATCTAACAAAGGAAAATGAAGGGCTGAAAAATGAAGACCTAACAATGCAACGTGATTGTATCATTTACATCATCTCTCTACACGAACATTACCAGGAACTTTGGCATTTGTTTGTAGAGGATAGTAATAATCTAATATTTTGGTGCTGCTTTATAATTTATAAAATATGTACAAACATGTTTTCAGGTAATTTTTCATAGCAATGTTCAGGTAGGGCAACACTACTTCTCCATTTATAGACAAAGAAACTGAGGCCCAGAGAAGTTTTAAATAACTTGCCTTAATCTCACACCTAGTGAGTGACGTAAAAAATTAAAACTAAGTTTCTGACCCTTGAAGCCAATCTAGCTTCCACCACAAGGGAGAACCCTTTTTAAAAGTTATTATTATTATTTTTAAGACAGAAAGGTTCTGAAAATCTTCAAGGCAAATAGTGATTCATATTTAAAAATAAATGTGTAAATCATTTGTAAGGTACAATAATATGGCTATTAACTGACATTATTGGCTAACAAGTTATTTTGGAAGAGAGTTCTAAGTGTTTTTATATTAAATGTTTAAGAAGAAGAAGATAAGAACATACATACATCCCATTAAACAGAGCACACACACACAAATTCATACTTTAAAAACATAATTTACAGTCTGCATACACAGTCACTACCATAGCAAGTTTTAGGGTGATGCACTCTAGAGCATAAAGCCTTAAGGACATCAACTCAAAACTCAGACTGGTGTGTTTTTCCTCTTGTCTGCTCTCTAGGGATTATCTTCATGTTCTGTTTCCGGTGCCACTATTTCCTTTTAGCTTTAAGTGACTTCCCTCAAATTAGCTCCCTCTACCCACCTTGCCCAGAATTCTCTGCTTCTGTAATCTAAGGAGGGGATTAGGGATGTCAAGGGACATTGGAAAACAAACTTAGTTAAGAATTTAAATATACATCCATACATATGTATATGTATATACATACAAAGTCACATATATACATACAGACTAAGAGTACTAAACTGTGCCTTCTTGGTGCTTAGATCACTTCCTTTATTAGAGTCAATGAGGCATGAATAGACTAACATATAGGGTATAATTTTCATGAACTCAAGAACTGATATGGCAAAATAGCAAGGCTATATTATGAGACAGAGAATCCATACTTTAGCTTAGGTATAGGTTTGGAGTCCTATGACTTGAGTAAGGGTCTAACTTTGGCCTTGGGATTAGGAATAGACCGGGTGACTACGTCTGATCCTAAATGTTTTCATCTACAAAAGGAAAATACAATGACACCTATATACCATGATTTTGTGAAATGAGTTTTACAAATATTATAAAGCTTTATAAAAATAATCTCTTGTTAATTCAAAAATATTTTATATAAAGATAGCCATCTTTTTCAGATATTTAATCTCTCTCACACACGCAGGATAAAAGAGTAAACTAACAAAACCTACAAAAACACAAAAACAAATAGGTCTTTACTCTCACGAAATTTAGATTTTAAATTTACAGCATTGTTTCAAGCAGGTGAATGATTAAAGTCTAACTCCCAAATCAATACAAAATAAACTATATTAATACAAGTCTTAAGAAGACATTCATACAGCCAATAGACACATGAAAAAAATGCTCATCATCACTCGTCATCAGAGAAATGCAAATCAAAACCACAATGAGATACCATCTCACACCAGTTAGAATGGCTATCATTCAAAAGTCAGGAAACAACAGGTGCTGGAGAGGATGTCGAGACATAGGAACACTTTTACACTGTTGGTGGGACTGTAAACTAGTTCAACCATTGGGGAAAACAGTGTGGTGATTCCTCAAGGATCTAGAACTAGAAATACCATTTGACCCAGCCATCCCATTACTGGGGAGATACCCAAAGGATTATAAGTCATGCTGCTATAAAGACATATGCACACATATGTTTATTGTGGCACTATTCACAATAGCAAAGACTACTGTGAGTCAACCCAAATGTCCATCAGTGACAGACTGGATTAAGAAAATGTGGCATATATACACCATGAAATACTATTCAGCCATAAAAAAAAGGATGAGTTCGTGTCCTTTGTAGGGACGTGGATGCAGCTGGAAACTATCATTCTCAGCAAACTATCGCAAGAACAGAAAACCAAACACCGCATGTTCTCACTCATAGGTGGGAATTGAACAATTAGATCACCTGGACACAGGAAGGGGAACATCACACACCAGGGCCTATTGTGGGGAGGGGACAGGGCGGAGGGATAGCATTAGGAGATATACCTAATGTAAATGACGAGTTAATGGGTGCAGCACACCAACATGGCACATGTATACATAGGTAACAAACCTGCACGTTGTCCACATGTACCCTAGAATTTAAAGTATATATATATATATAAAGGCATTTACCAAGTTTCATTATCCATGGACCATCAGCTTTCCAGTGAAGGAAAAAGTTACACCTGCATTTAGGTTTTTGTATGTTTATAACTGAGTTATAAAAACAATTCCCTAGGTAATTCCACAGAAACTACTTAAAACAAGAAAAACTAAGCAAGAACTTCTAGAAAACCTTTTGCTTCAGAAGTAGAGAAGGGGCAGATTCTACAAATAGCCAAAATGTGGGTTCCGACATGAAGGTAGATCTATAGGTAGGGCCAGCTGGCCAACTGCCTGCTCCAAAATGCCCTTCTCCACGTCACTTTATTTTGACATACCACTTACTTTGTTTACTAATTAAGTGAGTCAGAAAGGCAGATTCTTATATTGGAAAGCACAAAGTGGCCTGAGAAAGGTGCCAGATGTAAATTTCACCTATTTATCTTCTACTGAACCAATCGTATAATTAAGGAAAAAGAGAAGGAGGCAGGAGAAGCCTTACAAAAGCAAACTGACTTCAGTAGTGTGCAAATTTATTTTTCCTACTTTCTGAAAAATTGGCCTTCTGGTAACAGAACCCACATTTTCCTAAGGGAAACATCCTTCCCCATTCTCGGTCTAGATGGTTCAGGTTGTCCAACTTCAGCCAGAACCAGCCTATCCGATTGCTACATTTTCCAGCCACAGGCACTGGGGCAGAGGTGGGCACGTGAGCCAAGTTCAATCTGAGGAGATTCCACTGGGAGCTTTTATAGGAATTGCTAGGAACAGAAAACCTCTTTTTAATGGAGGTCTGGTAGCTGTCTCAGCACCACGAGAGAACGTGCATGAGAACAGAGCCAGAACAAAACCAAGCAACTGAGCGAGCGGGACTGAGTTCTAACGACCTGGCTTAAGACCATGGCTTGCCTGAAGCCAAGCATACACTAGGACTTTCCAGTATGTGGGCCAATGCATTTCCAATGCTGCTTCAGTCAGTTTGCTGAATTTTCTATCACCTGTAACCAAGAGCTCACAATCCTGAGAAAGAATTACTGAGCTCCTTCTACCAATTCAATGCTAGGCTTGAGGACCACCAAATAATTAATAGTGTAAATAATGTAAAAATCATGTAATATCAATTAAGGCAAAAATCAATCTCGAGAAAGAATAATTACTTGGTTAACTTTTTCATTCCACAACTAAAGATGTGACCTTGTGATCTCTGGCAAAACAGAGGGAAAACATTCAAGTCACTTATGTTTAAGCCTCTGAAGCACCAAATCATCTCTAAGAAAACTTCCCTGAGAAATAAACCTTAGGGAGTCTTCATGTGGAGCCCCTTAGTGAATGTAATTGTCTATTACACGATGAATCTTTTACTAATCGCAAAAATTCTACACTTTCACCAGACACAGTTTTCAATATCAATAAAACCATCTGGTCTAAGTCTGATGGTAACTAACTGCTTATAAGTGAGGATGGGGAAAGGTAAAAATAAATTAAAGACAATTTCTCCTTAAGGAGTACAATCTTGGGTCAGAAGCAAAAGCTAGTCTAACTATGCATAGTGAATCTCAGTCAGGTTTTTCATTTAACATGCTCATTTGGAAACTTTCAGGAGGAATAAAGGCGGGACTCACACAGGGACCTGGGGCTTGAACCAGCTGGTAAATGAAATTATTCTGTATGAAACACAAATCACAGACTTGATTCTGATATTAATGTTTTAATTTGCCACAAACACATATTCATACGGAAACCCAGAAAAGGCAGAAATCATGTATTCTGTGTGTGCCTAGTAAAACTGCTATTCCAGATCACACAAATTAAATTTACGATGACACGGAATTATTTTTCTGAGTCTTACTGAAAAACAAACTGTGACAAACAACAAAAAAACCTCTTTGGTTGATCCTTGCTCAGAATTTCAAATTTTGCTCATTAAATATTGCTCTGTGGAAAATCTCCAGGTGGTTTTTATATAAGGCACTATTACTGTTTATCACTGACAGATGAAATCAAAATTCTTTTTGAAGAATTCCCAATAATGCTATAGCATTAGCTGTACAAGTAAACTACACACTAGGAAAAAATACGTAAAAGGAACACCCACATGAACATTTACCTTCCACTGCTCTTTTGAAGAAAACTTTGCAGCTGCCACAGGTGACTACCCCATAATGACATCCTGAAGCCTCATCCCCACACACCAAACATATTTTTGAAGGTCTTGAAGATCCAGTAGAAACACTTCGTAAAGTAGAGCTGGGGAAAGAAATTGAGATTTAAATAACTACACTGTAAAGGTACATTTAACATGCTGCACAGCTTAGCTCAAAATTTGTCAATAATCATGGTTCCAGACAAGAATTCAGTATGTAATGGTCACATACTACATGACTCAGCAAAATAAAGGTAAAACCTGATATGAATGGAGCAATGCTATCAAGGCTATTGTATAGCAAAGCCTCTTCTCGGTACTGAGAAATAAGAAATAATCAAGTGTAAACCTCTTTCCTTCTTTTCCTATTTTTGGAGAAGGTTTACCAGAAAACCACATTATGTGCACTTTAAGTGGGCAATGCAAAGAATCTTGAACCAAGTCATCAGGGACGTATTTGCTGTCCTTTTGTTTCTGCATCAAAGAGCAATAATAATATTACTCAACACTCTTCAGACTCACATTATATATCTCAATTATGCCAAAAAATTTTTAAACCTCCCCTTTCCAAAATAATCCACTAATTTAAAAAAATTTTATCTTGTCTCAACTGCCAGCAGTTTTATCCCTCTAAGCTCCCGCATTTTTTCATGTTATCTTATATAGATGTGTTCTAATTACTTCATTTTGCTTACTAATTTGAAGGGACACAGCCAATAATAAAACAAAAAGCCAAACAGGGTAAATATCTCAGGTATGTTTCATGGTAAGAAACTGAAGGGCTCTCTGGGAAACAGTTTTTAGGGACAAATGTAACCCTTTAGGCAACAATCTGTTTGAATACTTTTTAAGGGGAATCTTCTCAAGATATATTATATCTTGATATATTGTGTTACTTGATGACACTCCCTAAATAAAATGTTTTAACTTCTGATAAGGAATCACAGTTCAGTGACAGTTTAGATATGTACCAGGCAGGCAAACACATTGATTTTTCAATTTGCAGTCCACATACATTTCTTGAATATTTACCTGCAGGTCCTGTGCAAGATGCCAAGGGAAAAAAATACAAAAATCCAGTCTCTGCCCTCCAAGTGGGTGGGGGCATAAACCATTATGAAGATCCAGTAGCAAAACTTCATAAAGTAGAACCGGGGAAAGTGCTATGGTGCATTATGGTAAGCGCTATGGTGCAGGGTAACGGGGGAAGCACACTGTGAAGAAAGGAATTACAAAACACTTCCCCAAATGTGTCAGCTAACCTGAGTTTTGAAGCATGACTAGGTGAGAGCCAGAGTAAGAAAGGGGGCAGAGGCAGAAGAGTGTGCAGTGGCTCAGAGAAATGGGATCTGGATGGGCTCAGAAAACTTTGGGTAGAGTTGCTCTTTGTCACTTTTATCACCTTGCTGTCAAAGCTTTTGCCTCCACGCCAAACAGCAGAAACATGGAAAAATGACAATGAAAAGGCTAAAATGGTACGTTACAGTGAAGATTTCTCTATTTTTCAAGTCTGCTAAAATGTGATAATATTGCTTTAATATTTGTTTAAAGTATTTCGAAGTATACTCTCACCAAAAACAAATGAAAGAACAAGCTATACAGCTGCTTAGAGCATGACTGCCGTTCTAGAAAATGACTTCTTAAATCAAGGACTGAAATAATGTTCCCCAAAGTTGTTTCTCCTTCTGAGAAAAGTGCTCTTTATTATTTTTATTGGTATCCTTTGACTTCTTTATGGCATTCAAAACATTCCATTTCAGCACCAGTAACTTCTTCAACATATTAGCTAGTAAAACTCAATCCATACCCTGTGTGACTTGTCTTACACTTCACAAGAAAATGCCACGGCTTTGTAAATATTTAGAACATAACTTAAAATCATCATGAAAACGTAATTGCTTTTTCACAACTACAAGCATACATGGGATTTTTATTCAACATTTCTGTGGGCCTTGATCCCAGTACTATTTTATTGGGATCTTAGCTTCAGTCTTTGGAACTCTTCTCTTTTTCTATCCCAACTTACTTTCTTGGTGATCTCATCTAGTCTCTTGGCTTTCAGTATCACCAATATGCTGGTGACTTCCAAATATTTATCTCTAGCCCGACCCCTCCTTGGAATTTCAGACCCATTTATCCAATTGCCCACTTGGTATCTCCACTTGGGTGTCTAACACGCACCTCAACTTTAACATGGGCAAAACTTTGCGGATCTTTCCCTGCCTCCAGACATGTTCATTTCACAGATATCCTCTTCTTAGTTAATGGCAACTACTATGGGTTGAATTGTGTCCCCCCAAAACTCGTATGTTGAAGTCCTAGCCCTTAGTATCTTGTAATGTGACTTTTGAGGTTAGGGTTGTGCAGATGTAATTAGTTAAGATGAGGTCATACTGGAATAGGGTGGACTCTGAATCCAATAGGACTGATGTTATTATATGCAGGAGAAATTGGAACACAGACACCTGTATGAGGAGGACACCATGTTTAGATTAAGGCAGAGATTAGGGGATGCTTCTGCATGCCAAGGGACACCAACAATCGTCAGCAGACCACTGGAAGCTAGGTGAGAGAAATGGGATTCTTCATCACTGCCCTCAGAAGGAACACATCAACCGATCTTCAATCTCTAGCCTCCAAAACTGAGAGACAATAAATTTCCATAGCTTAAGCCACCTGGTCTGTAGTACTTTGTTATGGCATCCCTAGCAAACTAATACAATAATTCTTCCCTTCCAGTTGCCTGGGCTAAAAAGCACGGACTCACTCTGAGGACTCATCTCTGACTCTTCTCTTTCTCTCACACAACACTCCCAGCCCTGAATCTGTTAAATTTTATTCATTTTATCCACAGAACATATTCAGATTCTGATCAATCTCCAGAAACTCCTCCAGCACCATCTACTTTGAGCTGTCAACACCTCTTACCTGGGGTTCTGCAGAAGCTTCCTAGCTGATCTTCTGGTTTTTCTTAGCTCTGTTCCCCGCCCCGACCACCCTTATTCCCTGCCAGCCCCTGCCAGAATGACCCTTATTCATTCATTCCTTTTTTCTTATTTCTATACTCTATCCCTTAATGATCTCATCCACAATCCTAGCTTCAAACAGATCGCTTGGTGAATGACTTTCCAAATCTTTACAGCCAGCTCCAACCTCTCCCCCATGTTCCAATTTCAAGTCTGCCTTATTAGCTTCTTGAGAATACCATGCTCAAAACAATATTTACTTTCTTTTTCCAGATTTTGACGTTGTGAAAGAGTACTGCCATCTGCTAGTTACCCAGGTTCAAACCTTGTACTCTTCCCTCAACTATCCAATCTAATCAGTTACCACCACGTCCTGCTCAGTCCAGTTTTGCAAACTCTCACAGAGCTTCTCTGCATCCCACTGTTGGTAACACTGGTTCAGACCCTTGTTACTTCCCAAGGGTTCTTCCATAACTCTAGCTTTTCCTTGCAGTTCATTCTACAGTGACTGCTGACAAATGAATCTGAAGATAAAGGTTCTGACTGTATTACTTCTATGCTTAGAAATCTTCAATCATCCCTTCTGAATGCCACTACAAATAAAAACCTTAGTAGGATACTTAAAATCTTTCTCCCTACTATCAGCCTTCTCCTTCAGGGTCTAATCATAATGCTTAACCTTATGCTCATCACATGCCAACATCCTTGTTGAAGTGTTCTGGTCAACCACCATTTACAGGACCTAGCATTTCCTCTCCCTCACTCCCACTGGGAACCCTGTCCATCATTAAAGGGTCCTGATGTTCCCCCAGCATGAAGTGCCATTCTCCCTTCTCCTAACTCCTTCACATTTTGCTAATCCTTCTCCTTCAGCAGTTACCACTCTTGCTCTTATATTAGTGACCTGTGCACTTATCCTAATCCTTTGAGGGCAAAAATTTTATTGTATGCATTTCTGAGTTCCCAATGCCATTAGTCCAGTGTTGGTACTATTTATTGAGTGAATGAAATCGCACTCCTAATCTCATTACAGTAGAACATAATTTACAAAAGGCAATTTTACAGAAGGTAAATTAATGAGGCCAAGGTTATCAGCTCAATTCCCATATGGTTCATTTAGCTTTGCACAGAGGAAAAAAAAGAATCCAGGGACAGACTATTGTCAAAAGCTCAGCCAGCTGTCTTGCAAATATATGCATTATTAACACAAGAGACAGGCCGCAAAAATAGATGGGTTTGGAAAACTCTAGTCTCTATTGAAACACTGTCATGTGTTTATCTTTGAAACCAAAAGATGGCACATGATTGGAAAATTGTATGCATCCAGTTCGAAGAAACACATTTAGATTATACACATCACAAAAGAGAGAGGGAGAGAGGGCTCGCAGATCTTGAACTCACTTTCTTCTTAGACATTGAATGTCTTTAAAATACAAAGCATGTTTAGTGATTTGTATGTCAAAATTCAACTTTAGAGTATAATAAATTTACCAAACATCTACACATAGGATGTAAAGCCCAAACTGAGGGCCAAACACGCAGGGATCAAAGACAGGAATGGAGGCTCAGTAGGGAGGCCTGGGCTCTAGTTCTAGCTCCACCATTAACTGGTGAAACCTCTGCAAAATCACCTCTCCTCTCTGGGCGATAATTCTCAGCAAAAAGAGGTTCAACAGATGATAGCTAAGATCCTTTTCAAGATATCCTTTTAAGATAAAAGTATAAAAATAAATGGAATAGCATGTCCTGATCAAGTTTAATTCAAACTGAGTTGCAAACTCAAATGAAAAACAACGTATTCTGAAAACCAGTAAACATTGTTTGATCTGGATCAAACATAAAAAAAGTAACAAAATATTATTCTTTCTAAATCAGCTAATTATATAACACTTAAAATCTTTTTTACATTGATATAGTATCTGTGCTGCTGATTTTGGTTAAAATGTCTGAATAAATGTAAGCAACAGATGGTATTCTACATCCCTCCAAATGATTTTAATATTGAAGAGTTAGAAAAAACTACCCAAACTCATCATTTTGGGGGTTAATAATCAAAGAAACATTGTTCACAGAAAGAAGTTTATTATCAGCAAAGGTAGTTCAGAGGATTTTATACAACTGTTAAAAAATTATACAGGCAGAAATGAGTGAACATTATATTTCCATTTGTAAAGACAGTGTTTCTCTTAGGGAAACACAAGCAAGCTGCAACTATTTTCAATACTAAATATACTCGTTCTAATGACTCAGTAAAGAGATAGAAAAGATTAACCAAAGGTTTATACTGATTTTGGTGACTCTCGGGAGGAAATACACTAGTCAATCATCAAAAACACTTAGTGCATTATGTTTTTCCCAAAAGGATGGTGCTTGGGGAGAAGTAACAAGAAGCTATGTAAGAAAAAAAAAATGACTTTTTACAAAGCAAAAAATGCCTGGAGAAATTGGCTCATTGAAAATCTCTAGGCACTGCCAGGAATTGTCATATGTAAAACTATCTTTCCCATCCTTACAGTAATTTCATAACAACACAGTAGTAGTGACTGATCCACTTTCAGTGATTAGAAATGCTTCATATAAAAAAGTCTTATTTTTTAAACTCACTCAATATGAATTAAACACACCTATCTTTTATACTATTACTTAATCAGATAAAAGCTTCTACCACCACCACCAGCAGCTAGAGTGCTTTCTGTTTTTCCATATGTAATCAATTCAAACACTCATTCACCCATCTTAGAGCACAGTGAGAGGTGGGAGGACCATATAAACAGCAGATCAGGAAACATCCTCACATACTGATCTGAACATGCTGGTGTGTTTAAATTATTCATTAACTAGGCCAAGTATTGAAAGTCTACTGTGGGCTCCACTGTTCTAGGCACTCAGAAAAAACTAGAAGGAGAAAGGTCTTTATCCTCATCAAACTTCTATAGTCATGGCGAACAGAGAGACAATACAGAAGTAAACAAATAATTTCAGATAGAGAGAAGTACTATGAAGAAAATGACAGACACTGAGATCAGACAGGGAGGGTGGGGGAGACAGGATCCATTAGATAGCTTCAGAAGGCCTCTCTCTCTTTTTTTTTTTTTTGAGACAGAGTCTCGCTCTGTTGCAGGTTGGAGGGCAGTGGTATGATCTCGGCTCACTGCAACTTCCACCTCCCAGGTTCAAGTGATTCTTCTGCCTCAGCCTCTAGAGCAGCTGGGACTACAGGCACCTGCCACCATGCCCAGCTAATTTTTGTATTTTTAGTAGAGATGGGGTTTCACCACGTTGGCCAGGATGGTCTCGATCTCTTGACCTTGTGATCTGCTGACCTCAGCCTCCCAACATGCTGGGATTGCAGGCGTAAACCACCGCGCCTGGCCCAGAAGGTCTCTTTCTTTGGTGATACTGAAATGACAGAGTAGCCAGCCACATGAAGATGCTAAACAAAGGTAAAGGCAAGTGCAAAGTCTCTGAGACAGGAATGAATGCAACACATTCCAGAGAGAAAAATGAGGGCAATGGGGCCAAAATGTAGTCAACAACAAGGAAGAAAAGATGAGAGGGTGTAGGATGTGAGGTCCAAGAAGATGCTGGGGCTGGATCCCATGGCTTTGGAAGGCTAAAGAGGCAGACTATTATCCTGCATGCCATCACAGTGCTGTGAACTCTGGAATGTTTTAAGGAGTCAGGTCACATGATCTGATTAACATTTTAAAATCTTACTGTGGCTGTTGGGTGGAGAATGGACTGCAGAAGTGGGTGACCTTGGACATGGGCAGACCAGCTAAAGAAGCTTCTGCAATTGTCCAGGCAGGAGATAATAATGGTGTGAAGTAGGGTGAAAGTAGTACAGACAGTGAGAAGTGGCTAATTCAGAAAAATTTTTTTAAAGTAGACAGTACCAACAGGACTTGCAGAAATACTGGATGGCGACACTATTAACTGATATCTATGATGGGGGGAAGAGCAGTTTGGAGAGTTACGGGGAATTTCTTTTGGACATGATAGTTGCAGAACAATATATAGAGGATGACATGTTCCTATTTTTGTAGATAAAAGAATTATAGTCTACCCATAGGAAAAACTAGGAGCCACATTTATGTCAGGTTTATTAACTGTGTGCCACAATTTCCTTATCTGTTAGGTAGTGATAGCAAAGGTCTCACCATATTGCGTAGTTTTAGATTAAATGACTCAATTTATTCAAGAACACTTACAACAGTGTCTGACAAATAGTGTTATTTAAATTCTGGCTATGATTAATTAGTATTATCATTCGATCTATAATTGTTTTTTTAATTTTTATTTTTTTAAAAAGACAAGGTCTTGCTATGTTGCCCAGGCTGAATTAGAACTCCTGGGCTCCTAGGATCCTCCACCTCAGCCTCCCGAGGGGCTGGGACTACAGGCATGTGCCACAACACCCCGCTAGATCTATAGTTCTTAACGGTGGCTGCCATAATAGTGAACCTATAGGTAATTCTACCATTCTGTATTATATTTTTCTGTATGGCTTTCAATTTGTAAAACAATGGTAAGCAAAAGAAAGTGTTTTTTAAAAAATAATTTAAAATAGTACCACAATAGCCATATTGTTTGTTTGCTGTATACAGTAAACAGAACTTTGTGTGCATACAGATTTCAACATTTCTCGTAAGAATTCCGGCTCTCCTGGTGTCTGCAGTGTATAGGTTGGGAATAGCCACATTATATCATTAAGATAAATAATTATTAAGATTCAAATATACACTCTTTTATATACAGAACACTAAATCTAAGAAACAGAAGGATTTGGAAACCATCAATATTTTAAAAAATACATTTAACAAACATAAATCAACCTTTAACAACTGTTTTGCTGAAATTATTATTTTCAATACACTTAAAATATACTTTAAAAAGCTCTCTGCTTAGTTTCCTTTCGTTTTGAAAAGCTTATATTTTGAGTCACAATTTTTTTTTTTTTTTTTTTGAGATGGACTCTCGCTCTGTCACCCAGGCTGGAGTGCAGTGGTGCGACCTCAGCTCACTGTAACCTCCACCTCCCGAGTTCAAGCGATTCTCTGCCTCAGCCTCCTGATTAGCTGGGATTACAGGTGCCCGCCACCACGCCTGGCTAATTGTTTTGGATTTTTAGTAGAGATGAGGTTTCACCATCTTGGTCAGGCTGATCTTGAACTCCTGACCTTGTGATCCACCCACCTCGGCCTCCCAAAGTGCTAGGATTACAGGTGTGAGCCACTGTGCCTGGCCTTGAGTCACAATATTTAACCTGAAGTAACTCCTTCTAATATTCTCATTATTTAGGGGAAATATTTGAGAGCTGTTTAATGTTATATTTTCTTTTATGATACTATCTTTGCTGACAAATGAATCATTTATGTTTTGGAAGATATTTCCTAACTAGATAAGGTTCATCGTCTCAAGCCATGATTCACACTACAGACAGGAATTAACGAATTGATGCACACCTTACAACCTGTGCTGTCCGAATAAAGTTACAGCTAAACTGAGAAAATGTGAGGACATAAATACTTTGGAAAATAATTAAAAATACCTTGGAAAATAATTTAAAGCACAGTGATGATAATTAGTCTTCTACAATTTACTTTTTTGTTTGGGGTACTGGAGCAAGGTAAAACTGGAGGTGGGTCAAGAAAAAATTATGCCAACTACAGATAATGGCAAACACAGTGAGATCCAAAACTCAAGGAGCTGTACCTTAGAGACAACCATGGAAAATGGTCCAAATCATCGAGGGTCTGTAACCTGAGATTAAGTGTTAATGATTCTAGGACAAAGAGTTGAAATATCTCGTAAGCAACCAACAATGTGGCATGGAAAACGAAGAAATAGCTTAAAAAATCTACCATGTTAAAAGATATAATTAAGTGACTGATTACAACTTTTAATATGCACAATAGAGACAATGAATGAATAAAGGCCTAGTGCACTGAAAAATCCAGGGACCATTGGACAGGGCAAGCTTGAAAAACATGTTCAACAAGAAAAAGGCTGCAACGTGTCTTAAAAGATAGGTTGTCCTCAGAGAGTAAGCACTCCATGTTCTTTTTGTGGAACAATGACTGACTGAGCCTACCCAAAGGCTGAAGAGTAAGGGGTAGAGAAGATCCTAGACAGAAATCTACAAAAAATCAACATTTCAGGTTAGGCAGGGAAAGAAGAGCTTGCTAACAAACCTGAGGAATAAAAGTCCAAGTGGAGGAGCAAGATAAGGCAGAATCTGGGAATCAAAGGGAGGAAAAAGCATCCGTGGTGGACTGTGTGTAGTGTCAACTGCCAACAAGAGGACAAGACTGAAGGCTGACCATGGGGATGTGGTCACTGTTGATACTGTTGACCTTACTGATGGTAGTTTTTAAGCATATCTGCACACGTATAAGATGCATATGTAAACTATATTAGAGTAAAAAAATCACTCCACATCTTTTCTATTAAGAATTTTCCATACTCAGGGAAGTTGTCTTTGTCATAAAACCATACCCGATAGTATGCACTTCAGCATATACAGAATCTCTAAAAAGATCTAACATCAAATCATCTCCAGAAACATTTACTGAGTATGCATATGCCAATCAGTGGTTGCTGATACAATGACTATATCTATGTACAACAAACAAACAAAAACACCTGTCAGCACAATTTATTTGCCTCTGCAATCTGTGGCATGTGTGAGTGTACTTATACTTATTATAAGCTATTCAGAATCCTCAGGGAAGGAATCATGAACTTACTGCCTCATCTCTAGATTAGTACAATATACATTTTAAGAAAATGACTACTAAATGCTTGAGTGTTTTTAGCCATAAATACAGTGGCTTTGCTTTTGAAAAAGACTGTATAGGTACACGTGTATGTGACATAATTTAACTTTTTCCCCTTTAATATTATCCTTACATTAAGATACAGACTTTGATGCTGACACGGATGGTATGAGACTCTGAGAACTGATAGGTACCAGACCTAATGTGAATCTTGAACACAAGTTATTTAGAAGTTACTGATTTCAGCATTTTTTTTTTTTTTTTTTTTTTTGCTTACCACATTTTCAAAAAGTTGATGTAAAAAGTGTTTCATCATGCTGACCTTTCTCAGCAACAAAATACGGCTTCTTTCTATAAATGTAATTAACAAATCAAAGCTTCAAACATCTTTTTCCCCTAGTGTTTTTCTTCACGTTGTAGAAATAATCATTTTCCTTGCCCTTGTTACTGCCCTCTCAATCCACCTGACGCTGTGTGTGACTGAGACACAAGATCACAGACACTGTTCCATTAGTCCACTTGCACCCTCTCTTCTACTTCTCTCACAGTAAGTTTTTTCACAAAGGACAAAAGGATATCTTCTATTATTTCAGAAATTTACATGAGAATGTTTCCAGAAGCTCATTCTAAAAATTTATAAATACTTCACAGTCATTAATGACAAATAATGGCAATGTTATAGTGCCTTTGCTGACATGACACCATGCCATATTTATTTCAAACCTACGATCTGACTTTCAGCGGAATTACCACTCCTCAAAATATTTAAAATGGTATCTTAAGATGACATCAAAGAATGGTCTCAAATAAATCCATTCTTTAACATTTCAGTTTCTGAATCACCAGTGAAGTCTTCGGGTATTTTTTCATTAAGAATTCCCCCAGCAGAAAACAGCAGAGGCTTTAAACAAGAGCAACCATAGGGCACTAGTCAGTAGTTTGGATGACTGACTCTGCAAAGAAATTCAGAGCCACCTTTTCTAGTCAAGCCCCAATATACTTCAGGACTGATGAATCAATGCGAAACTGTTCCAACAACAGTTTCCTATGCTCACTTTTAACTGAGCTGCCATAGGAAATAGTTGTTTCCTACTTGTTTTCAAATCCTGATTGCAAAATCAGGAATTTCTTATGGTTCACTTTAACACATTTCTGACCTCTAGCTTTAATAAAACCAGATTCTGCTATAGGATAGCATTTCCAATTAGATAAAAATTATTCTTTACTATTATGTGGGCAATAGTACTCTACTAAGTATGGTGGCCATAGGTCTTCAAGGGTCAACATTAAAGTATGGAAGTGAAGTTGGAAACTGCTTCTTCCACTCCCAGACAGCAGAGTTCCCTTCCATGACCACATTCTCCACGAATTTGAGCTGTTATTTTTAAAATTCTTATTGTTGTTATTATTTTCATATGCTTTGCTATTTTTTTCTGATCCATTTCACTGTTTCCACTTTTCAAGGGAAAATTCTACTTTAAAAGTGATTTTAATAAGCCAAACTGAATGCTCATTTCCTGACTTGGCATGACCAGAACAATGAAGGAATCCTGAGTACTTTCTTTGGGTCTTTGTTTTTCTCAGGGTTTGAAGTTTGGGGCTGTTTCTTTGACTTCCTCCCTCCACAAATATTTGAAGCCTAAGGTTTCAGAAAGGCTGTTTCTTGGCCACTAAGATTTTCGGCACAGAGTGAACCAGTGCTGCTCCATGTGGCCACACGAAAGTACATAAAAATATAGTATTTCCTTAGCCACCACCTTTTCTAGATGCCTTGTGCTCTACTCTACATTTAAGGAAAAAAAAAAAAAAAAAAAAAAGCAAAAACTACCAAATACTCTACCTTTTTCCATCTCTGTCTCCTTTCCACCTACCCACATCCTCCTCTCATATATATTTTGGCTTTCAGAAAAAAATCTATCACTATTAGCGGAGCCATGGGATACCTGGCCCTTATTAGAACAGATATTAAAATTACTTAAATATTTAATTTTAATTAAAAGGACTATTTAGATATTTGGCCAGTGGCTGGAGTGGAGGAAGAAAGAGCTAATCAGGGCCTGGCTTCTTTCTAGGTAGTTCATTAGCTAGCTAGTACCTCCCTCCTCACCAGATTTCTGTTGCTGTCCTGGTATTAAAGAATAAGGATAGTTACTTCCGAATATCCACCTAAGCCTGTAGATTATATATTATGAGCAATAAGCAGTTATTGAAACAGTTATCTTCTCCCTATATTCATTTATTCAACACAACTACTAAGCAACTAATGTATACCAGGCACTGTTCTAGGTCTCTTGATATGTATCAACTAACAAAATACACAAAAATCCTGATAGTTAGAACTCATATTCCAGCACCAGGGAATAGCAAGGGGTGGTGGGAGTTTGCAGACAAATCTCTACTGGAAAGTAAAGGAATATGAATATATACATTAACTTCTAGGACAATTTCGCATTACCTCCTCACTCTTACAAAAAAATATCAAGCCTGTTTAAAATAGCTTTTCTTGAAAGCAAGAAAAATCAAGCTGAAAATTCCAAATTCAGTTAACTCAGTGTAACTATTTCTTATAAATGAGATAAAAACCACGTAGATTCAAGAAAGTGCTCTCAGGAGTACTGAGTGAGGATTGAATTAGATACCTTTATTATTTAAGCCTGTGGTGTGTGTGTATAAGTGTGTGAGAGAACCCCTGGAATTTATTTAAGTCTACATTCTAGTCTTTTCTTGCCTTCAGTGATGTGTGGTAGTCCTTCAAATAAAAAGGCATCCATAGTTTTACTACTGGCTTTAATGCTCAATTTAAGTATTTTCCCAGGTTACAAAAATTTGTACTTAAAAATGGCAATTGTTAAGTATACCAAAATAACTTTCATCTTTTGCCTAACACTCTTAAAAGCAATTACGGATGTTTTTTTCAGAAGTTTTTAAAATAAAAGTTAGGCTTTTGTCTTTGGCGCAGGTCTGAGAAAAGATGAAAAAGGTTTTGAAAACAAGGCAAATGGGATACATATCAAAGCAAACACGATATTGTTTAGGGGTCAGAAGTAAGTAGTTCCACTGGCATTTGCAAAAAAAGGAAAAGACTTCAGTATATCTATAAATAGTGATAGAAAATGATAAAGAAGTTGAAGTAGGCTGTTTCTTTGGTTTTAACTGCAAGAAAGCAAGAAATAGTGAAGTCACTGCGATCCGTCTTGCTTCAAATGTCTTCCTGCCATGTACTGGGGCCAGATGAGAAAAAGAAGGACAGTCATCAATACCACCTGACCACCCACCACAAAAATATGAGTAAGCCTGGCTTTCTCCCTCCATTTTTTAGGACAGTCATCAATACCATCTGACCACCCACCACAAAGATATGAGTGAGCCTGGCCTTTCTCCCTCCATTTTATTAAATGGAAATACCTAAAGTCAGATTGATGAAATCTCCTGTTTGATTTCAATGCCATTTGAACATGTTTTGACTAGACTTCAAGGACATAATATCTTCCTCTATTAAAACTGTACCATCAATGCCTGTTTAAGATAAAGATTTTGAAATCTAAGGCAATATTCTCTTTCTTGTGCTTGAAAAAATGTATATAGAATATTCACTCTTTGGGAGAAAGAGATTAATAGTTTGAAATGTAAGTGACAAAACACACGTGTATACACACATGTATATACCTAAGCAACATTTACCAAGCTTTAAAGATTATGGTCACTATTTTTTTTATATATATAGTAAAATGATGTTAAGGAATCAGATGGTATCTTGGGTTTTTTTTTTTCTTAATTTAGTAAAACTTACCCAAACTGAAATATAATTTTCAAAGAGCTACAAAAAACGAGGGAGTCAGCCCCAGGGGGGCTGGCTGTGTTCCCAGCACAGTGTATCACAGGGACAGGAGGCAATTTAGAAGAGCCAACACAGACATGAGAAGGAACACAGGGCTGCGACAGCAAGGTGGTCAGGAAGCAGAAAGACAACGAGAAGCAGAGAAGGTACACCAGGTCAAGGCTAGGAACTAGCCAGAGCCAGTGGGCACAGAGATCCTCAAAGTCATGACTAAGGGAAGGCTCCAAGTTGAAAGGGCTATCAGAAACCAGGCAATGGAATCACAGCAATCCTGCAGTGGGCACAGGGGGGTCACGCTCCAGAGCAAGAGACGAGGCAGCTGGTGCAGCTGGGGTGGAGTTGGGGGACATTGTGGATAACAATGTCAAGGGTAGATAAACTTTAAGGTCTGTAGAAGCCAGCTTCACACTAGGAGCACTGGACCCCAGCCCTGGCCCTGTCACACTCAGCAAAAGAGAAACCAGTGGGCTTGACAGGTAGTAAAAGGCAGTTCATGAGAAAAAAAAAAAAAAAAAAAAAAAAGATAGGTAATACAGGTGAGAAAAGAAAAGGACACAAATAATATCTTTATAAAAATAACAAGTAGCCAGAAGCAGCAAAAACTTTCCAAACATAGTGTTTTATGGGATCTGCTGTTAAGAATAAATGTTGTTCAAAAAGAAAAATGGCAAATAATTTATTGGAGTCTTAGAAAGATACATGTATATAGGTTTAGTCAGCAGATTTACCTAACAATGGCATGTATTTTCGAGAAAAACAATGGCACAGATAAATTTGAGAGTGATACGGTTTGGCTCTGTGCTCCCACCCAAATCTCATCTCTAATTGTAATCCCCATAGGTTGAGGGAGGGACCTCAATCCCCATAGGTTGGCAGAGGGAGGTGAATGGATCTTGGGGGTGGTGTCTCCTATGCTGTTCTGATGGTGAGTTCTCATGAGAGCTGATGGTTTAAAAGTGTTGGGCAGCTCCCCACTCGCTCCCCACTCACTCTTGCTCTCTCTCTCCTGCTGCCATGTAAGACGTGCCTTGTTTCCCCTTTACCTTCTGCCATGATTGTAAGTTTTCTGAGGCCCCTCCAGTCATGCAGAGCTGTGAGTCGATTAAGTCTGTTTAACTGACTCAGTCAGTACCCAGTCTCAGGTAGTTTTTTCTTTTATCTTTTTCTTTTTTTTTTTTGAGACAGAGTTTCACTCTTTTACCCAGGCTAGAGTGCAATGGCCCAGCTTCGGCTCACTGCAATTTCCACCTCCCAGGTTCAAGTGATTCTCCCATCTCAGCCTCCTAAGAAGCTGGGATTACAGGCTCCCACCAACACATCCAGCTAATTTTTGTATTTGTAGTAGAGACAGGGTTTTACCATGTTGGCTAGGCTGGTCTCAAACTCCTGACCTCAGGTGATCCACTCGCCTCTGCCTCCCAAAATGCTGGGATTACAGGCATGAGCCACCATGCCTGGCCTCAGGTAGTTCTTTTAACAGTGTGAAAACGGACTAATACAGAGATAAAGGGCAAATAATTCTAAAGTACACCTCTAAGTTCACTGTTTATCTTCTAAGCAGAGAAAACTATTTTTAACTTAAACAATTATAGCCACACTAAATGGAAAGATCATTAAAAATCTGCTTATGACAAAGTTGCAAAGGGCTACCTTAAAGTACACAGGTAAGTTGATGAATTTTTCTAGTAAGTGTAAGAAATTAAATGTAGGAAAATAGATTTGTTAGGGTGGAAGAAAACTTTCTACTATACATTTGTGGGGTAAGACAATTTGTTGAGGTCTAAAATTAAGTCTAAAAGGGCTTATTTTTATTTCCAAAATATAAATCATAAACAAAGACGACATTATGAGGAATTCAATTTACTATAAAGTAGATAAGCCAATCTTATCTTTTCTTTTTTTTTTTGAGACAGAGTTTCACTCTTGTTGCCCAGGCTGGAGTGCAATGACATGATCACAGCTCACTGCAACCTCCACCTCCCAGCTTCAAGTGACTCTCCTGCCTCAGCCCCCCACGTAGCTGGGATTACAGGCATGCACCACCAAGCCTAGTTAACTTTGTATTTTTAGTAGAGATGGGGTTTTACCAGGTTGGTCAGTCTGGTCTCGAACTCCTGACCTCAGGTGATCCACCCGCCTTGGCCTCCCAAGGTGCTGGGATTATAGGCGTGAGCCATGGTGCCCAGACACCAATCTTATCTTATAAATAATAAAAAATATGAACTATAATGAAAATAACTAATATTATCATGTGTTATACAACTATCAGGGAAAAAAACTGGAGTTCCCAAGAGTCAAGGAACATCAAGCAATTTTGAAGAAATTTCGAATTCAATTCCTGAAATAGGGAAAAGTATTTCAACTTAGGGTTTTTTTAAACAAACATATAATGTATGACACATTATGTATTAATATAAAATACCATCATAATAAAGATGGGATGATCTGGGTTACAAAATTCCATAGTACTATTTAAGTATTATTCATAAGCCCTCCTTACTCTTACAACGTGTTAAAATCATTCCAAAACGTACAGAGCACAGCGAGCCCAATGTAAGATTTTCACCTGACTCAGAATCTTGGAATCCTTATTGCAAACACTTTATCTTAAAATGTTTGACCCTGAAAATTTCCTGGAATAGGAGAGGGAAGGCATATGCAGTGAGGGACACCAGAAGAGTGAGGTGCTATTTTGTTGATTTCCTATTAAATACTAGAATTCTCCATATACATTAGGAATTACAGGTTCTGATTAATTTGGATATATTTGCCTGTATGGTTTTTTCAATGTTATTTATATACCTACACCTCTGATGTGCATCTTACGATTTGCATTTTATAGATCTTGAAGTAGACTCAGAATATACCAATGAAAGACCAAAGGTTGGAGAGTTTATCCCTACTACTCAAAAGAGTTGCACAAAGTTAAAAGACTTAGTATAAAATTAAACAAATAATGATATTACAGTACCGTAGAACAGATATTTCCTCTTTCTAATGATAGGCACAGTCCCGGTAAGCTTTACCCAAAATCTAGAAAAAGGACTATTGTCTGATAACAACAGTTACATAATGGTGCTTATTTAGCAAGTGGAACTGAATGAAAATAGATAAGTATGGGCAACCTCCTTTTCCCACAATCAGTAAAAGGCTGTTCCCGAGAAACAAACGTCAATCATTTAAATGTGTACTACAATCTCCTATTGTTTGTTCAAGAGAAAAGTGCAGTAGCACTTCCGAGGTATAAGGGGAGACGATAGTTTTACTGTTTTTCTTTTATACTATGAAATCCTTCATGGCTAATTTATAACATGAATACCATAACCCAGTGATAAATGTCTTTTATAAAGTTTCAAGAATATTGACAGCTGTCTTTCACTCCAGTTAAAATGCCTGATTACATTTGTTTGTGTATTATTTCAAGCAAAGACTGAACACAATTTACTGTGTGTTCAGTAACTTAATAACATTTAATCACATTTATTTCACTTGATCTTTAGAAACAAACAAAAGAAATCAAAATATTTATCAATATGTTCTGCACTATTCTTTAAAAATAAAATATTTTATGGGAACTGGATATATGGTAGCAACCTGAAGACTGAGATCATCTTTTTCTTTTGGTAAATGTTAGTATAAAATTCTACAAATCAGAATAGTCTCATAAATAAAAGCTTAAATTTCAGCTCTAAAAAAGTTCAAGTTTGTGACTTTGCAATATTAAGATAACAAATACCCAAAGAGGACATTTAGAAACTATTAAAACAATATGAATCATTGCTGTTTAGAAAATAATGTGCCTTCAATCCTCATGGCTATAGATTGTCCTCATAGGCAATATGAAGTTAAACTAATTATTCAAATCTCTAGTAAATTAATCTACATCAAAAATTTATGTAAGCCCAAGCACAGTGCTGCATGCCTGTAGCCCAGCTACTGGGGAGGCTGAGGCAGGAGGATTGCTTGAGCCCAGGAGTTCAAGGCCTACCCAAGCAACATAGCAAGACCCCATATCTAAAAACAAACAAGTTCATGATCAGCCTGGGCAACACAGTAAGACCGCATCTCTATTAAAACACATTTTTAAAATAAGCAAAAAATATTATTAAATAAAAAGGGATGTGTTCTTTTATTTGCAATCTAAAGTTCAAGCAAGTAACAGGGAATAAAAGTTGTACACAAATGGTGACCAAATTTAAAATAATCTGCACCTCAGGAAGGCTGCTCCCATGACCCCTACCCCACACCGGCATTCATGCCAGACAAAGCTAGCAGCTTTGTATCAAGGGCCATACTAGTCATCAGCCAAATGCACAGGCCAAGACCCGGAAATGCAGGAGACAGCTCTTCACCTATAGGAGCTCATGAAAAGAAGGACCAAAATGTGAGTCACCAAATGAATTATCCTCCAGGGAAACAACATGTATTCTCCAAGAGGAGAATACATTCATAGCATCCCAAGATGGAATTCTCTGCTATTAATAACATTATTTCATAAAGGAAATATTTTTAAGAATACATCTCAAAGGACTTACAGAATCAAGTCTTTTTTTTTTTTTTTTTTTTTTTTTTTTTTCTTTTTTGAGACAGGGTCTCGCTCTGTTACCCAGGCTAGAGTGCAGTGGTGTGATCTCGGCTTATTGCAACCTCGGTCTCCCAGGTTCAAGTGATTTTCATGCCTCAGCCTCCCTAGTATCCGGGACCACAGGTGTGTGCCTGGCTAATTTTTATATTTTTAGTAGAGATGGGGTTTTGCCATGTTACCCAAACTGGTCTCGAACTCCTGGCCTCAAGTGATCTGCCAGCCTTGGCCTCCCAACACGCTAGGATTACAGGTGTGAGCCACTACACCTGACCCAGAATCAAGTTTTGAAACACAACCTATTTGTAAAGTGAAGACAGCTCTCATTTGTATGTACTAAATGACATGCAAAAAACTTTCCCAGGACCCTAGTCTGATTACAAATGGTAACTCGAGAAGACTAAATAGGAATGCACAACCGTAAACATAAATACACACACACACACACACATTTTCAAGTTTTGGATAATGCCTGGTTCTTCTCCCCTACCACACTCCAAATCCCTTACTCTTCAAGAAAGCTCAGTTTTTATGGCTTTGTCAGGAAATTCCTCCTTAAGAAACTTTGGTGACAAATGTACTAGATTCTTAAATTTAAAACACACAAATACCCACACATGTTAACATATGCAGACTACTGTATTTCACACTACTAGGTAAACAGACAAAGTATGTATTCACTAAAATGCAAGCTACTCACCAACAACCACCCTTTAAAAAAAAAAAAAAAACAGTGGATGGGTGTGATGGCTCATGCCTGTAATCCTAGCACTTTGGGAGGCCGAGGTGGGTAGATTACTTGAGGTCAGGAGTTCGATACCAGCCTGGCCAACATAGTGAAACCCTGTCCCTATTAAAAATACAAAAAAATTAGTGATCTTGGCTCACTGCAACCTCCACCTCCCGGGTTCAAGTGATTTTCCTGCCCCAGCCTCGCGAGTAGCTGGGACAGGCGCCTGCCACCATGCCTGGCTAATTTTGTAGTTTTAGTAGAGATACGGTTTCAGAATGTTGGCCAGGCTGCTCTCGAACTCTTGACTCAGGTGATGCGCCCGCCTTGGCCTCCCTAAGTGTTGGGATTACAGGCATGAACCATTGTGCCCAGCCTTAAAGTAGTAATTGTAGTTGGCTTAAAACTGACAAAAATACCTTATTTTTACCCTAAAATAATCTGTTTGCATCAGGAAAATGTAAACTTAGTAACAGTAGATAAACCTAGATTTTAACAAAATTTCACTGAGCTCCTAGGGGAGAATAAATCTAGTTTTCAACAACTGTTAAAAGAAAACTTAAAACATGCTATATTTTCATAATTTTTCTGAAGTACACTTTTGGCTAACTACTATCAGACTTAATGTGATCCTATTTCCCTGGAGAAATAAAAATGACTTGTTCTGCAATTTTTCAATTTATAAATATAGTTACTTATTCACCTAGATGGGTTAACATGGAAAGACAGTTACAAGCAATACCAAAAAGAATGTCAATTACAGTAAAGAAAAAGAAAACAGTGTACTCAGAAATAACAAGAATGGGAGTTTTCACATTGCCTTAGCGTATCAACTATATACTAATAATAAAATTAATTCTCTTTCTTATGAGACAAGATCTTACTCTATTGCCAAGGCTGGAATGCAGTGGTATAATCAGGGCTCACAGCAGCCGCAACATCCTGGGCTCAAGTAATCCTCCCACCTCAGCCTCCCAAGTAGCTGGGACTACAGATGTGAACCATCATACCCAGCTATTTTTTTTTATGTTTAGTTTTTTAGAGATAGGTCTCACTATGTTGTCCAGGCTGGTCTTGAACTCCTGAGCTCAAGCACAATTCTCCTGCCTCAGTCTCCCACCTGCAGGGATTACAAGTGTGAGCCGCTGCGCCCAGCCTAATTCTGTTTTAGAACATGTATACACCCATGCATGAGCTATGTCCTCTGGTAAACACTATATAAAGGTAAGAGTAACAGACTAATATGTGTACTAATTCTTCTTTTAGATTAATCTTTATTAAACTGTGTTTAAGAGAAGAGTTAGAGGTTAGTTGAGAAAGCAAGGAGCAAAAAGAGAAACTGAGTCCCAGTCTCCGCTCCTTGGGCTAGAGCTGTGGCACCTGCTGGAGACATTTTCCTGAGAATTCCACTTAGTGGCTGTCCCTCCCTTCATCTCCTGAGACTTCATTCTTGTTCCCCACTTCTCTAAGTTCAGAAGGACCCCTCTCTGCTTTTTCTTTATCCCTGTTCTAGTCATAACCTCAAAAGGAGAGGAGCGGATTATGGTACTAAGAGCAGTAGACTTGGGGAAAAAGTGGGTGAAAGGTAAGAGAAAGTATATTTTATTTTCCTCCACAAAACCAGAATCTGCAGTTATATGTAAATGCAGGGAAAACTGTTTGAACTGTAGTTACTTATATGTAACTGAAACAAAAGTTTCAAATTATTCAAACATAGTTGAGCACTATGGTTCTAGGTACTATTCACAGTGACTTGCGTCCTTTCAATGAAAAACAAAATGGACAAATTATGTATATTTCCATAATTTCAATCATTACCAAACATATTTACATTTCTTCCTTCAGAAATCAAGGAAATTGGACTGCAAAACATTGAAATATTCATTATATATCTTAAAGCTTCAAAAATCAGTGTTTCCTAAGATATGCCCTGTACTTTGTACTTTCTTATTTAAGGTCCAATCTTTGCCCCGGGCTCCACCACTTCTTTTTGCCTCAGGAGGAGATCTAGCTTAATATCCGCATTCTCTGAATTTTCATTTTCTACACTCATTATACCTCTCAATTCAGTCTAGCAAACATCTTTGCTATGTTATGTCAGCAAGTATCCTTGCTGTGCAGGGCACCATGCTAAATGCTGTAGGAGATGAAAAGATGCTCCTGTCCTTTGGAGGAACTAAGAAATACAAACATATGAAAAGATAACCATGTATAATATTTATGAATGCTACAAAATACATAGAAATGGAGTCACGGAAACAGACTGGTAAGAGATTAATTCATTGCAGAGGCAGTGATACTTGAAGTGGGCCTTGAAGCATTGGTAAGATTTTAACATCTAAAAGTTTTCATTAATTTTTATGAATATCTCTTACTTATTTATATACTTCTTTATTTTTGAGACAGAGTCTCACCGTTGTCCAGGCTGGAGTGCAATGATGTGATCTCGGATCACTTACAACTTCTGCTTCCAGGGCTCAAGCGATTCTCCTGTCTCAGCCTCCACAGTAGCTGGGACTAGAGGCGTGCACCACCATGCCCGGCTAATTTTTGTACTTTTAGTAGAGACAGGGTTTCACCATGTTGACCAGGCTGGTATCAAACGCACGGCCTCAAGTGATCTGCCTTCCTTGGCCTCCCAAAGTGCTGGGATTACAGGTGTGAGCCACTGTGCCCGGCCATAATTTTCCTGAGTATCTCTTACAGATTATTTATTTCCTACATGAAAACAATTAGAAATAAAACCATTTTATGGAACAGGAAAATTAAATGGAAATTTGTTCAAGATAAACCCTACAGGCCGGCCTAACGTATCTTACAGCATAAAAGTATGTGTATAAGAGTAGGGATAAAAGTAGAAAAGTCAGTCTATTCCTGCAACAGACATTCATTGAACGAGTTGTGCTAGCAGAATGCAGAGAGGATGGTGACGAAGTCCCCAATGGGAAAGAGCAAGAAAACAAGGAAAAAAGTCCCAGTTAAACACAGGGTGTGTGGGAGTGGGGGGAGCTGGAGAGGGTTCAGTCCCAAGGGACAGAAATATCCCAGCATTGCCTGAAATTCATTTGGCAAGAGCAGACTAAAGAATTCCAAGAGTGTTGATGAGGGAAGGAAAATAAGTGAAGAAAACATGAGAATAGGTAAAAAGACAGAACATCAAGGCAGGGATATATGAGAGAGACAGAAGCAAACCACGGCATCAATAGGCAGCGTGGGCCTTACAGGACTGCAACGAGAGGCAAAGGCTACGGCGGGAGAGATGCAAGCTGAAGGCTGGTAGGGAATATGAGGAATACAAAACACAATGAAATCAGAGATGAGGTTAGAAGGAAAGGGAAGGAAACAGCTGAGGGGAAAAAAATCACATACAGCAAAACCACAAGGAAAAGTTATTTAAAATAATCTGTGTGTTATAAGTGCAAACATATAGCACTTTGAAGGAGTAAACAGATTAATTGGGTCATTTTAAAGATAAGCAGCAGCAATCAAAGGAAGAAGACAGCTTTCATAAAAGTAAATAAAAATGAAAACGACCTTGCCTAAGAGTGGGGTCAGGTAAGCCAATTTTAGCCATTACAGAGAACGGAATGGATCAGCAAAATCATAAGCACTATTGGTTAGTCTCAAAAATTGCAACATTACAAAATTGGTGAGGTTTTTCAAAGGATTACTAAACTTTTAAACAAATGATACCCAGTTACAACCCTTAGGATTTCCAGTGTTCCCTTCATGCCAAGTTTATTTTCATAAAGAACCTATTGATAAAGGAATCACAAGAGCAACGATGACCCCAATAACTCTCAGTGTTTTTCCCATGGTGATCACTAGGTTTACAAGTGCTTTAGAAACCCTGAAAGGCCCAAGAAATTGAAAAAATGTTAAACAACAATCATCTGAACCCGAGGTTGTTTTCAGTTGAACTTCATTTATAGTCATACATTCAGTGCCTTATCTACCCTTTTCATAGTTCAGTTGGCAAAAGGCCCCTGTAATCCCTCTAATGGTTTTTAGAATATAGTAAGAAAAGTGCTAAAAATTATGCAATCTATATAATAAAAAATGACAGAACTCATTACTTGGTTAATTCATAAACGCTGCTTAGGCAACAAAGAATGTAGTACATTGATTTATATTTGATTCCATCAGTTTCTGGCAAATTATTATTTGATGTTTACCAGTGGTTATCATAGATTCAAAAGGACATGAACTCTTTCATATCACATGGGAGACAACTGAGACTGCGGGTGATTACCAGGCTTTCCCCACCCTCGTAATGACCACTTCCAAAGTATCATATACCAATTCCATTCACTTCAGGAAAGGTTTTCTTGACCTTCTACCACATACCTTGTCCCACGGGAGAGATAAGTCTATAAAGAAGAAAGAGACAGTGCAACAGCAAAGGGGTGGGGGCCTAATGGAGTGTGCAGGAGGTCTGGCCTGGATCTGCCTCTACCAACATGTATTCCTCTGGGTTACATAGAGCCTTATGTATGGAACATAACTCTTTAGAGTAGAGCCTTACGTATGGAACATAACTCTTATGTATGGAATGCTCCCCCCTCTTGCTGGGGATTCAAAAATTAGAACACCAACCCTCTACTCTGAAGGAGGCGATAGGCTTATAAGCTTATAAGCAGAGGGCTGGCCTTCTAATCTTTGAGTCTCTAGCAAAAGGGGTGTCATATATTAATACTGAACACCCATTTGCTGATGAAGGTGTGAATCAAAGGATGAAAGAACATGTCTGAGTATCGATAGCTCATGACAGTATCAAGACTAGGTACTCATGCTGTGTTCAGTAATACTAGCAATCTTTACTTTTACCTATACGAATAATAGGTTTCTTTTTTTTAAACACATCAGGTAAAAGAATAAATACATTCAAGTTACTATAAAAACTCCTAATCATCCATTTTGCTGTCAAGAACCTCAGTTACAGCCTTCTTAACAGCAAAGGAGGGTGAGAAAGGATCTATGACTTTGTATTTTGTGGGCCAAGCTTTACGTTACACTGACATGCAGAGAGATCCAATTAGTGCTTTCTGCCATCAGATGGCACACTGGTCCACAGCACTGTAAGCCTGTGCCACTGTCCAAATTTTCTGACCTTCAAAGAGAGAGGAAGGAAATTATTATGTGCTGACCTGAGAGCACTGAGGCGCTGGGATCTTTGCATGTATTATTTTACTTAGTCCTACAAAAAAGTCTTCTCACTGTTGGTCATTGTTCTCATTTCGTATACAAAAAACTCAGGCCTAAGAAAAGCTAACTATAACTCCCCTCTAGTTACAGAGCAGGTACTGGCAGGGACAGACTTGAATCCAGGTTTGTTGGACTCAGAAGCCAGTTCTCTCGGTATCTCTCTGGACTACAGCAACATATGGTTCACTTTCAGAGATCACACCTCTTGATGTGAGCTGCAGTTCTGAGGGTCCTACCCTACAACCGTCATGTGATTATACCATACTGAAAAAGTGCACTGGGGGTCTCCTAAGAATGTTTTCTGCCATAAGAAGAAAGTTATTTACCCCTTGTTGCAGGCTTTGTCATGCAAATGAAAATGCCAAAAAATATTTAGGGTCTTGTAATCAGTAACTTCTACTGTGAAAGACAGGAAAAATTGGCTCTTTCCCAAATAATGTTGCTGGAGTTGTATAAATTCTAGTGGCATCAACAAGAGAAGCAACAAACTGGTTTATAGAAAGGTCCAGAGGATATACTTCACCTTTTCAAATTTAGAAACTTCCTCCAGGCCGGGCATGGTGGCTCTTGCCTGTAATCCCAGCACTTTGGGAGGCCGAGGTGGGCAGATCACGAGGTCAAGAGATTGAGACCATCCTGGCCAACATGGCGAAACCCCACCTCTACTAAAAACACAAAACTTAGCTGGGTGTGGTGATGTGCGCCTGTAGTCCCAGCTACTCAGGAGGCTGAGGCAGGAGAATCACTTGAACCCGGGAGGCAGAGGTTGCAGTGAACCAATATTGTGCCACTGCACTCCAGCCTGGTGAAAGAGTGAGACTCTGTCTCAAAAACAAACAAACAAACAAACAAACAACAAAAAAACTTTTTCCACTGGCACATAATGCAACTGCTTCCCTGTCTCTTACATGGGGAGATGTGATAAAGTAACTTCAGTGACAGGCAAATGTACCGTTACCTTAAAAAGTGAGATGCTTTCTTGCATAATTTCTATCAATGTTCTATTTCACATATGTGATATGTTATAAAATACATTTGTCTTTCACAGAATTCATTCTACAGGGAAAATATTAACATGTTAGTTTTCTTCAAAGAATGATTTTACAATGTGTGTTTAAAAAGACAATTAAAAACAAATGAAATTTTACACATCATTTGTTTTATAATTAACATATGACTAGAACAGTCTGGAAGCAATGTATTAAATAGAAATAGTTGAAGAATATTTGCTTTATCTAAAGTGATATTGCAGGACAAGTCTGGGTGTGTGGCACAAATCATTCCGTTATATAAATTTCTCCGGCAGTTACAGGAATATAATTTTCTGGGAATATGCTAAACTAAGCCCAGTGATAAGAGTAACAGACCAAAGGAAACACTGTAAAAACCCAGCTAGGTTATTCAACTTAGCTTTAAGCCTGTCTCTGCTATTTTTTGGAGGACTTTATTTAACTGCTTCTGACTGCATAGGCTAGTAAAAATCAGGCTGTACAGAATTGAAAAAAATAATCTGATTAAATGGATCAGTTGTTTAGAGTCTACAGCAATAAAAATCCCCTGTGATTCACTTCTACAAATAATTGCATGGATCTTTGTAATGACCATATGGTCACTGCAAAAAGAAAATTCAGTCAAATTTGTTAATTCATTAAATAAAATAGCCTCAACAGTTATTCTTGGCTCATCCAATGGAATCTGGACGAAGGAGAGATGCACCTCTTTCCTGAATAAATCCAAGAGACAATCACACATCAGTTTAACCAGGATAAAGAAATCATACAACTTGCAGGTACAAAGATGTTTTCTAAATGGTCATAGTCTTTTTTAAGGCAAGGGATGAGATGCAGGGTTAAAGAAATCTATGTCCAATCACAGAAGCATTTTAATACATTCAAACTCTCATTGTATAGACATCAACATAACTATACCAACTGAACACAATAACAGCAAAAAAATTCTCGTAACATAATTTGTGCCATTACTTTACAATCATGTACAAAGGGAGTCACAATTATTTTCTGAATGGGAACGTCGTTAGAGAGTCAAGTCCTCTAAACTCTCCAGCGGCACCACATTCTTATTCTGCATCTGTATTTCCTGTTTGCTAGTGGCAGAATACTAATTTCAACTCATTTAAATGAAAGCCCCACATAATGTAGCACTCTCATTTTGTTTAAACAAAAACTAGAGATAAGCAGCAAGTAAGGGATGGCCCATGAGGCTGCTCAACCCCAGCTTTCTACTATGTAACAGAATTATTAGCTATGCGTGGAAACCACTTTTTTCCTCTACTGTTAACTATTTTTTTCTCTAATGTTTTTGAATTCTAATCAGAGCCATTACTACTGTTTCTAACTTTGTACCCTCTTTTGCAAGCATTCCCAAGCCCCTTATTAAAGCTCTGGGAAGGCTTCCTATCTGATGCTCTGCCAGACACTGTCCTTTTGGACACAATGCATTCAGGTTATTAGCTGGATGTGCATCATTCAGCAAGCTGTCTTACAATTTCACTGATCATCATCTAGTAAGACTGAATTGCTGCCTTGCCCATGGCTTTTAGATTTATATAATTAACCAAAATTAGCTTGATGTTTAAAACACAATGCCAGCCTACTCATTTATTTTTGGAAGAATACTTTAGTGAATACAATGAGTGGGCTGATTTGGAATTGTCAACTTAAACTGTCAAAGTTTCCCTATAAATTACTATACTTAAAAAATTCAAATTCTATTAAGGCAAATACCATTAAAATAAAACTATTTGATAAGACAATCAGGTACCGTATTATTTTCATTTTAGTTCACTATTACATTCAATCAAGTTCTAGTAGGAAATATTTCATACAATGCCTTGAGTGTGTATTGTAAATATTGTTTATATATAGTAACTCCTAGACAAGTATGTAATAGTTTTTGGTTAAATCACTCTACAAAAATATAGCGTGAACAAACTGTCTCAACTGTATTATTCAGAAGTTCTTAAGGTCTGACAAAATAAAGGTGCCAACTACATGCTAAAGTAGATAGTAGATAATACTGAAATATTTTTTTAAAACTTGTATCAAATTTATCCTTAAAATGATTCATGAAAACATTTAATTAACTAAATTCTTCATAAAGAAGACTGAAGAACAGAAAACCAAAATGATTTCCATAAAATCGTTTCCATAAAAAAACAGTCTGCAAACAGCACATAGAAAAGCTGAAATTAAAACTCAGCTCTCATTAGTGCTGGCTATTTCTGGTCCCACTGATACCACAGCACAAGTGATACACATTTTAGAGGTCGCTGGACCTTGTTTTGAATAATTTCAGGTAAATTCAAACTACTCTCTAGCTCCGTGTCTTTCTTGTAAGATTGTGACAGTAATACCTACCTCATAAGGATCTAATACATGACTATTTTCTTATAAATTATGTGAGCAGCACAAAGCATCACTTAGAGATGCTCTGTAAATGTTAGTTCACTCATAATTCATTTCTAAATTCATTCGGCCAATATTAACTCTGCATGCCTAAATGCCAGGCACTGTTCTAGGCACCAGGGTGGACAACCCACATGATGTCTCTACTCTCATGGAGCTGTCATTCTAGTAAAAATAACAATGAAGAGTTTGGCTTGTGACATAAATGCCAACAAGCAGTCCCTCAATCAACCTGTCCTCACCCCTCCATTGAGCACAGGGTTGCTGGGTGCCAGCCAATTGCTCTGGAGCATAGGAAAGGTTGTATTTGAATCCTGCCCAACTGCTTTACTACTTCTCTCTTATACACTTTATCTGCTCCTTTTTTTTCCTACCCTGTCTTCCAGTCTCAACCATCTATGATTTTAAATAGTATGCTTCAAGTTGTGTCAAACACTGGAATTCAGCCAGGAAGGTGGCTGGGAGTAGGGAGGGGGTAGGCATGGAAAAACAGTAACTCAGCCATGCCCAAATCAGAGCAGCTGTCTCTATTTTATCAGTGTTATGCCCCCTGCTTAATATACTAGGCTTCCAGTGCAAGTTTCTGGTGGGAATAACTTTAGTGCTAAAGGAATGTTTGGAGGCAAAAGAGTGCACCAGTTTAAGTATGCCCCGTTCTTTAACAAGTTGATGCACAGAAAAAAGAAATGAGGGTGCAACAGGGGAATCCAGTATATTAAAAGAAACTTATGAGACAGAAAAACCAAACAGAATATATGTGGTTTTTGAGTGGGTCCTTGTCAGCTATTAAGAGGCGTTTTTGAGACAACCAAGGAAAATTTTAAAATAAACTGGATATGCAATAATTGTTAATTTTCTTAGGTATCACTAGGATAGTATGTTATGTGGTAAGGCATGCTTTTTAAACAAGATGACTACTGAAATATTTAGAAGTAAAAAAGTCACAATGTCTGAATTTTACTTTTAATATTTACAGCCAAAAAAAAAAAAACCATGATGTGAATATGACAGCCAATAACTGTGAAATCTTACTGATGAGTGTGCATTATATACTTCTCTTGGCTTTCTGTATATTTGATGTTTTTCATCAAAGAACATTTTTAAAAGTCTGGTATGCTCAATACCTACTGGCATTCACAGGCCTTAATATACCTGAAGCCTCCTACAGCACACATTAAAACTACACGCCGGTTGTTACAGTTGTACTTAACTACATAATCTAATTATAGTATTTTTTAAAATACCAAAACAACTAACAATCATAAAGACAATAGATGGTGTCCTAGTCTGTTTGGACCACTATAACAACATACCTTAGACTGGGTAATTTATAAACAACAGAAATTAATCCCCTCCCCTTGAGAATTGCACTGGGCTGAGAGATTCATTTCTAACTAACAGAACAGAGCAAAAGTTACCAGCTGTCACTTTGGATATCAGACTATAAAAGACTACAGCTTCCTGACTCTGTCTCCCTGCCTCCCTTTTCTTTTCCTTCTTGCTTGCTTGCTCTGATAATGTGAGGGAACATGTCACATGCAAACTGCCCTATGGAAAGGCTTGGGTGGCAAACAAAAGCGTATGAGGAAATGAGGCCTCAGTTCAAAAGCCTGCAAAGACCTCAATCCTGCCTCCAACCACAGAAGCATGCTTGAAGAAAAGGATCCTTCTGTAGGGAAGCCTTGAGTGACTTAGCCTGTGAGAGACTCTATGTAAAGTTCCTAGGGTTGCCATAACAAACTACCACAGGCTGGGTGGTTAAATCAACAGATTTATTTCTGGAGGCCAGAAATGCAAGGTCAAGGTGTTAGCAAACTGAGTTTCTTCTGGGGCCTCTCTCTTCTTCTTGAGGATGGCTGCTTTCTTTCTGTGCCCCCACATGGTCTGCTCTGTACACAGAGGATGCGCATGCATGGCTGTATCCAAATTTCCTCTTCTGCTAAGCACTTCAGCCATATTAGATTAGGGTCCAGCCTAACAGCTTCATTTTAACCTAACTACCTCTTTAAAGAGCTTATCTCCAAATATAGGTACTGAGTGTTAGGACTGTAACATACAAATTTGGTGGGGAGGGGGCAAAGAGAGAAGAATGAATTCACCCCACGACAGACCTTAAAGCAAAGGACCCAACTAATTTGCTTTCGAACTCTTGAACTACAGAAAATGTGAGATAGTAAAGGTTATTTCAAGCCACTAAGTTCTGGAGTAATTTATTCTGCAGCACAGATAACTAATATAATACACCAGGTAAAACAGTTAATCAGCATTCACTTTCTGGGCCCAGGGAAAAACAACTTTATTACAATTTTTCATATAAATTTACACACAACAACTCAAATTTTATTCCCTATTTTCCTGCTTTTGAAAGCATATATACCTGAAATGGTCAATGTCCTTTGAATGCAAATAACTGCTTAACTGTCATACATGAACTTGAAATATACCCATCTCATAAATGCCAATTCTAAATATCAAATACCTATCATTACTTCTGATATTACTTCTCATATCTGTATCATCAACGTGCAATATGTGGAAAACTATGAGGTTCATCAGTTTAAAGAGAAGATGGTCGTCATCTCTGTTCTATATTTGAAAAATACTTTCCAGTTTTAGATTTATAATCACCTGTTAGAATGAGCAAACAATTAATTATCTGTTATTTATTTCCTTCCATTCACCTTTGTATACAAATTTGCGTCCATCTTCAGCACTCGTCTACTTAAAAAACCATGTGAGTAAATTAGTATTCTTACTGCAAGATGGTACCCACAACACATCAGCTCTTTAGACTGACATTTATTATTTATTCCACTTGTTACTTAAAATGAATGATCCACATTACTTAAAGGCCAAAAAGCATGTTTTCTTTACATTTGGATTTCATTTCCCTCCTCCTAATTACAAACCTATAATTAGATTATGACTTAGGATTTTTTTTCCCTAACCATTCCAAGAAGGTCTTTACCACTTAAATCTTTACATCAAAGATTTCTAGTTTGCTATATAAGGAAAAAATATGAACAACATCACAAATTTAGCCACTTGATATACTGATTTCCAAAAATGTCTCTGTACTTATGTTTTAGTCAATGAAATCTTAGAGAACTGCTTTGCATGTTATTTTTAACTGTATGGATTTTATTGATATTAATTTGGAATTTGACAAAGTATTTGTATCTTTTCTTGTTACTATCAATATGTCAGTATGTTACTGAACATTAGTCAATGAAATCCAATTATCTTTCATTCAGTTCCCACCAGTATTTACATATGGTGAAGAGATTCTGCTTATATTCTTTTCTCTTTGACTTGTTCACTATACTGTAAGTGATGTCTGATTACTTTCTTAACATTGTTTTAAACACTGAGTTTCCCATTGAGCAAACATTACAGAAGTATTTCCCTTCTCAACTTTACTTTCTTTTATTTCTACCGATGTATAGATGCCCCCTTCTTACAATGGGGTTATTTCCTGATAAATTCATCATAAATTGAAACACTGTAAATTGAAAGTGCATTTAATACACCTAACCTACTGAACATTATAGTTTAGCCTAGCCTACCTTAAATATGCTCAGAACACTTACCTTAGCTTACAGTTGGGAAAAGTCATCTAACACAAAGCCTATTTCATAACAACATGTTGAATATCTCATGTAATTTACTGAATATTGTACTGAAAGTGAAAAATATGATGGTTTTATGGGCACTTGAAGTACAGCTTGTACTGAATGTGTATTACTTTTGTACCATTGAGGTAATAAGTTGAAACTCTGTAAATCAAGGATTGTCTGTATTTCTTTTTTTTTTAAATCTGGAGTTGCCTTTTATCTTCAAAAATACTTTCCTATTATGTCTTATTTATTATGTTTCCAAATTTTTCTTCTTTTGATCTTTATTATACTTGACTACCACTACCTTTGGGTGTAATTTATAGCATAGAGAGGATAAACCACTTTATACACATAAAATCAGCTGTCATCCTGATATTCTCTGTAAGAAATATTCTGGTTCTAGATTTACCTCTTATGCTTTCTTAATTGAAATGTCATCTGGCATATATTAATGTCTACTAAATATTTGTTGCTTTATATAATTACATGTTAAGAAGAAAAATGTAGAATGTCATGTTAATATTGCTAAACCCTTATGATATATAACATATTAAAATAGATCTAAAAGAAAAATTCTAATATTTTATACATTTTGGTAACAATTTATACAGTTAGACGGCAAAGACTTACATATGAAAGCAAACTACTTCCTCTTAGTCCCTATCTGACCATCGTTACAGTCCAAAACAATCTGTTCCATGTTGGTGGCCAGGTTATGAGGTTTCTCTCAGATTGTGGTCTGAAGGGGAGTAAGGGATCCGGATATAGAATATTAATAGGGTATTTTAAAAAGTCAAACAGCGAGGTCCTTGACTATCTCCCAACTATACCTTCAAAGATCTTTGGACAGAGCTATTACCAGAACTGGGCAACAGAACCAGTCACCATTGTGATATGAGAGGTTAAACTCTGTAGAAAAATAGGATTTGATAGATGACCTTCCAGAATGCATCTATTCTGTATATCCTGTTAAACAAGCAAACTATACTCATGGCCTTCTAGACACCAAGGCTAGCACAGGGAAAGGGGATACAGAGATGATATTGAGTAACAGCTGCACAGAACACTACAATATATAGTGATTTAGAGCTTTTGAAAAAATGCATGATATGAAACAAAGTTAACAATTAACTCTCTGGTTAGAAGACTTTGAAAAATCTTGAAGTAAGAACATCTGAACGCATGACAAGCATTTGTCTTTCTTAACTTAGAATTATATAAGGAAAGTTTTACGCCCCTTTCCAATAATATATATTTATATATAATAATATCAGAACACTGACCACAGACAAAATCAAACTAGATATAAGCACCCACACAGAAGAAGCTAAGTCATTTTATACCTGTTCATTCAGAAGATGAAATTTCTCACTTGGGCATGTGCAGGGAAATAATTTTGCTTTGGTAGTCCTCAGACTAAACTCAGCACCAGAATCAACTACATCAAAGGGCATTTAATCAGATTGTTCTGTGAATGTTTTAGAAATTTAGAGACAGTGATTATTCAGAAACTCCCAGACAGTGACTCTGCTATCTTATAGATGGGGCCTACAGATGCTAAGTTTGGTTAGTGTGGGTATGCTTCCTCCTTCAATTCATTACTGACTAGAAATGCCTTAACAATATGTATACACCTAAAATACTCACATTTTAAAAGTTATTTTCTTACAATCACAACGGGACTTGCTCTTTACTATGAGACATTTGGATTCTATGTGAGTGCTTTTTGTGTCATAAACCATTTAGGGTCTGGCCTACAGATTTAATAAGTTTCAAAGGCAGAAGAGAAGATGCAGAGCTCAGTCCTTGACACTGAACTTTCTCACTGCCTCTAAGGATGGAAGAGGTCAGTTTGGTGAGCAACATGTTTGGTATCATCATTTTAGATTTTCCAGAGGTAATGGTTACAAAAGTCTTCTCAGAAACAAGATTTACCACCCACCAGAGACATAGGCATACATGACCATGGTTTGTTAGGTGCCTATAACTTGATCTTTGCATCAGAGGGAAATTCTCTCTGTGGGGACAGGGCCCATCTTCCATGCAAAATTATAAAATTGTCTTGTAGTCAAAGCTGCTCTTCTCAACATACCCTTCCCAAGGGATTTGGCTCTATTGGGTGTCCTCCTAGGTACCTGCACATTCATTCAAACACTGATCCTGAGAAATTACTGGTGAGTACAAGCACTATCTCCATGGGCAAAAGGAGCTAGGTTCAAATTGCATTTTTCCACTTAGCAATACGTGATCTTGAATTAAAAATGTACTGCCTCACAGCCACAGTTTCCTCATCTGCAAAATGGGGATAGTACTTGCTCATAGTTGTTTTGAGGACTAGCTGAGACAAATGCTTAGCACGGTATTAGGAACACGGTCAGTGGTCAATATTAATCCCCAAGTCCATGTCATAAATTTTGACAAGTACTACATGATAGTTCCATCGTTTATTTTTAATAAAATTCAGGTGATTTCATCTATATTAGACATTTATTATATTTACATTTATACATTATAGGGTTTTTCTGTATATATACAACCTATGTGTTACTATTTTTAACAGTATAGAATCTAAATTATCTGGAAACTTCTTAACCATAATCATTACCTACTCCCTCATAAAACAATTTTTTCCTGTTTTCTATTGTAAGTTAACGAAGGACCTCAACTGAAGATAATCTAATATTGCAGTACCTGTACCAATATTGCAGTACCTGTACCTTCATTCTAGCTCAAAAATTCCTTCTAAAAGTCCTCATTGATAAAAACAGAAAAACAAAAACAAAAACAAAAACATGGGCCAGGTGCAGTGGCTCACACCTACAATCCTAGAACTTTAGAAGGCTGAGATGAGATGGGAAGATCACTTGAGCCCAGGAGTTCAAGACCTGCTTGGACAACACAGCAAGACCCTGTCTCTACAAAAAAGAATAAAAAATAAAAATAAAAAGTCAGCAGGGAGTGGTGGCACATGCTTGTTGTCCAAGCTACTTGGGAGGCTGAGACAGGAGGATCGCTTGAGCCCAGGAGTTCAAGTTTACAATGACCTATGATCACGCCATTGCACTCCCACCTGGGAGACAGAGTGAGGCCCTGTCTCTGAAAAAATAAAAATAAAAATGTACTTTGTAGCACCATTAATCAGATGATGATGAAATAAGCATTCTCACCTTATTTAAATATTAATAAAATATGAAATTTAAAAATTCATTTAAATATTATCTACCAAAATAATGAAAACTACAAAAGGTAAAAGAGATGGGGAGGATTTTGTATTTTGCCTGATCTTAGACATTCTACAAAATGAAAGTTTTTCTTCAGAATAAGCTATATTGTCAGCTTTTTTTTTTGGAAGTCAATATTTAAGATATACTGATATAATAAGAAAAGAAAAATCTGCAGAAAAATGAAGAAAACATAATGCATTGAGACCTACATTTAAGTACGTAAATAAACACCGTCCTGAATAAAATTCAAAAGCCACAGCCAGCCCTGGTTCAGAACCCTCGCAATCAGGCTCCCGCTGCAATATCCAACTCCTTCCAGCCAGTACTACTTCCCTGTGTGCATGCTATACTCTAGAGACTAAATGCACAGACATTTCTGATATAACTGGTCTCTGGGCTGGTATCTATGTCATTCCCACCATCTGGAATGTCTTCTTCTGCCATCTCTGCTCACCAAATCTCCTCCCCAGCCTGTAAGGCCACGCCTCACTGCCAGCCTCTCCACACGCCCATCTCTGAGCTTCCAAGATACCTGAGTTCATGCTTTCCCATACTCTCACCACTGGCATTACTGTAAATTTGTCTAACACATGTCTACTGCTCCCCATTAGAACCTAAGCTCAATCAGGACGGGGATTAATCCATATAGACTAATTCATCTTCATGTCACCACATCCCCCAGGAGAGGTCCTTGCAAAAAGGGTTCAATCAGTGCATCATGAAGGTGTCACAGTGGCAGGTGACGTGATCCTGCCTACCTTACCCACACAATTTGGAACACATATAGACTGTGGCCCGATAGCAACTCTAAGAGTTGCATTTTTTATTACAGAGTCAACCCATTTCATCCAGAAACACGGCAAACATGGAACACAGAAGACAATTTTATTCAAGTCAATGCTTTGCTTAATGCAGAGAGATCCTTAATATGACCTGAGGTCAAAAAAAAAAAAAAAAAAAAAAAGTAGAGAATGTTCATCAAGACAGGGCTAGGCAGACCAAGGGTGAACTTAGGAAGGCCATAAAATATCTCACTGGACTCATATCCTTCTTAAATCAATGATCAAAACATGTATTTATTTAATATCTATTATTTTAAAAGATTATTTTAAGAATGAAATTTATTTATTTATTTATTTTTACTGTCAACTTACTTATCTGTGCTTCAGCATCACTTAAGGATGGTACCACATTTCTGGGAACTGACCCAAAACAAGCATTAGTCACAATTATTCTTTAAGATCTATAAAAGATATTAGATTGGGAAAAACAGAAACAAGTAATATTTTATTTGTCCCATTATATTCTACAGTGAAAGAGAACACTGTCTAATTAGAATCTTTTGTTTTCTTTCTTCACACTGAGACATTATACCTTTCATAATCACATAATCATTGAAACCAAACGACTTCATCCTTAAGAAAACTGGATTTCCAATGATTCACTGTCTTTGTAACTTCAATCTGCTCAAATGATCTGACCAATTAAAAGGAATGTACCTGTAACATAAATGGAACATGTGAGAAAACTTTCCAACGCCATAAACAGAAGGGAACTGAATCAGCTGCCCATTTCATTTTATGCATAACAACAACTGACCAGTAGAACGAATGTTTTTGTGGGTGGCTATTATTTTAAATAATCTAAGCCTTAGACCTCGTCTACCCAAAATATAACTTTACAATACTTTGGATTTTGTGTTTAAAATTCAAATAGCAAAAATTTAAGAGACATTAAAGGCAATGATTACAGCCAGGCTTGCACTTTCTAGTATACACATAAGGAAAACATTTTCTTTGTTTTATAATAGAAGACCAGCTAGCACCTAAATATGTTTATTTAGACATGCACTATCCAGTAGTCGCTAGCAATATTTTTTTAAAAAAAATTTAAAGTCAGTTGCTCAGTTGCACTAGCTGCATTTCAAGGGCTCAAGCGCCCCATGTTGCTGGTGACTACCGTACTGAATAACATAGAATGATCTTTCCATGAACACAGAAAGTCCTACAGGACTGTGCTGCTGGACAACCACAAAGAAAAAAATCGTATATAAGTGAATGAATCAATGAAGAAATGACATACCGTTGTCATTTGTTGACTAATCAACAAACACATCTATTAAAAACATAAATTTCCATGTTAAATGTGAGAATGGATCATAGTTGCCTAATTATCTTTCAAAATTGATATTGTATTTAATTATCAAATTTATCCACTCAAACCAGAGAACAAAAATATTTCTGCATGTTTCAAAAGACTGCATTTTCTAATTTAAAAATACCAAAATGCATAGGTATAACTTAGAATAATTCATGACATTCAAATCAACCACAGAATTCTTTTAAACTACACCTATATATTTAAAAATCACACAGTAAGCTGGGCACGGTGGCTCATGCCTATAATCCCAGCACTTCGGGAGGCTGAGACAGGTGGATCACCTGAGGTCAGGAGTTCGAGACTAGCCTGATCAACATGGTGAAACCATGTGTATACTAAAATTACAAAATTAGACAGGTGTGGTGGTGCATGTCTGTAATCCCAGCTACTCAGGAAGCTGAGGCAGGAGAATCGCTTGAACCTGGGAGGCGGAGGTTGCAGTGAGTAGAGATTGCGCCACTGCACTCCAGCCTGGGCGACAAAAGTGAAAACTCCGTCTCAAAAAAAAAAAAAAATCATGTAGTCTACATCTACTAAGATGGACAACACAAAATGCTGGTGAGAATGTGAAGTAAAAGGAACTCTCAGGAATTGTTGGAAGGAGTGTAAAGTGCTGTCACTGCTTTAGAAAAATGTCCAGTAGTTTCTTCTTCTAAGACTAAACACATATCTGCTTCATGGTCCAACAATTCCCCTCTTAGATATTTACCCAATAAAATGAAAACATTTTATTACATTTACAGAAAGACTTGTAGTAGCATTCAAAGCAGCAGCCTGCAGACAATAAAAGACATATAAACTGTAGTATATTCAGACAATGGCATATTATGCAGCAATAAGAACGACTGTATACATGACATAAATACATCTCAAAAACATTACAAGTGGAAGAAAAACTTACTGCATGATTCAATTTACATGAAATTCTAGAACGTGAAAAACTAACCTATGATTAATCCAAGCAAAACAAAACCCTGAACAGTGATGGCTGCTGGAAGAAGGCAGGGGAGGTGAACAACTGGGGTGACGGAAACGTGTTGTACCTTGATCACTATTTTTAGAATTGATAGATTTTGGGTTTTAACTAAAATAAAGAAGTGACATAAAATAAGAACAAATTGCTAATTTACTTTCCTCTTTACCAGCAAAGGCACAGCTAAATTAAAAATCTATCATGGCAAATTAAGGAACTGAAATACGGCAAAATGATCAAATGATTTACATGGATATCTTACAAAAGACAGCTGAGTAATCACAGAAGGGTGCTTTCTGCAGAACTACTACTCCTTATTCGTCTCTCATCATCCACTGTTAATTAGCACCTGGGCTGCTCAAAGTTCAACAAGGCACACAAGTTCTAGTTATCCTGCTTCAGAGAAATTATAAATGCTATTTCCAATATGCTATGTCTTACATAAGGCTTTCATATTTAAAATATATAACGAATAAGCAACCTGTACCTACTTTTCTATTTAATTTACCATTGATAGACGCAAGAGGAGGAAGATAAGGGAACCTGCCCAAGGCCTTGTCTGGATGTGCCTGCAACAGACCAGGGGGCCCACCTGTGCAGTGGGAGAATGGGGTGGAGCCACCAGGAATTCCCACCTTATGCAAGGGGTAGTCTGGCCTCTTCAGCTTGTGCATGGTGGCCCGGTATTCAATATGTGAGGTGGGAGCCTATTGGCAGAACCTTCCCTCTTTTTATATTTAGTTTTTGCTGAGAGCTTCTTTTAATAAATTCTGGTCTCCTCACCTTTCAATGTGTCCATGTGTCTAATTTTTCTTGGTTGTGACACAAGAACCTAGATTTTAGCTGAACTAAGGGGCAAAAGCCTGCATCATTTTCGTGGCCTTTACAGGGACACGAGGAAAGGTAAGTAAAACGCAGAACAAAAAATCTTTTTTCCCTTTTGTTTCTGAGGTTTTTTGTCCTTGGACATCTTCTGAGGGTAGAGGAAACTGTGCCCCGAACCCTGTCACTCCGGGGGGTTGGAAATGTCAGCCTTGGTCCAACCCAGCCTTTTCTATGGCATTGTCCTTCTCTTTTTGGGACTGTAATGGCACCACCTCACCCGACAGCTACAGATGTGCATGGGATAGACGGGCAAGCAGCGGCTCCCTGGCCCCCTCACCTCCTGGCTGGGGCTGGGGCTGGGACACATGGCCCAAGGGCCTGTGTGGCAGGCTTGCCAGCATTCTCCAACACAAGTCCACAGAGCCTTCCCCTCCCCCAGCCAAGGGGCAGAGCTCCATCCAAGCCCCAGGGAAAAAACAGCAATTAGAAGTTCTCTCCCTGTTGGAGGAATCTACAGGTATAAGAATAAGAGGTTCTTGCCCAGGGCATCCTTCCAACCTTGCAGTTTGGGCTGATATATATATATATTTTTTCTTTTCTCCACCCTGTCAGCAGTTAACACAGCCTTGCACTTACAGCTGTTTTTTTTTTTTTTTTCTCTTTTCTCCACTGGGTCAGGAGTTAACTTTTATAAGAAAGGCTTTTTTTTTTTTTTTCCTTTTAGAAGACATTTTACTAGACCAGGACCCCAGCTATCACTGTTTATCTTCTCTGTAAAGTTTTGATAATCAAAAGGGATTTATGAGTTGGTCTTAAGCTGTAGTCAATATGATGTGCTTTCCATGTTTTACTGTATGGTTCTGTCAGAAAGAGTGGTACTTTAGGATGGGATGCAGGCCCAGGACTCTGTAGGCCCACTGTAGAAGCCAGCCCAGCAAACTGGTCAGTGGCAAACTTCGCTGCAGGCCTCCATCTTATTTTACGTCCTTGGAAGTATGACCTGTAACCACATGGCAATGCTTTGTCTGGCCTCTGTCATTTTACAATGGTGGCCCAGGTTCAGTCCTGGCTTAGAAAATGAGTCCTTTCTTGTTAGATATCTGTGTGATCTTTGCCATATGTTGATTCTCCTTCACTCCACAAACAGCCCTGAATTTTCCTCTCTCTGAGCACCTGAAATTTTACCTTTGGTAAGGTTCAAAAACCAGAAATAGTGGCTGCTTGGCACAGCTAAAGTCAGGTAGAAAGGGATTTAAAAGGATTTTCTTAAAGACTGCTTGGCTTAATTAAAAGTGGATATCCAAGTTATACGTATATTTAAAAGGCCTTTATGTTTTTCTCTTTTTGGATTTTCTTTTCTTGGAGAAAGGTTACTGAATTATTTTTCTCCATTTTGCCTTGCTACTCTTTTTTTTTTTTTTTTAATTGACAGAGTTTGGTTCATTACCCAGGCTGGAGTGCAATGATGCAATCTCCTCCACCACCTGGGTTCAAGCAATTCTCCTGCCTCAGCCTCCCAAGTAGCTGGGATTACAGGCATGCGCCACCACATCCAGATACTTTTGTAGTTTTAGTACAGATGGGGTTTAACTACGTTGGTAAGGCTGGTCTTGGACTCCTGACCTCAGGTGATCCATCCACTTTGGCCTCCCAAAGTGTTGGGATTACAGGCATGAGCCACCATGCCCAAACTTGCCTTGTCACTCTTAATGCATGTATGAGAGGCCCTAAGATAATTTCTGATAGCCTGGGACTGCTTTGGAAGAACAGAAAAGGTACCACAGTTTCCATTTTGGGAGAGACCTCTGTTTTCCTCATGGAGTCCCAGGAATTAGAGGTAGATAGATCCCTGTCAAAATCTGTCTTTGTCAGCTATACCTGTTTATTAGGCCCTAGAAACTACATGCTTTCCTACCCTTGCTCTTAAAGGGCTCCACCCAGAGGCCAATAATCCAATTAGGAGATGGCAAACAAAAAATCTTATAGTTACTGGATCTTCTGCCTGTCTGTGTAGTTATATATGTATTGCATGTGTAATGTCTATTTAACAAAAACAGCTCTAATTAACTGACTTAAAGAAGGATAAGTGCTTGGATCAAATATTTCTTAAAGGGAAGATTAAAGCCATGGTACCTTCTGGCTCATGGGACTTTAATCTTTGAGAAGTAAAAATAACCTTAAGATTATTGGTAAAATGCATATCCCATCAAAAGGTAAATTTTTGCCTGGAGTTAAAGGATTGCTTTGAAATAGTTAAGATAAAGCTCAAAGTTTAAACAACTTATGGAAGGATTGTAAAAATTAATCTTGCAAAAGAAATTCCATGTATGAACATACTGACTAAATTCAAAAGGGTATTATATGGCTTTTCGATAAATTGAGCATTGAAATAAAAGCACAACAAAGTTCTCTTAAGGCACTAATCTGCTCTGTAGCAAAATTGGTAAAGTGTTATAAAAGGTGTTTTGCTTTTTAAAATTTCTGAGTCATCATTTTGGCAAAATAAATAACTTACAGTAATCTGGAATTCTATTTCATAACATCAAGTGTCTTGCACTTATAACATATTTAACAGGCTTCCCAAAATCAAATTTCAGTTTCAAAGTTGTCTTTCCTACCTTTTGGATGCTACAGAGGACCCCTGGAGCACCCAAAAGAAAAGTAAACAGGGTTACCTGACATGTTTAGGTACATGGGATTGCCAAAATGATGTTTAATCTTCTTCAGGTTATATTTTCGGGAATAATATGTTTCAAAATTGTATAGTATGCCTAAAATTCTAATGTCTGAGTATATGCTATCAATCACAATTGTTATGTTAAGTTATTGTAAACCACACAGATAACCAGATTTCTTTGTCAATTTCTGATTATAACTACCATGGACATTTTGTTATTCACGGATAATTGTTGTCTTGTTTTGATCTTCAAGAGATGATTTACAATCAGCTATGGAACTTTGACAGGTTCTCTCAAATGCAGGTTTCTGATAACTTGGGAGACTGCAACATTGGAATAAAGAAAAAATGTACAGGACTCATGGAGAGCTAAAATGTTCATGAATATCAAGCAAAACAAGAGTTAACTAAATGGACTGCACAACAGAAAACTGAAGCAATCTTTTTGACTTGCTTGGAACATTGGTGATCCTTGTTTTGTCTTTCAGAGTCAAGAAAACTTATTTTGAGCTATTAATGGCCTTTAATAATTGAGTAAGGTATGCTCCTGTGAACAAAATTTAGAGCATGTTTGTCTCTCTCTGCCTGGCTTCTCCAGAATTTAGAAACTAGTTGTGAGTATTCTTAACTTACAGCAATATAGTTGTTTGCATCAGTGAATAGGAATCCATTTTCTTTTGCAATAGGACACAACTGGAGAAACCAGTTGTTTTACTGAGGCTTTGACTGAAAGGGTATACTTCCCTTTAAGGAATCAAGCTCAACTTGAAAAGCTGGTAAAAATTCTCTTGGTAAAACTGGCCTCATACCTTGTCTACATAGTCCCTATACAGGGGTCCTAACCTGTGGTGAGTAAAGAATGACACTCTCCCAGCTACTCGGGCGGCTGAGGCAGAAGAATTGCTTGAACCTGGGAGGCAGAGGTTGTAGTGAGCCGAGATCGCACCATTGCACTCCAGCCTGGGCTACAAGAAGGAAACTCTGTCTCAAAAAAAAAAAAAAACAAAGTCACTTTCCAGCAGGCCCAGGAACCACATGCTCTTGAGACCTCAAAAAGAGAGATGCTTACTACTTACCCAACTCACAGGTATTTGAGGGTAGAAACCCATGGCTGGGCTCAACTTTAGAATACTCTATCTGAGATTCCCTGTGATACAGAGTTCCATCAAAGCCAGTCTAAAAGGCCTATGTAGAAATAATTATTCTTGGCCAGGCGCGGTGGCTCATGCCTGTAATCCCAGCACTTTGGGAGGCCGAGACAGGTGGATCACGAGGTCAGGAGATTGAGACCATCCTGGCTAACACAGTGAAACCCTGTCTCTACTAAAAAATACAAAAAATTAGCTGGGTGTGGTGGCGGGCACCTGAAGTCCCAGTTACTTAGGAGGCTCAGGCAGGAGAATGGCGTCAACCTGGGAGGTGGAGCTTGCAGTGAGCAGAGATTGCGCCACTGCACTCTAGCCTGGGCGACAGAGTGAGACTCTGTCTCAAAAAAAAAAAAAAAAAAAAAAAAGAAATAATTATTCTTGGTGCACTTTACGCAAATAATCAGGCCAAGTATAAGACTAAAGTCTATTTTGCAAACAACTCAGTCCCATCATAATATTTTTTTTAACAAAAATGAGGACTGGAGAGAAATTACATTTCAAAACTTTCACATTTGACAGTAAATTCTGGACTCATTAGTTGTTTTTTGAAGTTTTTGCCTACATTTTAGACTAACTCTGCTTATTCCTGTGAACCAACCAGCAATCTCCAGTTGCAGCTGAGAAGGAACAAGAGGGATGGGTAATGTAAATATCTGGATCAATATGCTAGTTCTGAGCAATTATCCTGCATATCCTGCAAATCCTGCCAGGTGATGGGAATAAATAGGGTGCCCATCATCCAGAGGTTTCCTTTTTGGGAAAGTAAGACCAAGGGGGCTAACCAAGCCAAGCCCCATGCACCCAAATCTTAGCAAGGATAACTATAGCCACCAGTTACCTGGGCATGTCACAAGACATCCTTTTTTCTCCTTTGTTGGAAGAGGACTGAATTCCACAGCTTCACCTTAGCATTCAGCTTATGACAAGGAGTCCATACAAAGCCCCCCACCTTCCCCGAGATGCATTTTTGGTCCCAAACTCCATTCCAAGCTTCAGGTCGAAGTCTTGAAAGAAAACTGGATCTGAGGGATCCAGAGGCAGACGATAACAGAAGTTAAAAGGCACAGTGCAGGTGATCATGACTAATTCCTGCCAATTAAGCCAAGCCTTCCATTTCATAGATAAAGGTCACATCAGTATCCATGGCATAAATGAGGTTTAGGGAACTCGAAGGCTCCTGACACCAGAGGAGATAGGGCGTACATGGGTACAAGTGGATATTCCCACTCCCTAGGTCCCCCTGTTAACAGGGTTAAAGGCGCTTTGACACCCATGGGCAGCACCTTGTCATGGTCACCAGGACTCAGGGATGCGAGGACAGAAGAAAGAGCAATGTCTCACTTTCTCTCTCTCGTAGCCCGGGTATTCAAGGGGAAGAGAAAAGAACCAGGGATGCCTGCTCCCCTCTTTCTAGATGAGTAGTCATTCATTTTCAGTCTGTACCCTTTTCCAATGCATCCTGAATCCCTGAGTTTCCTCCTTCCGCCTCTGTCCTCTCTTCACATATAATTGTGTTGCCATACTATGGGACACGCCCCTTGGATGCATCCCCCAACCTGGCAAAAGTTAAGTTCCCAAACCTTAAACTGGTTGGCTAAGGATTGGGTTCAGGAGAAGGGAACCCAGAGCCTGACATGCTGGCAAAAGGGTAAAGGTTTGTTTGTTTTTTTCTAACCAGTTGGGCTTTTGGCTTCCCTCTCCCTCTACAAACTGGTAAAAGGCCTCGGGATTTACCCCAGCTTGTTTCATTTTGCTATGTGTTTTCTAATAACTCCATTTGTCTCTTCTCTCCAAACTGTCATGCAATCGGAGCCTCAGACAATGGCCCCTTCTGCTGTGGACGCTTAGATAGGCCTTTCAGGGAGACCTAACTGCCATTTTCCCAAAACAGCACCTTCTGTCAGTAGGAAACAGTTCAGATTGGTCTTCATCCTCTTCCTTATCCTTATTCTAATGGCAGTTAGATGTACTACGTTAGAGATGGGAATGACAGATGTAGGAGGAAGCCAAGGGAACCTGCCCAGGGCCTTGTCTGGGTGTGCCTGCAGCTGACTGGGGGTAGGGCCTGAGCACTGGGAGAATGGGGTGGAGCCACCGGGAATTCTTGCACTATGCAGTGGGGAGGAGTCAGGCCTCTAGCTCCTGTGTGGTGGCCTGGTATTCAGTTTGTGAGGTGGGAGCCTGTTGGCAGGACCCTTCTTTTTTTTTTTTTTTTCCTGAATGATTTCTTTTAATGAATTCCGCTCTCCTCACCTTTCAATGTGCCCACATGCCTAATTTTTCCTGGTCATGACATAAGAACCCAGGTTTTAGCTGAACTAAGGAGAAAAAAAAAATCCATCATCATTGCTTGAAGTTCTTAAGTGGTAAATGAAATGATGAAATAAAAACATCATTTGCAAAATAATAGAAAAAAACTAAAGCTTTTTTGGTTTTACTGGAATAACAGAAAATCCTGGTACACATCCAATGAAAAGTATGAAATCGTTCATTTTTCATCTAATAAATTCTGAATCTTGCTTCATGTTTTCTCAATTTTTGTTCTAGATCAAGTATCTTTTGGGTCCAGGAAGAAATAAATTTTTTCTCCTCGATTCTCCTCAGAATAAAACAGTCTTCTTTTAAAGACAGTGAAAAAAACAGCAACATTTCAGAAGCTGAGGGTACCACTTTTCCCAAGAGACGTAGAGTCTTTTAGAGGGGAGTCTGGGCCCCATCTGCTGTGCTCCCACTTTCCAGGTCCATACACAGGTGAGGCAAAGGGCATAGCACTGTGCTGCAGAACTAACAAAGTCCACCGGATCATTTTGCAAGGATTCCATTCTTTCTTAAAAATATATATATATATATATATCACAACTTGTGAAACTCCTCTGAAAACCTAAAACTTAAGAAAAGGCTATGCTTTGAGAGAACTTCAGGACAATTTTCTTCTGTAGTTGTGCACATAAAAATTCATCTCTGAGCAAAGCAGTACGTTGCACACGCAAGAAAGCTTAGGACTTAAGAGCTAGGAAAAGTTGGGACTTGCAGGCATTAGCACGGTTTGAATTGACAACACGGAAGTGAAGAAACACTGCTACTATTAAAACAGGTGAACGTTCTCTCAGGAATAAGCATGTTTTATAAAAACTCATAGAAGTTATTAATTCAATATGTTTCCTGGCTGTTCCAGCTGCGTTTACTGTACGTGTCAAATAAGCAGCTGCTCCCAGAGTTCTCAGAAAAGAGACCTGCCAGAGCTAGAAGGCCATGGAAAGAATTCTGAGGATAGACTCACGGGGAGGACAAAAGTTGGTTCTATTTTGAAATGGACTATTCCGTGATAGCCATCTGGCCAACAATGTGTGCCATACGACTGCCTTACATTTGTTTGCAGAGTACTTTACAGTTTAAGATGTGTTTTCACGAACTGAGTTCTCTCTCCGCAGTTTAGCAGGCGCTGTTCTAGGCAATCTTACCTCCATTTTCAAAAAAGAAATGGAAATAAATCAGCTAACTGCCTAAGGAGGTAAGAGGTAAAACAGGGTCTTAGATGTACCCCTTTTTTGAAACTCATCATATCCCTCGGCTACGAATTATCATGCATATTTTACAGCTCTATTAGCTTCCTTGAAATCAGAGACATTGTTGTGTTCATTTTCAAATCCAGCCCTCTTTCACCTTCTCCAACTGAGTGAATTTTCAGGTGAATCAATTTATTAATCCTATATTGGAGGGTAAGTCTATCAAGTATATTCTTCCAACATATCCTGAAGTTTAAAATACTAAACTACCATCAACTGGACAAATTTACTTCCTGCCTTAGTAAATCAGAAATGTTTATTTTTGTAACACAACAATTCTGGAATATGCCAGACTACAAAGCAGTAAAGTTTGAATTCCCCTGTGGGAACACAATAGAACTCATTTTTCAATAATGTTTTTCATCTCTCAGTATGGACTAGGAAGGATAATATTAAATGTTTAAGTCCCCAAAATAGGAAAAAAACATATTAATGAAGGAAGCTTCTATTTTCCAGTAAGTTCTAACAGATGGTTTCCAAACACATTCATAGAGTTAAATGCATAATTTCACCGTATAAATATGCTGTAAAACATTAAAAATAGATTATAGTACATATATCTTATGGGGCAAATGAAATGATAAAAGGAATTTTATAGTGGATAAACTCATAGTTAAAAGATAATATTGTTTACAACTATGTGTCTCTTTTAATAGAATTAATGGATTAAATGTGACAGCTTTCTAAATAACACTTAAAACTAATTCCTTAATTTGCATCTTAATATCTTAGCATAGTATAAGAGGAAAGGCTTTGTCTCGAACATGAATATTTTTGTGACACTGTAGTGTTTTTAAATTTACTTTTTTTTCTATTTCAGCCTCACTGATAAGAAACCATGTTATAATCAAACACTAAGAGAGTTAGCTATTATATTGCATTATTAGGTTAAAAATGCAAAAAAAAAAAAAAAAAAAAAAAACTTGGCAAAGAGAAATGACAACTATCATTGAAATAATTTTTCCACTTAAGATAATTTTTTCTGTTGAATTCTCTCTGGGATCAGTCATTTTTGACGACTTCAGATCTAACTTACTATAGCAGTTAAAATGTGTCGTGTACTGTGTACTAGAAGGTGAAAATGAAATGGTGAGCTAAGGAAATCAGTTATTCTATTTTATGATTTTCAACAGAATCATAAATTGTGTTCAAAGTATTAACTCATAGGCTCATATGAAGATCAAACAAGATTTGTAGGCTCCATCTGACAAACGAAGAGGCTCAGAGAATGTGAGATGTATGCATGACACAGAGCAACTACTTAAATATCTTTTATATCTAAATCATGAGAACCTGTATTTTGTGAATGCCTTTATACACAAAGCCAAACGTGCCCATGTGATCTTCATTCACGACTTCCAATTTATATTTGTTTAACGATATATAATCATCTAGAGATGGTGCCAGCACTACCTTGGGGGTAGTCGGGAAACAGAACAAGCTTCTTCCTCAAAGGGAAGGGTAAAGTCACAAAGGATGAAAACAAGTAGGTCTTTTAAGGAGGTGGGTCCTACTGAATGAAGGAAAATGTTTTAGATAAGCTTATATATGGCAAAAAGAGCCAGTATAAAGCTAACCTCTGCATCATTAAAACAAACAAACAAACAAAAAAAAAGAGGGCATTTGAAGATACTCTAAAAGAAAAAAAGTTAGTACTGAGACACAGAGGAACTAGAGAAGATGAGACCCCCAGGTGCAGGATCAGAGGAAAACACAAAGCAACAGGACTGAGCAGAGACGGTGGAGAAGGCAACTCTAACTGTGGATTTCTAAGTTTTGCTTATGAGGTTTGTGAGATACAATGCCTCTCCTTTTATCTCTACTACCAAACACTTAAGAAACTTCGCAATTGTTTGGGTTCTTTACCAGAACCCAAGGACATGTGAAGTTCCAAGTCTGGGTGTCTCTCAGGCTTGAGAGTGACATCTACTGATCTGGGGAGATGAGCAGCCAGTCCATTTTTTCTAGAAAACGACAAATATAAACCCATACAAACACATCAGCAGCGTCCATATTAAGATCTGTGCCATTATGCATTATGGAGGAAAATTTCTAACGCATAAACCCCCAAACATTTTGAATTCTAGCAATATGGTAGGAAAAGTTGTTGCATATATGAATCCCAAAGATCTGTTTCTACTTGAAATCCAGCAGCATACAAAGTTGATGTATTTACTCTAAAAAACTACATGATGATTAACAACTTATAACAAGGGAACAGAAAGTTAAACACCACATTACTCACATGTGGAAGCCAAAAAAAAGTTGATCTCTCATAGAAGCAAAAAGTAGAACAGAGGATACTAGAGGCTGGGAAGGGTAGGGAGAAGGGGGCAATTGGGGAGAGATTTATTAAAGGATACAAAATGACAGCTAAAAGGGAGGAGCAAATTCTAGTGTTTGATAGCACTGTGGGATGGCTATAATTAACAATAATATGTTTCCAGGCCGGGCTTAGTTGCCTGTAATCCCAGCACTTTGGGAGGCCAAGATGGGTGAATTGCTTGAGCTCAGGAGTTTGAGACCAGCCTGAGCAACATGGTAAAACCCCATCTCTAACAAAAATACAAAAAATTTGACATGGTGGCACGTGTCTGTGGTCCCAGCTACTTGGGAGGCTGAGGTGGGAGGATCACTTGAGCCTGAAAGGTGGAGGCTGCAGTGAGCTGTGATCATGCCACTGCACTCCAGCCTGGGCAACCGAGCGAGACCCTGTCTTAAAAAATATGTATATATTATATAGTTTCAAATAGCTGAAAGGAGGATATTGAATGTTTCCAATACAAAAAAAAAAAAAAATTGAAATGATGGATATAATGACCTGATCCGATCACTAAACATTATATATATCAAAACATCACTGTGTACACTATGAATAGGTATGGTTATTATGTGTCAATTTAAAACATTTTGTAAAGAGAAGAAAGGAGATGGACAGCACCATTTTAACTATTGTGTGCTGGAAAAACAATACATGAAATAGAAAACAAACGTGATGTCAACCTGTTAAAACTATATTTAAAACTAAAGTTATTTAATAAACTTTGACTATGTACTCTATAATTATGAACAAAATACAATTTTGCCCTTAAAGAACCCACAATCTAGTAAGAGATACACATGCACATGGTTAAAAGAAGCAGTGTTTTCATGAATTAGACTTCAGAAATCTTCATATTCTCTCTCTCTATAGTTATGAACAAAACACAATTTTGCCCTTAAAAAACCCACAATCTAGTAAGAAGAGACACACATGCACACGGTTAAAAGATGCAGTGTTTTTATGAATAGAATTAGACTTCAGAAATCTTCATATTCTCTCTCTCATTTTACAGACCTTGAAAGATTATGGGGATTGTCCAGGTTCCCATGGCTATAACTAGCCATGTGGTACATAAACTTAAATTATTTGCCTCCTTATTTATCTCATCACAGTAACTATAAGTTTCATAGAGTGTGTTAAGTGAACAATTAGATGATAATATCTGATATATCATAAGCATTTAATAAATGATGGTGAATAAATAATAAATGAGTAAACAAAAATATGAAGGCTTTCCAAGGGCGGGGGTGGAGGAAATAATGAGAAAAAAATCACAGGGCTTAAAAAATACTATCCTACTTACTAAGGTCTATGAATGAATATAATTATTTCATCATAATAACTAGAATTATTTTTACAATGAAAATTAAGAGAAAACTTTTAAGATACTTCCTCCTAAACTACTTACATAGACTTAGGCTAGACTTTAGATTACTTCATTCCAGTTTATTTTAATCACTCCGCTTGCATATATCCTCAATTCCTCTGGCTACCTGGTGCTCATTTCATCATACTTTCCCAGCAAAATCCCACCTGTGCTTAACACCCAAGGCTCCATGTACTCCACACTTGCATCCATACAGCTGAAAATGGCTAGACAGAACTCAACCAAGATTATGGGTCTCATTTTAAGACCAACAAATGCAAGTCAACCTTTAGTACTGCCTAGAAATCTCCCAGGCATCACAGTGCATTTCCCTAGTCTATTCACGGTCACATGGACCTACAGAACTATTTATATCATCTCCTTTAACTGAGAAAACAAAGGTGATTATAAGAGCTTTCATAAGTCTCTACCAGCCAGCACAATTGCTTACCTGCACCTGCTGGGCCTGTATATTCTGTTCCCTTGGGTTTCTACAGATGACCCAAAGATGCTTCTAACTAATGTCGATTCTTCATCTGGTATATCAGCTCCCCACATTCTCAAGCCTGCTCATCGATGATACTCCCTTCAATTCGCTCCTTTTAGTTCTTCTGGTTAATTTCTACCAGCATATGAGCATGCCATTACATCTTTAAAATAATTTTTTTAAAAGAAGACTTTGATCCGATTTCCCCTACCAGCTACCATTAATTTCTGTTCTTCGCATCAAAACCACAGACAGAATTATCTGTGCTCCCCATCTCCAGTTTCTGTCCTCCCATATTCTTATGATCCCACTCCCTTCACATGGTCAGCCACAGCAAAACTGCTTACCACGGTCACCAATGACCTCCACAGTCTAAATCCAATGGATGACTCTCAGTTCTCACCTTATCTGACCTTATAACCTGCAGCATCAGACACATTTGATCTCACTCTTCTTGAAATATGTTCTTTGTTTGCTTTCCAGACACTGTGTGCTTTTGTTTCCCTTCTAACACCTAGGTTGTACTTTCAATCTCTTTTGCCAACTCTTCCTTATCTTCCCAGTGGGTTGAATTCCTCTTGGATCTTTTCTTTTATCCATTCTCTTGGTAACCTCATTCAGCTCTATTCTTATGACTCTCAAATTAATATCTCCAAACCAAACTTCTCCCCAGATTCTGAAATCCAACTGTCTACTAATCATATCCACTTAAATGTCTAATAGGCACCTCAACATAGCTGAGAAAACATACTTCTCCCCTCCAAACCTGCAGCAATCTTTCCCATCTGGTTTAATGACAACTGCATTCTTGCAGCTGCTCAAACACAAGCCCCAGAGCCATCTTTTTCTCTCTCACACTTCACATCAGCAGATCCAATCAACTACCATCAAAATACACTGAGAATTGGTCACTTCTCACCACCTCAATCACTATCACAATGCTTCAGTAATCACCAAGTGAATTACTGCAATAGTGTCCTAACAGGATTCCATATCTTGGCCCCTGTCCCCTAGAATCACATAGCAGCCAGAGTAATCTTGAGACATATGAGTCAGATGCCATTCATTTGCTCAAAAGTTTCCAGCTGCCCCAGTGACAACTTAAGTCCTAATAGTGGCCTACAGAGGCCTACATGGAAAGGTCCTATTGATCACCTCACTGCCAATTACACTACACTCTTGTTTAGTCTGCACCAGCCATGCTGGCCTCCCTGATGATTCTGGAATGTGCCAAGATACTCCTTCTTAGGACATTTGCATCTGCTATTCACTCTGCCTGGAATGTTCTTCCCCCAGAAGTTGTACAACTATCTCTACAATCTTCACAAGGTTGCTCAAACATCAACTTCTCAGTGAGGCCTCTATTGATCATGCAGTACTCTCTAAAGCAGTACTCATGCATGGGCATGCATGCACACACAGCGATGCTTCTGATTTATGCTGTATTTTGGGGCAATAATTACCACCACTTATCACATTTTACTTTATTTTGTTTATTGTGTAGTGGTGTACTGGAGGCAGCTTATATTAGCTGGTGGAAGCCAGTTCTTAACTTTTCAGGAAATCTGCAAACTCGTCATTAAACTACAGCTATTATTAACAAGTGTAGTCTGTAAAGTGACAATTATATAAAAGACAAAGGTAACAAATACTCAAAACTCATCATTTCCTAATTATTTTACTACAATTTAAATTTATATTTTTTAGGTTATTTACATTTACTTTATGAATATGGTAGAAATTCTATATATATCTTTCCATTCAGTTCAACTACATTGGTAGCTTAAAATCAGTTATGGTAGGAGTATTTACACTATCAAAATCAGCAAATGCTAAAAATTAGGGCCTTTCTTTCCCTGCAGACAGCTAGCTGTTAAACATTTACCATGATCGAAATAGCACTGATTGTCTGTCTGACTCTACTATGGCTATATGCTAGCATCTAGTACAGTATCTGGCATATAGTAGGTACTAAAATATTAAATGAATGAAAGAATGAATTTCTGTGAAAACCACTTGCAAAAGTATACTGAGAAGAAAGTACAAAACTTTATCTCATTTGACAAGTTATATACACTCGTATATGATACTCTCCCTGTTAAATAATGACACATTAATTCAAATAAATGTCTCATAAAATAATTCAACTTAGCTATATTGGCATTTTTTCAAGCAAATAATCAGACTTTCTAAGTTGATATGTTCTTGCTTCAGAGTTATGTTTAGTTTTGCATTTCATTTATAAAAAGGCTTTTTTCTGGGAAAAGCATATATCTTTAGTTAAAGAGCAATAGCCCAATTAAATAGTGCCAAAGAAAAATGCTTTTTACTTTGAGAATGATTCATGTTTGAACTACGAGAAGCTGTAAGCACAGACAATAAATGCATCATTAACCCACAACAAATAAAATTAACACTCTTCAAAGGCAAGAAATAGTAAAATGGTCCTCTTAATTACTTGTTTAAATGACCCAGGACTTTTTTATTACCAACTACAGGGAATAAGCTATACCAAAATGAGATAGAACATGACGGATAATTTACTAGAGAAAGGAAACATGTGAGTATTTAGAAAGTCCTTGGGCTACAGTCCAACAGCGCTCCTCCTGTGAGGATTATGCAGACTTATTCCAATCTATTAAAACACACACAAAAAACACAACCACTTTAAACATACTTAGTCCCGAAAAACTTCAAATTGTAAACGAGTCCATTTCACTCAGTACAAGTTTTATGCATAAAAATATTTTTGAACCATCCAATGTGTAACATTTGTGAGAAAATTGACATAGTAGAGGACTATACTATGCTTTGCCATGTTCCATAAGGCTTTTTATCAATTGAAAAATCTCCTTTAATGTTTTGTAAGCTAAAAACTACTAATAAAATACTATTGTAAGTTTTGCAAAATGCTAAAATCTTTTTAAATCCGAGGACAATCCTATGAGGTAGATATTATTGGTCGTACTTTAAAAATTAAAGAACACTGAACTTCAGAGATATACTCAAGAACACAATTAGTAAGGTGGGAAAATGGGTCCCAGCTTTTGACTCTGAATTCTCTGCCATTCCATCAGCTCGGCTGAATTCTCAAAGGTTTTTCAGATACCATTTTATAAACTTTATTTGCTTAGAAGCTTGCTTTAACCTTACCTACTACAGCCTGGCTTTCCTCATCTTGTAAGTCTTCTGTCTTGCAAAGATGGTAAACATACCCCCAGGCAATTCTCTTGCTAAGTTCAACAGTAAAAACTAAGATCCCTAAATCCCACAGCGAGCCTTTCTTGCTAGCATAAACTTGTGAGTTTTATTATAATGGTTAATATAACCTGTGCATTACATCTTTTCAAGGAGGAAGGTAGGTGATGGAAGGGTCTCATTTATAGAAGCTGTAAATATTCCAACTTCGATTCGAAAGAGGAGGTGTATTTTATTATTAGAACAAGAACAGCACTACAATTCCACATGTGACTAAGGAATCACAAACTCTACGGAGGGCAAGGAAGATTGGACTCAGTTAAAAGAAACCACAAAAGGACTATATGAGGGAAAGATCTTCAAAAGCTATATGATCCCATACTTTGAGGTGGAAATGAAAGAGATGAGCAACTATGACAAGAGGGAGAGAAACCATCCATCTTTCCATACTTCACCAGAAATCCACAGTTGCTGATGTAAGTTATGCTATTTTTAGTATAGTATTAAACTTGGCCATTTTCTGTTTCTGTGAAAAACATGATTATTTTTTCGGATATATAACTATGCTTAAAATACTAGAACTCTTTGCATTTGAGACCTTTATTATCAGTCATTGGAAAGGTGCTATGCATTTGCTGTGCATAGTTCTACAGATGTTTTTTACCATTAAATGGCCTATTTTAAGTAAAATTACATTTTACGTTTATATTTTACAATATATACAGTAATGAAAATTGAGTATGTGAAGCCTTTAATACAGTATTTGAACAAAACTGCATGCATGTCCATATTTTAAATATGATCCTGATGTTATTAATAATCACTTGCAAACAGTTTTGTAATTTCCTAGAAAGGATAACTCCACTTGAAGTATCTAATATCTACATCGGTTCTGAAGTGAAATGTAAATATCTGACTTCCCAATAATCTAGAAGATTTTAAAAGGAAAACTGAAATTGAAAGACTTCCATTACACCTCATTTATCACAGTTGCAAATTCTATATCAATTTCTGATATCAAAATAATCATAATGTCCTCATAACTAAGAAAACATACATCCAATAATTACACAATGAACTTTAACATGGTAAATAGAGTTTTATACCATGAAAATGATGTAAAATCCTACCACTGAAAACATGTTGAATGAACATTATATAATAAATGACATGTATTTTTAACATCAAACACTCTTGATTATCTATAATTCAGGCAAATAGAAGTCTCGAATAACCAGTGTTTTGACAGTATCAAAGATGTTATAATAGTTTATTTTTTAAAAACAGCTTTTACAGTATGTCATGGGACCAGAAGAGTTTGGGCCAGTGCTCCAGCTCCTCCTCCATCGACAGCTCACTATTCAGTCACTTTGATCTGCCAGTTACTCACAAAGTCCAGTAGGGTCTTCCCAGGTTGAGCATACTCAGCTCTTAGTTACGTAGACTTTCATTCCATGGCAAACCACAGCCACTCTTAGTGGTTGGAAGCTGTCACTGTGCCTGTACACACCTGTCATGCAAAATGATCTGTGGCATCAACTCCAAGGTACCATGTTAAGTTGTCTCAGTATTCCTAACTCCTAAATGAAACTTGAAGAAGATAAAAATAAACACCTCTGAGAAACTCTGAACCCCTTACTCTCTGTCTAACCAAAACCAATGTTTCTTCACAATGATGCTCTCAGGATGCAAGATTTTACACCCTCTGAGTATTTTTCTTGATGTAGCCTATGAGAATGTTTTGCATTCACATAACTCTGCAAATTAGTTTTTTAGACTTGATTATCCAAAACACTTCTTCTGACAAATATTCTAAAGAAACAGAAGTATTTATGAACAACAGAATAAAATACTGTTTGGCTTAGCTGGCCAATAATCTAAAGACTTTCATATTCTGTTTGAAAAATTAGAAGAAACTCTTTAGCCAAAGAATTTTGGAAATTTCCTTTAGGGGCCTTATATGAATCAACTATTACAATAAACCTTGAAGTTTCATAATGTTACCATAAATTCCTAAAATTCATTAGAATATGGTAAAATACAATTTCTACAATGCTGATAGTAATGTAAATTGTATTGCAGTAATGAAAACAGTTTTGTGATATATACTTCCAAAAATCTTTCTCTCTGTCTTACAATCTCCCTTTTTGGAATTTACCTTAAAGATTCAGAATTCAGATCAGACTTCTAAAATATGCATATTTGCACATTATAGCAGTTATATGAGGGAAAACCAATAATGCCAACTAGAATGGTTAAAAGTAGAAAACTTAAACATGCTGTAAAACATGATATAGGATATAAGATTTTCAAGCAATACAAATACTTTTTTCATATCAAAAATGCTTACGATATGCTAAGCAAAATGGCATAAAATAATTGTAATATGAAACATGGTCTGTATATGCAATGTGTTAGTACACACACATACACACACAGGATTGTAAGGAAATACATATGATACAGTGGTCATCTGTGGTATAATCGAAAATAATTTTGGTTTGTTTGTGCTTTCATTTTATATGCACTGTATAGTTATGTACAATAAAGTATATTTATATATTTATGCAGAACATGTATTATATTTATTCCCCATGTATTATTTAAGGAGAAATTTACATTGTTTACTTTCCAGGAAGCCACAACCCAGGTAAAGGTAGCTTTGATTTGCTGAATACAACTTTCTATAAGGCATGAATTACATACAAACACCAACTGTTACAGAATTTTGAGAAATAAAAATCAGAAAGTTATTTGTGAACATTTTGAGAAATGAGAATAGGTATATCTGAAATGCTCTCTTTGCAATTTCTTTTAAGGAGGAAATTTTTATAATTAGCCAAAATTATGCTCAGTTATATAGGTTTTCATTCTATTTATAGATCTGACTCCAATTTTATACTATATATTTATACTTCTCATTATTTTAGGAAAACATGCATTTTGGTTTTGAACATTCCACTTAAAAATTAAATGCCCTCCATTAGTTTTTTGTTTGTTTGATTGATTTTGTTGTTGTTTTTGTTGTTTTTTGAGATAGGCACTCACTCTGTTGCCCAGGATGATATGTAGTGGTGTGATCTTGGCTCACTGCAGCCTAGACCTCCTGGGCTCAAGTGGTCCTCCTGCCTTGGCCTCCTGAGTAGCTGGGATGACAGGCACACACTACCATTTCCAGCTAATTTTTGTAGAGATGGGGTTTCGCTATGTCGCCCAGGCTGGTCTCAAACTCCTGAGTTCAAGCGATCCACCTGCTTCAGCCACCCAAAGAGTCGGGATTACAGGCTTAAGCCACTGTGCCCAGGCCACCATCAGTATTTTTAATGGAAAATCACAATCTCATTAACACTTATAAATGTATGAACTTAAGACACGAGAAGTTCAATCCATGTGTTAGAAAGATTCTCATAAAAGCTAGAGTAGAAAAAAGACGTGGCACATGCCTGTAATCCCTGCGGCAGGAGAATCACTTTAACCCACGAGACAGAGGTTGTGTGTGGTGAGCTGAGATCACGCCATTGCACTCCAGCCTGGGCAACAAGAGCAAAACTCCGTCTCAAAAAAAAAAAAAAAAAAAAAAGAAAGAAAAAAAAAGAAAAACAACTAGCTTAAAATGTTTTAGCTGTAAAAATTAAGACAATGCCATTTTATTTGTTTTCTTCATAACTGCACTATCCCAACTAAATATAACCAAAAAAATGAAACCAAGTTGCTTTGTACCTATTTTGAATGACTCATAAAAAAGTCAGAAGCTACATTAAAAAAATACAACTGGTTATGGCTATAAAGAAGATACAGAGAGGGAGTACGAGAAATTGTATGATAAATGCTGGAATAAGCCAAAAAGATCTCAAAGAAGATGCTATATAGTTTTCCTTGAAAATACATCCTAAATCATGTAGGCATTATTTTAAATATATGTAGAAATGAAAGAAAAATATTATGGTCAAAAATGAAAACCTACTAGATCTGTAGAAAAAGTTTTTTAAAAAGAATGAAATTAAGTCTACCTCATTTTTAAAGAGTCTTCAATCCCAAGCTATTCTAAGCATTATATAGTCTAAAATGTTTGCATCTGTCTCCATTTCACAAATTTCTCACCTCTGCCCTCTACATGGTTCCACCAAGAACAAATCTAAATCCTGGTGCAAATGATAAGCAGCTGGCGAGACCATCATCTACCACTATCACATTATCTTCCTATATGCTCCATGATTAACCAGAGAAAACAGCATCAGCCTGAGAAAGACTATACATCCTTAACTGGCTAAGAGTCATACTATGTCTTTAGATTCCATATACAAGTGAGGTCGCACAGCATTTGTCTTTCTGTGTCCGCCTTATTTCATTTTATGTAACATCCTCCAGATTCATCCATGTTGTCACAAATGGCAGGACTTTTTTATTTTTTAAGGCTGAATAATATTCCTCTGTGTCTCTCTCTTTGTGTGTGTGTGTGTGTCCGTGTGTTCCTGTGTGTGTGTGTGTCTGTGTTGCACATTTTCTTTATCCATTCATCCACTGATCAACACTTAGGTTGTTTCCCTATCTTGGGTACTGGGAATAATGCTGCAAACTCAGAGAGGCAGACAGTAGAAGAGTGGTTGGCAAGACTGCAGGGAGAGGAAAATGGGGAGTTGTTGATCAAAGAGTACAAACTTTCAGTTATAAGTTAAATAAGTTCCAGGGACCTAGTATACAGCATAGGGACTACAGTTAATAATACTGTATTGTATACTTGAAATTTGCTAAGAGAGTAAATCTTAAGCGTTTCCACCATCAAAAGAAACCCAAACTGATTACCACATGAGATGATGGATATATTAATTAGCCTTATTGTGGTACTCATGTTATACCAAAACATATTGCATATCTTAAATATGTATAATTTTTATTTATTATATCTCAGAACAGCTGGGGATGGAGGGGAAGAATCATCCTGTCTACCTTAACAACTATCATAGAAATCTTTTTTGTTGTTCACTGCCGCAAACCAGTAAAGACATGGCAAAATATCTGTGACAAAAATCAAACATTGCTTTACAAACTACATAGGCATGAGAGAGAAAACCAGTATCATATTAGAGGCATATCTACAAATGACTGGATCATTTGTATAATCATAAATTGATCATGAAAATTCTCTAATACAAACATCATGAGATCTGTTGCTATAACTAAGCAAGGAACATAGTGGGGAGAGAGACAGAGGGGGAGAGAGAGGGGGAGAGAGAGAGAGAACGAGAGAGAGAGAACGAGAGAGAGAATGAGAGAGACTGTGTGTGTGCGTGTGCGTGCGTGTGTGTGTGTGTGTGTGTGTGTGTGTGTGGTGTGGGGAGAGTACAAAAATAATCACACATTTTCATCGCACAAAGTTCTCTCGGCTTTGCTACCAAGTAGCTTCGTAAGTTTGAGAAGACATCTTGGGCCTTGTATCCTCATCTGCAGAATGATGTCCTTACATACTACATATTACAATTCACCAAAATTACAAAAGGTGGGAGAAAGACAAGCAAAGTAACTAAAGTTGCAGAGCAGCCTCTGTGTATGTGTGTTTTAACTTTTCTCTTTTTTTAATCTCTAGTACTTTGTGCCTGTTGTTTGCCTCAACATCTAGGTAAGTTGTAGATCAGTGAGAAAGAAATGGATGTAAGGCTAGCATGAAGTTATGACATTACATTAATGTGCAGTAACGCTGCTTGAAATGTGAGTATTCTCTCCTGACAGTAGAGGTATTTCATACATGTGATCATCATCTACCAAGTGTGTTACTACATAAAAAGGGTAAGATCAAAACAGATTTAAACATACATAATTTATTCACCAGGAAGAGAAAACCTAGACTTCTATTACTGTTAGGTACACAGCCGGTAGCAAATGGTAAGTTTTTCCCCAATGTCTGTATCAACAAAACCACATACCTCCGCTTATCTATGTAATCAAATGACTGATTATCCTTTAGTATATTTGGGGGTGAATGCTTGCAGTAGATGTTATCCAAGATCTTGTTTGATTTTTTCCATTAAGTAGAAGATACACACACATGTGTGCTAGTTTGGATGCATTTATCAAGATTCTGTAAGTTTTTAATTCTGTTCAGTGAATCACACCATTGTTAAGAAGTTTGGGGACAAATAATTTGATCCCCACAAATACACTTAATTGTTAACTTATAATTCAATTTTAACATGAAATTCAACCAGCAAGATCAACGGACCCAGGTTGGGGTAAAACCTACAGATATTTCATTTTAAATGTTTAGATGTTTCATTTTAAAATATTTTTTGGGCCAGGCGCAGTGGCTCATGCCTGTAATCCCAGCACTTTGGGAGGCCGAGGCGGGCCGATCAAAAGGTCAGGAGATTGAGACCATACTGGCTAACACGGTGAAACCCTGTCTCTACTAAAAATACATAAAAAATATTAGATGGGCGTGGTGGTGGGTGCCTATAGTCCCAGCTACTCGGGAGGCTGAGGCAGGAGAATGGCGTGAACCCGGGAGGTGGAGCTTGCAGTGAGCCAAGATTGTGCCACTGCACTCCAGCCTGGGCAACAGAGTGAGACTCCATCTCAAAAAAATAATAATAAATAAAACAAAAAATAAAAATTTTCGAAGCATCTGTATAAGCTATTTGTAAAGTTTAAAGTTGCCAGTGTCGTGTTCCAAGGCGACAGCTTTCTTCAGAGGAAAGGAAAAGGTGACACATAGCTAGAGGTGATCCAGGCTAGTGTTTTATTATTGCCCATTATTTTATTGTTTTAATGGTATGCAAGCTGTCAATCTTTAAAAGTCTAACTCTTCAAGTTTTTTTTCTGTTTTTTTTTTTCTTTAGGGTTTGCAGGATTTTGACACCAACTGTTTACATAACATATAAATTTAAATGATACATTAGAGACAAGGACTGACAGAGTTAACCTTTGTGGTGGTGAAGCTTCACCACTACTAACAATGTCTTCCTTTCATGAAGGAAGCTAATGCCACAGGGCTTAGGTATTCCATTGGCTAATGCTCACAGCTAAATATTCTTGTTTTTTTCTAAAAAATTAATCTGCTGTGTAAACTAATAGAAAAGAAAACTTCAAAGAGCTCAGTAATACAAATACCACTAAAATATACTTATAAAACATAATTTTTAAAAGATCTAAAATAATACTTTCAATTCTTCTTTATGGACACACCACCTAAGAAAAGTCCACGGTTGAATAAGAATTATTTTTGATTATTCAGTTCTAGATTTTCAGATCTACATAAGTACACATTACATAATGGGAAGAAATTAAAATTAAATTGGAAAAAGATGTGAGTGGAGTTAGGGTATTAATCTTCAATAATCGGTATAGCTCAACAGGAATATAAATAAAAATATCTTATTTCCTCAATTCTAAGTCATGATTAACGATACAAAGCGTCGTTGATTTGTCTGGACAAAAAGAAACCTATATTATGTTCTTATTGACAGAAAGAAATATTTCAATTTCTGAAACATCAAAAATTGGAGGGGAGGTTTTAAAAGTACAGTTTAAAATTATGGATATGTAACTATCTTGGTTGAGGACAAGTGAATCCTGAAATGCGAGTTCAATCTTATACAGTCTCAATCTAAAAACAAAAACAAAAACAAACCCTAATTGGATCCTGGGGACAATTACTGTGGCAACAGTGTATTCTGGAGCACCTCCAAAGGTACGGCAGTGATGGTTTCTGGAATGCCTGCTCTTCCCCATAGTCAGTAATCAGTTGATAACTTCCAGGCACTGGAGCTCCTAAAGTCCCTCTGCAACAACCTTCTAATGGTTTTACTACAGGAAGTGATAAGAGTGATGGAACAGTAGTGCGTATGCTTGAACAAAGGGGCTTGAACAACAGTGGGTTCATGCTGTCACAGCAATCAAATGCAAATTGTTGTTCTCGCTAGCAGTTGATGTATTAGTGCTACTACCAAGCTGAGATGAAATTGTTTGGTCTCATCTCTCAGCACAGACTTAACCTGCTTGACTTTACTCTCTCTGGTTCCCTTATATCTGCCCTCTCTCATATACCCTCTGACCTACATCCAGGGCTATACAGCTTAACCAGATAGCAGCATGTCCACCCGCATATTAATGGCAAGGTGCTTTCCTATCCTTAGCCCTTAAAGCCTCTTCCTTCTCATGGGGAGATTTTAGTCTTTGCAGTTGTCTTTTGTTGCCTTAATACTATGCCCCAGCTTGTCCATTTCCAGAGGCAACAGAGGGGCCCAGGAGCTCTGGGTTTACTTCAACACTGGCTTGCTGCCAGGACTCGGCCATTTGTAGCCAAGGCTCCACATTTGCTAAACCAATGACTGGAGTGATGAGGAAAGAGGTGGCAGCAGCTGCGCGAGGAATGGATCTTTCTCCTGCCCTCTTTGCCTGCAGCAACATAAACCCGCATAGTACGGTGGCATGAAGTGGTTGCAGATTTTATTTCCCAATGCAGTGGAGTGAAGAAGGAGGTAGAGGAGGAGGAATCAGCATGGGAAGAACATATGCGTAGGAGAAAGAAAGGCATTCATGTGACACAAGACAGATCTGCTCCCCACATGAAAACTTCACTCATCATTCTTGCAAGGTGGACACAATTATGTTCAAAAGGGAGAAAAGATACAAAGCCAAAGCCCTGACTTTCAAGTAGATCTTAGCATCTTTCTTGGTCTTCCCCTGCCAAAGAAACAGAAATGGTGACCAACTCAGGTAGGCATAAAGGGAATCAGAGGAGACCTCACCATGCCCTCCTCAAAAGACCTCTTCTGAGTAACAGCAACCAAGCTTCTTCCTCTGCTCTGTATTCAGGAGTTATCTATCCAGCCAATCTAGATTCTTACATTGGTATCCTTTGGTCTGATTAGTAAAGAGGTCATCATTAATACAGAACTGTATTCAACTCTCAATTAACAAAAGGAAGAAATTAATAACAGGCTAAGTACCACCAATGAGCCTGGGGCTGTGCTGGCTTAAAGAATTTATTCAAAGCCTCACAGCCAGTACACGGTGAAGCACAAATTCTAACCCAGGGCTTTCTGAGTCCAAATGAATTCTTGGTGATTTCAAAGCCAGACTTCAATGTGCAGGTTCATTGAGTCTCCAAACACACTTCTGCTAGATTTCTTGATGATAAAACCACGTTATTTTCTTCCCTTTCATTCATTACCACTGTAGACACCTAAAACCTCTTAAATTATTTTAAAAACTAGAAAATAAGATGATGTGAGGAAGGTCAGTCATAGGTCAAAATTGCAAACGCCTTCAGGGGTCTGGAAACTGATCACATACATGATGAAACCGGCCTGAGTGTGAGACTCCAGGGTGCATGGCGCCCCTGGCGAATGGATGAGCACAGTGATACCCCTCAACACCCAAGGGCATGAGGTCGACAGAATTTTCTAATATAAGAACCATGAGTGTTGTATATTTATCCTTTATGCATCTTTCTTTTCTGTTCCTTCTCCGCCACTGATTCAATTTAAGAATGCACTAAAGTGAATATATATGTATATACACATGCATATATATACACACATATGTACATATATATACACACATATATATGTATTATGTAACAGCCCCTTTATTTTTTCAATGCACATAAGCCCCTAACTCCTAATTTTATACAAATCATCTAAAATGGAACATCTTCATTTTCTAAGTCATTCAAAGAACAATTAGGATTTCTTTCATTGACATTACTTACAGATTCTACACTTTTTGTTTCCTTGTAAAACTTCACTGCTTTTTCCACAGTACACATTTTTCATTACAAGAGTTATTTGTTAAATGGTAATGCTTTTAAGTAATAAAAGGAAAAAGTACAACTGCCATTTACTAAACATCCACCATGTAGATATTCACATACAACAGCTTCATGTAACTCCTGCAAAAACTTTAAAAGTTATTAGGACTTTCTACATTTTATAGGTAAGGAAACTAAAGTCGACAACATTTAAGCAATTTGCCCAAGATGATAGAGGCTGGACTTGAATTCTGAACAATTCTAAAGGCAACGATTCGACCAATTAAAAATACAGAGTGATTTTTCCGTGAACTTCAATCTGTTCACTGGAGAAGTTTTAACTAAACATGTTAGTTTAACTCGAAACCTAAGTCACAAGTAGGTACTGAATGGGTTGTTCGCTGTAATCACTTGCGCAGTTCCGTGTCTGGCTATGATCCCCTGGTATCTATTTCTGACCAGCCAGGGAGGCTGCACTACAACAATGTCAACATTTCTGCAAAGCTGTTTTGGAGATAGGTACTTAAAAAATGAACGACTGAGTTGAAAATTCAACTGGGGGTTTCTAAAGTTAATCGCGCATCTAGAAAATATTTTGGTGTTAATGTAAGTAGAAAAAAATAACATGCCTTTTAACACCTCGACACGCCTTTTGTCTTCATAAAACTCAGCAAATAGTAACTAATTAATCCTAATGAAAGCCCCACAACACACGTCAGGTTGGAATTCATTCTCAGTAGGCATCTACAAACCACACAAGTTGAGGTTTCACAATTGACGAGGCTTCTGGCCCCCACACACTATGAATTACAACCTTAGAAGCACAACCGGTCCATACAAAGTCCCAATGAAATAATCAGCTCTATTTTATCGATTTATAGCCCAGTGATTCACAGAGGTTCCAGCAGGCTCTCTCCTTGCCAATATTATAGCATCCTAGAAAACTGTCCTCTTCCTGTGACAAGCAGGGGCAACCCAATTTAGACATTAAAATGTAGTCTTTTTATATCCTGTAAATATTTTTCTTTCACTGATTTTAGTAAAGAAAGACTAAAGAATATGCCACACACTTTTAATTGTAACCTGTAGGCCTATGTTTCGCACTAATGTGAAAATATTTTGGTGTTACGTAGAAAAAACTAATATGCCTTTTAACACCTCGACACGCGTTTTGTCTTCATAAAACTCAGCAAATAGTAACTAATTAATCCTAATGAAAGCCCCACAACACACATCAGGTTGGAATTCATTCTCAATAGGCATCTACAAACTACACAAGTTGAGGTTTCATAATTGACGAGGCCTCTGGCCCCCACACACTATGAATTACACTGTTGTTCTCCCATTGGACTTCATATTCAAAGGTTTACACACATCACATATGATATGCTTTGGATTATCTGCCCCCTCCAAATCTTGCGCTGAAATGTAATCCCCAGTGCTGGAGTTGCGGCCTGGTGGGAGGTTGTCTGGATCACGGGGGCAGATCCCTCATGAATGGCTTGGCACCATTCCCTTGGCGATGCGTGAGTCCAGGAGATCTGGATGATTAAAAGTCTGGGTCCTTCCCCCTCGTCTTGCTCCAGCTCTTGCCATGTGACGCACCTGCTCCACCTTCAGGTTCTGCCTTGATTTTAAGCTTCTTAAGGCCCTCACCAGAAGCAGATACTGGCATTATGCTTCCTGTGCAGCCTCCAGAGCCATAAATGAATTAAATCTCTTTTCTTTATAAAATTACCCAGTCTTAAGTATTCCTTTACAGTAATGCAAATTGACTAATTCAGTATATAAAGGAAATACATATATAGTCCAAAAGGGGTCAATAGAAAGAGATCGAATCCCAAACTTTGTCATCCATACCATTTCTTGACAAGTACAAAGGAAAAAATATGTCATTTGGCTAGTAGTAAAAGTTATACCTAGAAATCTATGACATTTTCTTCTTATAAGAAAAAAGCAGCAGGTGGGATAAAAGGAAAACTAAAATGAACACAAAAAAAGATTTCCCAAGCATGAAAGGAATCTGCAGAGCAAGACTTTAGGAAAATCCCCTCACAGGGCTACATCCATCAACATAATGGTGCAGTATAAACAGGCAACAATGCCTTTCAAGTGTAAATACTACATTTAATGACCAAGGTAATTCTCCCCATTCTAAAAATAAAGACATATCAATTAGAAAACTTACATATCACAGGTATTCCTAGGATGAAAGTAACATAAATTATATATCTACAAAGTTTCAAAGTACAGTTTAAATTGAACTTTTTCTTCTACGCTTACATAAAAATTCTACAAATCCTATGAAAAACTGTCATTTCCATAAATATATACACATAGACTTTCATTTTGGAAACAGAAGGAAGCAGCTTCCTAGTAAAGAGGAACAGTGACAATGTGAGGGGAGATAGTATCTATATTCTGATGTTTTACATCCAGATGAACAAAGGGTGTAATAAGATGAAGCATAACATCTTACAGAGGACATTTGAACTTCTCACATACCAAGTACCATCTCTTATCACTGACTAATAAGAAAAACTCAACTCTCACCTTGGTGCTCATTCATTCTTCTTCACAGCTCCATCTCACAAGGTTGAAGACGTGCAATAAGACTATCTGCTTTCCACATTATTTGTTTTAAAAAATTCTAAAAGTTTGATGGTTTATAAGAGCATTAAAAGGAAATTTAGGAGAATCATTCCATAAACTCTGAATTGGAAAGAATCTTCTAAAACCAGAAATCCTAAAGACACTTACAAACTTGAAAATAGTATTAATGCAAAATATCTTTATAAAGCTATTAAAAAGAAGTATTGTGATAATGAACATACTAAAAATCATGGAAATGAATACTGAGTGAATTGTATAGTATGTGAATTATATCTAAATAAAACTCAGAAAAAGAAATATGTACAATAAATCTATGCAAGCACATAATCATGGCAACAAATAACTGCAAATAATAACTAACTCATTTTTTGCCCGAGATTATAGTACTCATAACGATCACTACTTCTGGTAGTGTAAATAGATTCAATCTTTTAGGAGGATATTTTCTGTTTTAAAATTTAAACCATTATAATATAACCTTTGATGTACAAATCGACTGGGAATGTCTTGTTTTCTTAATACTTAGATGATATCTCTATGAATATACATCCCTCCCATTTATCAAGTTTGGAAGAACATACACAAACTTTTCTTAGCAATAGTTATCTCTGAGAGGTTTGCTTGCTTTTGCCTTTTTATTTGTGCCAAAATGCTCTGTACCAAAATGGCTACCAGACTGTCCTTAGTATGCTAACATCTGCACAACATCTTAGTCAAAACATCTCACATGCATAGCAAGACTACAGTAATATTTCTAGGTAACCTTAGAGCCTTGCCTCTCACACCGAGATACTGGTGTTATAAATGCCACATGGTGCAATGGAGTGTTAGAGGTAGTCATGGGATACAGGTAGTACGTTTTTATGGAATATCAATTTTATTTGGTTTTGGAGAAAGTTTTGATTTTCTTCCAAAGGGTTCTTTTGGAGGGTGTGTTAGTGTGTGTATGTGTATGTGTGTTTCGACAGAAGGCTATACATAAAATTCCTACTTTTCCATGTGTATTAACTTTGTGTATTTTTCATTAAAAAAATAACAACACACACACTCTGGATAAAAAATAACTTTCTGGCTGGACACGGTGATTCAAAGCCTGTAATCCCAGGACTTTGGGAGGCCGAGGTGGGCAGATGGCTGGAGCACAGAAGTTCAAGACCAGCCTGGGCAACATGGAGAAACCCCCTTTCTACTAAAAAAAAAAAAAAAAAAAAAAAATTAGCCAGGCATGGTGATATATGACTGTGGTCCCAGCTACTCAGAAGGCTGAGGTGTGAAAACTGCTTGAACCTGGGAGATGGAAGTTGCAGTGAGCCAGGATCACACCATGCCACTGCACTCCAGCCTGGGCCACAGAAAAAACAAAAACCAACAAAACAAAACCTTTCTATGTTATGAACAGAAAAGTTCTCATTTTTGTATCATCAACTGATCTCTAATAACTAGTCTCTTATTCCGAGAAAAAAAAACCCTCTGATTTTAAGCTGGGCACATTGCTGCCTACCTAAAAGACTACAGTTACCAGTTTCCTTTGTAGCTAGATATAACCATGTGACTAAGTTCTAGCCAATAAGATATAAGCAGATAAGCAGAGCTATCTCCTAGAACTTCCAGAAAGTCTCTTTAAAATCTCCCTAGTGATTGGAGAATGAAAAGTTGGAAGGACCATGAGTCTCCAAAGATTATGCGAAGTCTCACATACTAGTCCCACACAGCCACCTCCTAGGTTCTTCTACATGAGAGAAAAACGTTATTTAAACCACAATTTTTCTGTATCTACCTGAACTTACCCTTAGCCGATATAAAATCAAGAAAAGTAGTATTAGTGCAAGGGTTGTTTCAAAGTGAGCCAGACAAGTTTTTGTCATAAGAACAGACTGTGTCAAGGACCCTGCCCACTGGACCAGTCCTAGTCTGTGAGAATAAAAAAGCTGGAATTAGTCATTTCAAGGTTGGTCCTAGAGAGCCCACAAAACTGCTTTTTTTTTTTTTAAACTAGCTTGGAAAGTCTGGACAAAAACCATGTTATTTCTACTTTCAATTACACAAAGTTTATTTAAAAATAAATTTAAAATTTATTTTCAACTGAGAATATGGTTTGATAATTAGAAAACAAATTGTGAAGTTGAAATAACTTTGGAGAATATGACAGACAATAAGGTGGACTTGCCAACAACCAGATGTCATGAAGTACCATAACTGACTTAAGCATAAAGATTATAGAAGCTTTCAGGAAAATTATGAATAATACTAGAAACATTTATGGATAAAATGAGAGAGGCTTTGATTTACAGAAAGTACAAAAGCACAAAAAAAATTTTCCTTAAAGCATCTTTCAAGGCTATAGAATTTACACAAATGGGCCAGGCGCGGTGGCTCACGCCTGTAATCCGAACACTTTGGGAGGCCTAGGTGGGCGGATCATCTGACATCAGGAGTTCAAGATCAGCCTGGCCAACATGGCAAAACCCCATCTCTTCTAAAATTACAAAAATTAGCCAAGTGTTGTGGTGTTGTGGTACTTGCCTGTAATCCCAGCTACACATGAGGCTGAGGCAGGAGAAATGCTTGAACCAAGAACTGGAGGTTGCAGTGAGCAGAGATTGCGTCACTGCCCTCTAGCCTGAGTGACAGAACGAGACGCTATCTCAAAAACAAACAAAAAAACTTACACAAATGAGGAAGTACACACAACTAATTTTGGCATTGATGTGATCATAATATGTTCTAGATGGCAAAGAAAAGGAATAACCAATGTAGAAGGTTAAAAAAAAAGTGTCTGCAGCTATCAAATAGATTATCTTAAAACATTCTTGAATTAGTGTATTAGTTTGCTAGGGCTGTCTTAAAGTACCACAAACATGGTGGCTTGAACTACAGGAATTTATTGTCTGTTTTGGAGTCTAGAAGTCCAAGTTTGAGATGTTGGCAGGGTTGGGTTCCTTCTGAGAGTTACAGGGGAGAATCTGCCCCATGCTTCCCTCCTCATTCTGGTGTTTTGCAGGCAATCTTTAGCCTTCTGGGCTTCTGCTGCATCATTCTAATCTCTGCCTTCATCTTCACATGGCATTCTCACTCTGTGGGTATCTGTGTCCCAATTTCCCTTTTGTATAAAGACTCCAGGTCTATCAGATTAGGGGCCACTCTGCTCCAGTACGACCTCATTGTAACTAATTACATCTGCAATGACCTTATTTCCAAACAAGGTCACATTGGATGTATTAGGGTTAGGATTTTAACCTATGAATTAGGGCGGGAGTTGGGGTGGGAGAAGATAATTCAGCCCATAACAACTGGTAACAGACCAAGTGATTTTAATGCTTTCCCATTATAGTTGGATTAAAGCTGGTGGATGTTAACAATGTATCATTTAATTTTGATCATTGACTTTTGTATTTATTTATAAACATATATGAGACATGTAAATTTACAAAGTAGATGACTGTAAAAGAATTAAAATAAATACTAAACGAATGTTTAACTAAATAGGAGTTTCTCGTTGTAATGAGAAAATTTGTAGACACACACAGATGGGGGCCACATCTCAAGCAGGTAAAACTACAGGAGTGACTGCCCACAGAAGAACTACTGTTCAGTCTGGACACAACAGCAGCCACCGAATCATCCACTGAGAGCATCATCTCAAGTACTTCAGAGTGCCCAGTGTGTTCGGTTACATTGGCAACATTTATTTAAAGTAATATTAGAATAGCTTGAATATTCATTATTTTTAAAAACTTGCAAAAGAAAATGACTTTGAAAGGCTGCCCTCCTCACTACACAGCTGTACCCCCTGGAATGTTCTAGTCAGTTTTCAATTTCAGGGTTAGGGAACATTTTGGTTATGTGTCTAAAAAGTAATTAAAAAAAAAACAAAAACTTTGTAACCTATAATGCTACTTCTGAGACTTTACCCTAAGAAAATCATAAATGGAGAAAAATGTTTATACACAAAAATTTTCACTGTAGTGTTATTTACAACACAAAAAGACAATGAAAAAAAAGTTGTCAGAGAAAATGGAATGGTTAGAAAACCATAGTATACCCAAGTATATCATGCAAAACCATAGTATACTATGCAACTGAGATTGAATAACTTATGAAGTTATTGATTTTTGTTTTGTGACCATCTTCTAATTCCTTTTCTCCCCAAAGGCCAAGCATGCTATTTCCCTTTTCCCTCTCTTGCCTTGAGGGAGAGTGTCTCAGAGAGTCAGAGAGAGCTGTCGCTCACAGACAACCTGACTTCCCGACATCTTCTGGCAGCCTGTGCTCCTAGAAGGGATCAGACCAAGTGTTCCCACGGGTGGCAAGGGAAGCATGCCTTTGAGAGCTGCAGGATAATGGCAGCATTAACGAGATCTATGTCAAGAATAGGGAAGGCCTAAGGCAGTGGTGGCACTCTAGGAAAAAGGGCTTCACGCTAGCACTATGCAGGCAGAGCCCCGAGCTCCAGAGGTCACAGATCTGACAGGATTCTCATGCCCAGGAGGGCACCAAAGACATGGAGCCATCAAACTCCGAAGGATCTCAAGTACTTCAGAGTGCCCAATGTGTTCAGCTAAATCGGTATAATTTAGCCGAACTTGGATAAATGAGAACTTGGATAAATGGGATAAATGGCGGCTTGGATAATGGGAACTTTAGTGGCAAGAGCATAATTGGGGGCCTCCACAGTGCTATGTAAGACCCTCACACACACACATCATGGAATCTTTGCAAGGCCCCAGGAGAAGTAAGCTACAGCTGAGAAACTGAACATCCCTCTCCCTAACCTGACAGAGCAGAGTTTTCTAGATTTTGGATGAAAGCAAGTACAGATATCTTACATAGCCTAGTTTGTGGATTAAGAATCATATGTATTACCTAACAATTAAAATGGTATAAAAACATAACTATGCCAAGAAATTCTGTTTTGTTTTTTCTTTTTCCTTGAAACAGGGTCACACTCTGTTGCCTAGGCTGAGTGCGGTGTCATGATCATGGCTCACTGTAGCCTCCAACTCCCAGGCTCAAGCAATCCTCCTGCCTGAGCCTCATGAGTAGCTGAGACTACAGGCGTATGCCATCATGCCTGACTAATTTTTTACATTTTTTTGTAGCGATGGGGTCTTGCTATGTTGCCCAGGCTGGTCTTAGATTCCTAGGCTCCAGCGTTCCTCCCACTGTGGCCTCCCAAAATGTTGGGACTACAGGTGTGAGCCACCACACCCAACCACGAAGTTTTCATACTGTAATGTTATGGAGAAAAAAGGCAGAATACAAAAATATATGGAAATATAACACATATTGTTGTTGTTTTAAAGCACACAGGAAAAAAGTCTATGAGGAAATATATGAAATACCAACAGCTGCTGTTTCCTCTTTTTCAGTGGCATGAGAAGAGGGGATATTGTTTCTTTTTTCTACAATAAGGATATCTTACTTTTAAAAATGAGAAACTATCCAAAATGAACACATGATTAGAATATTCTTCCCTTTCAAACCTAAGTCAAGTTGACTCTTGGTTCACATGGCATTCTGATTATTTTATTATTCTTGACATTCATATTACCATTTCTGATATAGAAGTTACAGTTTAGGGTTGGTTTATCAAATTTTAAGCAAGGATGCTACAAAGTTGAAACATAAAGAAGAAAAGTTCTTTTTATTAATGTATTAAGTTTCAAATATATTTAACAATCAAGATTTGCTGCTAAGTTCAAACATTTATCTATTTTGTTAAAAGGATTTAATTTAGTCTAATAAGCTTTGGTTTCAGGATGGGGTAAATATTTAGGTTTGGCTCTCTTTTAACAACTGCAAGCAACATTAATGTTAAAAAGGTTCCTGTGGATGAGTAGAAATATATGGTACATTTCTAAAATAAGCTAACATTTCAGACAAAGAAAATCCGTATCCTCATTAGCACACTTAAAATGCAATGATTTCGGTATACAAATGGAACTTCACTTTCTGTTTTTGTTTTTTGGGAAAAGGAAGTAAAAGAAAGGATGTTTTTCCTTTTAATTTTGGGAAAATGGTATAGATGGTGGAAAACCTGTACTTTGTATCTTGAATTTCTGACTAGTTTTGTGATCCAGTGTAAGATTTCCTAAACTTTACATACCTAATTTTTTCCCTATCTGTAGCATTGGGATTAAATAAAATGGGTCTCACTAATGTACTATGTGGATTAAATGCTATACGTACAGGTCATAGAGAGTTAGCACAATATATGACTTTTCTATTATTGTTATTATTTAGGAACAGGATTTGTTCTCAAAAAGGAAAGCTTCCCTTCATTATAAGGAACAGAAAACCTATAATGTAACTCACAAAATTCATTTTCCTTTCAGAAATTCCTGTTATTTCTACAGTGTTAACAACTATCTTAGAAGAAAATCACTGAAGTTACCAACTTATTCCCCTTTATTGATTGGACCATGTAGTTACAGACAGATAATCAATGGTAAAATATCTAAAGAGCTAAACATTATGAGATTTTAAAAAATGTTATTTCCAAAAAAGGAAAATTACATAATGTTTTTATTTTTAAATAGTAGAGATGATGAAATCTTACCATGCACTTCAGTTTCCCAGTGGTGTAAAAGTTTTCTAATGATTTATCTAGGATTGGTTTATTCATGTAAAAATCAGGTCAAAAATCAAACGATTACAGGGGTTATGCAGCTAAAACAGAGGAAGAAAGTTGTCAGGATTGAACAGGGTAAACCCATTGCTGAATGGCAACAAATCCCTGGTCTCAGAACAAAGGAGTAATAGAGAATGGGGTGAATGCAGTACCTGGAGACATGAGCCCCAAGAGGGTATCGTCTCTGGACAAGCAGGAATTCAAATCCGATAATGCTGAAAGGAACAGTTTGATCCTTCCATCCTCCAAATATCAGAAATAACTTGGTTCTAAAAGTCAGGAATTAATTTAATTACCAATAAAAGCATAGGGGCCAAACAGAATACATCTCAGGGTCAAATCTTGCACTGGTGCCAGTCTATAAACTACAAAACAAGTGTTTCCAAACTTCCTTTTGCAGTATTTGAAGAAAAAAAAAATTAAAAAGTCCTTTCACTATAAGTCCTAGTCAGAGCAATTAGACAAGAGAAATAAATAAATGGCATTCAATTTGGAAAGGAAGAAGTCAACTTATTCTTGTTCAAAGACAACGTGATATTTTTAAGAACCTAAAAATCAGACCAAAACATTGTTAGAACCAGCAAATGAATTCAGCAAAGTTGCAAAATACAAAGTCAACATCCCAAAAAATCAGTAGCACTTATATAAGCCAACAGTGAACAATTTAAAAAAGAAATCAAGAAAGCAATCTCATTTATAGTGGCTCAAAAAAAATTAAATTCCTAGGAATCAATTTAACCAAAGAAGTAAAAGATCTCTACAAGAAAAACTACAAACACTGATGAAAGAAATTGGAGAAGACAAAAAGGGAAGACAGCCCATGCTCATGGATGTAAATAACTGGTATCATTAACATGTCCCTATCAAAACACCAATGACATTCTTCACAGAATTGAAAAAAAGCAATCCTAAAATCTGTATGGAACCACAAAAGACTCTGAATAGTCAAAGTAATTCTGAGCAAAAAGAACAGAAGGTGAGGCATCACACTACCTGACTTTAAAATATACTACAAAGCCATAGTACCCCAACAGCATAGCACTGGTAAAAACAAACAAACAAAAAAACATACACATGGACCAGTGAAAAAGAATAGAGAACCCAGAGATAAATCTGTGCATTTACAGCTAACTCACTTTGGACAAAGTGAGTTTTTGGACAAAGGTGCCTGGAACATACATCGGGAAAAGACAGTCTCCTTAATAAACAGTGCTAGAAAAACCAAGTAAGTACATGCAGATGAATAAAGCTAAGCCCCTGTCTCTTACCATATGCAAAAAATCAACTTAAATTGAATTAGCGACTTAAATTTAAGACTGAAACTTTGAAACAACTAGAAAAAACTACCAGGGAAATGCTTCTGGACACCGGTCCAGACAAAGATTTGTTGGGTAAGACCTCAAATGAACAGGCAACAAAAGGAAAAACACACAAATGGGATCATACCAAGCTAAAAAGCTTCTGCACTGCAAAAGAAACAATCGACAAAGAGATAACCCACATAATGGGTTTTCTGCAAACTATCCATGAAACAAGGGACTAATAATCAGAATATATAAGGAACCCAAACAAATCAATTTAAAAAACCAAATAATCCAGTTGTTTTAAATGGACAAAACATTTGAATAGACATTTCTCAAAAGAAACGGCCAACCAAAAGGTGTATGAAAAAGTGCTCAACATCATGTATGTGCATCAGAGAAATGCATATAAAACCACAGTGAGATATCATCGCATCTCAGTTAAAATGGCTTCTATCAAAGAGACAAAAAAAAAAAAAAAAAAAAAAACAGCTGCTGGTAAGGATGAAGAGAAAGGGGAACACCTGTACACTGTTGGTAGGAATATAAATTAATACAGTCACTATGGAAAACACATGGAGACTCCTCAAAAAACTAAAGACGGAAATACCACATAATCCAGCAATGTAAAGGAAATCAGTGTATCAAAGAGATATCTTCACTCCCATATTTATTGCAGCACTATTCACAATAGCCCAAACTATTCAATAGCCAAGATACATAATCAATCTAAGTGTCCAACACATGAATGGATTTTTAAAAAGTGACACTAACAGTGGAATATTATTCGTCCATGAAAAGAATGAAATCCTGTGATTTGTAGCAATATGGATGGAACTGGAGGGCATTATATTAAGTGAAACAAGCCAGGAACAGAAAGATAAATATCATGTGTTCTTACTCATATGTGGGAACTTAAACAAAAGTGGATCTCATGGAGATAGTTGATTGGTGGTTATCTAGGCTGAGAAGGGTAGGGAGAGGGAATGAAGAAGAGAGGTTGGTTAATGAGTACACATATACAGTTAGATAAAAGAATTAAGATCCAGTGTTTGAAAGCACAGGAGGGCAACTATAATAAATAATAATTTGTTGTATAGCTCAAAATTGCTGGAGGAGAATTAGAATGTTCCCAATATAAAAAGGGGTGAATGTTTGGGGTAATAAACATCCCAATTGCCCTGGTTTGATCATTACACATTGTATGCATATATGAAAATACCACACGTACCATCAACATATGTACAGCTCTTACGCATCAATAAAAAAATAAAAACAAACAAACATAACCAGCAATGGCTACCCAGAAATAAATACCTTGCATTATATACAAACATCACCATTTTAATATATTTACTCATTTTTAAAGAAAAAGTACTTGAAAACTAGGAAATAACTCATGCACTTGTAATTGAGGTATACCCAAACCCTGACTATTTGCAACACTGTCAAAAACAACTGACAAGCAAAACAGCTCCTGAGCAGAAAATATTATGGTCACAACTTCACACAGTGGATTTACATAGTTGCTTCTGTTGCCCCCTTCTGACTTGTCTTACTCTGGTTTTACATGTTTAGCAACCAGCCGGGGGGATGAGGGGGGTTGCTGAAGACAGTCCCACTGATAACAACAGAGTTAATGATACAAAAGAAGATGGCTACAAGGAGTCAAACGGCCAGAGCCTGAGACCTTTGAAGAAGGGTCACATCACCAGGGCTCAGTGGATAGCGAGGTACTTCGGTAAAAGGCCTTAGTGGCTTTCCTACACAGCACAATAGTTCAAACTAGTACCATAAATAAGACAGACAGACACACACAGAATCACGGCCCTATGTTCTCAGGACAAACGTGCGTGACGGTCAGCATTACATTTCAGAAAGATCTCTGTTTAATTCAACAAACAGTTATAGGAAATTTATTATGCGCAAGGCCCTGAGCCATTATAAACACCTGATAAGAACTGGTTCAAGAGCTGTTGTTTTTGTAGAGTGCTCCATACATGTATTGTGATAGGTATCAAGTGGCACAAAGTAAAACAATTCTGAGAATACACCTGTATTTCATATCTGATGAAGCCCTGATTTGCTGATCCATAATAAGCCCCTTATGAGCTAAGCTGAGCTTTCACTATAATCCTTTCCCACATATCTGAACCTGCTGTGGGGATTTTTTTAAACTGCTATTAGCAGTGACTAAAACTTCTAATCCTCTGCTATGCCTTTATTATTAACACATACAGTTATTGTGCAGTAGCATTAAAGAATTGTGAAAAATTTTTTTATCTTATTTCTAAATCTCACCATTTTTATAAGAGTACCAGTAAGATTTTCACAGAACTACTACTTCAGTTGTTTTGTCTGTATTTTTACTGTAAATTGCTTTAGCTATAAGGTTAATTGACATCTCTTACAGGGTATGAGAAACTTCAAAGTGCCTGGAATGACTCCATTGCTAATGCAACTACTTCAGATATAAAGTAATCTTTCCTCAGTTTATTAAAGGGCAGATTTTTAGCCCAATCCTGGAAAGAAAAATATAACCCATTCTGGAAATTAATATGGTAGCTGGATACAGAATGAAATTCATCTGACTCCACAATAATTATTAAATCAAATATCATGGCATCTTTTCCCTAATCAAACTCAGGAAAGATTACTAAGCAGCCCAAATTCTGAAAACTACACAGCAAAGATAGATACTCATTATGCCAACTCTATAGGACTCAGGCAAAAACTGATGGCCTCACTATCATGTGTAACTTAGCTGTCCTCTATTCTGCTGGTCCTTGTTATTTTGTCTCAAGTTCACTTTCTGTGCCATTGAAAGAACTGTTAAGTAAGAGGGTTTAACCCTTTATTTTAGCCCAAACACAGGCTCTCTACATCTCATGGATTCAAGTCCCAAGGCAGCAGTGGGATATCCCCCACTCCCCCACCATTTTTTTTTTTTTTTTTTTTAACTTAAGCTTCAAGGGGAGAGAGGTCAGAATACTGGTTAACCTGTTCCCCTGGACACCCATTCTGACTGGCCTGCTTTTGGTCCCCGGGATTCATTAATATTATTAGGTTCATTCTTTTAAATCAATGTCTCAAGTGGGATTGGAGGTTATGAAGCCTGGATTTCTCATTGTGATTTGCAGACAATTCCAACCTATGTTTTCTGAAACTAGAACTAAAACTTCCTCTATATGGCAAACTAAATTCCCCCTAAGAATCATTTTAAAGGTATATGAGAAAGTTGAAAAGGTCAGATTAGGTAGCAAGAGCCACTCAGTGACAAACTCACATGCACAAACACACACTCGAAAAAAATTGTAAAGGAAAAAGAAGATGTAATAAGTACTATTCTCCTTTTGAGGTCTGGACATTCAGAATCTTGGGGTTAAATTACAACTGCTCCATAGAAAGACAGGTTGCAGAGTGTTCCACGGTTCAACTAAAAAAAATTTGAGGCCAGTTGCATGACTGTTTGTTGACCCTCGAGGATAATAAGCAGGACTAACGTTGGTGACAATTCCTGACATAGCTTTAAATTAATTGCTGAACGGCAACTACCGCATAAGCTATATCTAGAGAAAGGGGGATAGACACATGTTTTATTCAAAATGTAAAGAATGGTTCTAAAGTCCTTATTCATCTTTTTAGGACTGACTTAACTACAACAAGGAAGAGAAACTTCTACCCACTTTCTCTCTAAAGTAACATAAATGGCCATTTGCAGGTTTATATTTTCAGAAATATTAATAGCTAGAGTTTTTTAAACTTTCTGAAAATACTCAAAATGTATTCCTTATATTCAGGTCAACTAAAACATGATTAGAAGTATATCTAACATAGTGAAATACTGGAATTATAAGTAACGACAAAGATAATAAATCTAAACAACATAGAGACAGGATAGCTGAAAAAAGCATGAGCGTTAAAGCTAAACATCAGGAACGAAGTTCAAATTCCACTGGGAGCTACGTAAACTTGGCAAGTTACTCAACCTCTGTAATTTATAAAATGGAGATACCACTATTGTCCTCAAAGTTGAATGAGATAACATACCTAAATCACCCAGTGCATTGTTTGGCACCTGGTCAGCACTCAATAAATGTTAGCTGCTATTAGCAGGAGCTGGAATAAGGCCCACAGCAGCCAGGACTTGAGTCCACATCTGTTTACCTCCACTGCCTCTCTATTATTAGTGTGAGGTCAACATTACCACTCTTGCTCAATATGCTTAACATTATTAAGAAGTTTCAGACATTCTAAAAATCAGACAATTACATGTGAATTATCCTGGGAAAGAACGGGAATGACACATATTATCAAGTATTGCATCTCTGCAGGATTTGAATCTAATAGTGCAAAGAAGAGTGATTAATCCATTAAACTATCCTGTTCCTTTAAACATTATTCCAAGGCCATATAGGATTAGCAATTCTGCTTGTTTACTTTCCGCTGACTAGCAGGGGATTAAAGACAAATTCAAGTTGGTTTTCAGATGCACAAAATTAAAGGTTGAGAAAACTTGGTGTTTTCAAAACATCCACCCATGAAGGATTTCTTTTTAACTGTTCTTTCCAAAACTTTTAAACACTCAACAAAATCTCAATTTGCTTTGCTTTGTTCTTTGCTTCCAAATACTGTAAATGGCTGGATTCCAGATAGAGTAGTTATCCTCAAATGCCTTCCAAAAAGGCCTGCCAGATTCTGTAGTTCAGAAGTAATTTAAAAGTAGAAATGTGTAACAAATGAGACCTAATGGAAAACACTGGATATTTTAGATTTTTTTAATTTCAGAGAGAGACAATACATATACACACGTGCACATGAACACATATAAACACAGACCCATGTAAACAAGATAGAAAATGAAAATGAGGTGGCAATGTTGTATTTCTCTACTGTAGACAATAATTGGCAGGAGTGAAAAAATATACATTGTTTTTTCAATGGAAAATAAAATTCATGATGCATCTAGTAACCAAGCTCAACAATGACAAGTTAAAACAGAATACTTAGAATAATACAACCTCTATCATATGGATTTATTTTTGAGGGGGGTAATCCTTTAAAGTTTACAAACCATTTTCTTACATAAGACACAATTTCTATATATAATGAAACAGCTTTTTAATCATGACTTGTTCAAAAGAAGAAATGTTCTTCTAGTTAGTAAACCTTCTATCACTAGGTATTCAAGCAGAGGCTGGGATGTTCCAAAGGTTATTCACGTGCTGGGGTAAAGGTTAATTAAGCCTGAGGACTTTAATACTGTGTTCTTTCTGGATGTCTTCATTCATCCATCCCTCTAAATATTCATGAAATACTGACTACAGGCCAGGTACCTTACTACACACTACATATACGGCAGAGCAAAAGTTGGACCCAGTCCCTCCCTTCTCAGAGGTTACAGTCCAGTAAAGAAGACAAATACAAGGCTTTACAAATGATGAGAGCTATGGAGGATGAGAGGACACCAACCTAGGCCTAGGGCAGTGAAAGACTTCTCTACCAAAACCATCTGAGGGACAAAATGAACTTAGCTACAGAAGAGAAGAGGGCAGAATGCTCCAGGTAGACAATAGTGAGAGTGAGAAGTGAAGGAAAGCCAAGATGGCTGAAATGGAGAGAGGGGAGGGTGAAGCCCCGGAAGGCAGACAGGGAAGTGACCCTTGATGGATACAATAAGGCATGTTTGGACTTTATACCAAAGGCAATGGAAACTACGAAAAAATCTTGGGGGGACTATCAGAACAATGTAGGAATTGTAAGCAACATGGTGTTATGGCAAGAATGAAGGCAGAAAGAGCAGTTAGGAGGCTATCAACATAGCCCAGATAGAAAACGGTGGTGACATGGCCCATGGAACTGGCAATGATGGGGAACTGTGAACAGATCCTTGGTAGATGAAGGCATCTTTCATGGGATGCAAACACTGGAGGCTAAGCAGGGTGGGGGAAGAAAGGGAAGAGAATATGCTTAGTTGTAGACAGGCCGAGTCTAAAGTGCTTCCTAGGAAACTGGATCATGGGTTTAGAGTCCAGTGAAAGTTATGGACTAAAGACAAATAATTGGTATTTGTGAGCCTACAGACATACAGGTTCCATTGTGGTAGCCACTAGCCACATGTTGTCTATGGAGCACCTGGGACACAGCTAGGGCAAAGTGAAATGTACTATAAATAAGACACATGCTACATTTCCAAGACAGTATGAAAGGGAATGTAAGATCTCAATTTTGATATTGATATGTTGAAATAATATTTTGATATGTCAGGCTAAACAAATTATAAAAATTAATTTCTTCTCTTTTTCACTTTTGTAATGTGGCTACTAGAAAACTGACAATTACATGTCAAGTTTGCATTATGACTCACATTATATTTCTATGGGGCAGCACTGATAGGGCAGTAACTGAAGTTTGGAAGAGGAAAAAGAAGCACTAATGAGAGTTTGTCTCTGATACAGTTGTGGGGTTCAACACGTGGAGTGGTATGACGAGGAAGAGCTGAAAACATGGAATAAGCCAATAAAGCCAGACAATGTGGTACAGTGGAAGGCAAGAAGGCTCTGAACAACCAGGAAGTAGACCTAAGGGTCAAATTCTGCTGTGAAGCCACGTAAGAAAAGCACTGCAAAGCATATTTAAGCTAGAACACAGGTAGGAGAACAAATGGCTTCTGAAACAGGAATGAGTGAAAAATAACTATATTACTGTAATTTAATTCCTGCATTATATATATATTTTTGTACAAATTTCCACTTTTTTATTGCATCACCTTCCAACTGGCATGTTATTTTAAATCAGAGTTTTTCACCTTTTCTTAACCCATGCTTCTCACCACCACCCCGAAATGTTCCTCCAGTATAATCTGAAATCCCAAATAGATACCATGTCTGAAAACAAATTAAAGAATAGAAAAAGGGAATACTCTATCTTCAAATGACATCTCCTTTCACCCCTTCTGTTGGGTCATGTTCGCTTACCACTATAGAATCTTGGATTAGATAATCCCTAAAATTTTTCAAATTGTAAAATTATGTATGTCTAGTATTAATTTCCCCATAATTCATTCCATACCCAATAAAATCAGTGTTCTCTCAAGATACACCGGCCTCAGTCAATGCACCAGTGGGAATGAACATTTGCACACTGTTTCCCTACTCACTTTCCCAAAGCGTTTATTCAACAAATGTTTATTGAGCACCTATGCATGCCCCAATGGGGCCACAGCAGTGAACGAACCAAATTTCCTGCGCTCATTGAGCTTACAACCTCATGACACAAAAATAAATACCACTGCTTCATAGTAATAATAATAATAAGCAACCAACCACCACTGTAGCAGCAGTGGTTTACATGGCTTACAATTTCCAATCATTGCATCCTTAAGCGCTTCACACCAATTACTTCATTTGAAGCTCACAACAAACTTGTGAGTTATAATAGGTCACCCCTGTTTGCCTATTTTACAGATGAAAAAATCAAGGCAAAGAAAGAGAATATAGCTTCTAAAGACCTTGATCGGGATTATAAATTCTCCCAGCACTATGTACTTCTCCTTTACAATACTTTCCACCCCAGGTGTTTCTGAAGAGAAGAGGAATGGACACTCTTGGTTGATGTTTCTCTGTCCTTCCCTCTGGAGAATTTGAGAGACTGGAGTATGCAAAGCTCATCTCAAAGCAGCCGGGTCTCAAGTCACACTCTGTTTTGGTAAGTCTAAATCATTTGGTTGGGGATTTAAGTTACATTCCCCCACCAGCTCTATCAGCCATAAACGTGACGTTACAATATGTTCTGTCCTCCCAGAGCAGCACTTACCATGGTGGTAATTTACACTATGTGATTTATGTCCAATTCACCTACTATTCTGTACATTCTATGAAGGCAAGGATTGTATTTGTTTTTTTATATCTCCAGCACTTAGAAACTATCAAGAGCATAGGACATGCTCAGAAAATATTAGTTGAATAAATGAAAGTCAGTTTTCCAAATTCACAAAATTTATTCATGTACCTGCCCAAATTTTTATCTTTACCATTCAAAGAGAAATCTTATTCTTCTCTGCCTTTTTGTATAGCATGAGATAAATGTAATTACACCTTCCCAGGGTTATCATTATGAACCCTAATTTTCGTACTTGGTTGTAAACACAGAGGTGCCACTGGGGAGCTAATGAGGTTTATAGAATCCTTTGCCTGGATAACAAGTAGCTCTCCAACTGCTGTGCTAAGTGCTTATGTCTACTTGTAAGGGTTTTAATACCCTATTCTACCACTTTCAGTATGTATGCTATCAGCTCCTAATTTGCTGCTTCTAATATATAATAATCCAAGAAACCTGTTACTTGTTTATTGGCCTTATCAAAAGGGCCTTACTGCAGAAATTTTCTTCTACCTATTTGAACTACTTGTATGACTCTCCTCCCTTCTTCCTTCTGACTTTCAAACCATATTCAAGTGTTAAGGTTAACTTAAGTGTTACTCTATTTTTGTTGCAAAGTAGTATTTCCAAGTACAAGGAAAATAGCTCTAGAAAGAAGAGTAAAATAACTCAGGAAAGAAAATGAAATGATCATTAGGCAATTTTTCATTATTTGCTGAATTACTCAATTAATTTACCCATTTGTTTCATAGCAATGGCAACAACTTCACAGGCCTGAAGCAGATCCTTCCTTACCATTAACCCAGAACCCAAAACAGATAAAACAATGGTTTCACATACTCTGTCACCTCCTGTTGAAAATTCCAGTACAAACTACGCAAAATGAGCCTTCACATTTCTGGTATTAAAAGCATCCTGTGTCACAAGAGTCCCTTTTTGTCAATGATCTTTTTATTTGGCTGTCTCTACTTTTTTTTTCTGGTTTCATTATGTCTCTCTTGTACTATAACCTGAGTCTGAGATGAAGCACTTCTCCAGGGACAACTCATAATTTTGCCTGTTGGAAATGTTGTCAAGGTCAGCTAGAAAACAAACCTAAAAGAAAAGAAATTGTACTCAGAGAAGGAAGGACATATAACCTTCTGTAGGGTAGCCCCATAAGGGTTCCTACAAAATAGATCACAAATACCTACAAAGATGCTTCCTGGACTGAGCTGAGCAAACCTTCCTAAATGAGAATTCTCTCCTTTCTGCAAAGGCTCTGGTGGTGGCTTGGGGAAAAAAAATTCATAATAACTACTTTCGTTAGTGTTTATAACACATTTGATGTTTTGTTTTTGTTGTTAATGTATGACAAACAATATCACAGTTAATTTCATGACTTCCATTTCCCATTAGACAATTTTTTCATTACTTGCTAAATTTCTTTGAGTCTCCAGAAAAGTGTAAAAGAAAGGTTTATGGTCTATATTGTTGGTATCAAATAACACTACAGTATACTGCTCCCAAGGTAATGTCATAAGGCTGCAGGAAAACATTTGGAGGAAAAAGAAAAGAAAGATAAACATAAAATTCAGTAAATATGCAAACAAGTGTTCTGTTACACAAGTGGCAGAGTAAACCAAATACTATATAGCTTTCTTTTCTGAAAGTACCTTATTATAAATAAAAACAAATGGTGCTTAGAAAGTGAGCTAGTATTGTCCCAGGTGCTTTATGTTCAGTGTCTCATTTATCCTCACTAATTCTACAGGCCAGGGAATTCCGGCATATCTCTATTTTATAGATGAGAATATCGAGGTTGAGAAAGATTAATTGTCCAAGCCAATGTACCTAATTACAAAGTATGGAAGGAGGTCCGTTTTCTTCCAAGTTAGTGCCCTTGCAGGCTGGCCCTTTTGAAGTCATCTGTGTACTGACCTTCTGTTGCTGAACATGGGAATTTCCAAGACATTTCAGGTGGTGAGACTGAAACTAATGAGAATGCTATTCATAACATGTAAGATTTTTGATTAAAAAGTATTTGGATAGAAAAGACAAACTACATATCCTTTAATTTTTCAAGCAACTGATACTAATACATTAATAGAAAAAAAAATCCCAAGGTTTTAGAAATATCTCTAAAAGACATTTTAAATCAGTTAACTAAATTTCCAAATTACACCCTGGTTCAGGTCACGATATTTTCTCAGATTACTAGAATAGTCTCCTAACCCATCTCCTCAAATCCATTTTTACAAAGTCACCATAGTAAATCTAAAACATAAATTTAAAGATGCTCCTCCTTCTGCTTTTGGAAGCCTTCCGTCGTTCCAATCACGTTCAGACCACACTCTAATCTTGTTGGCAAGGGATACAGAGAGAGTCCTTAGTGGCTGGCACCTGTCACAGGTGTCTTAAATGGCTGTGAGCTCAAGAGCAAGAAACAAGTGTCATTGTTCAATAAATGTTTATTGACATGAAATAAATTAATAGCCCTCAATCTTGCATAAAATATCCTTCTATTATTCTTTTTCTCATCTTGAGAGAAAGAAACTATATTGTATATAACCCTGAATGCTAAAATATGCTTTAGGTGTTCAATAAAATATGTTCAATAAAATACATGTTCATTTGAACATATAGATGTTCAATAAAATATAATGGATTACAAAAAATCCTAAACCAGACTCATGTGTCTGTGTTTCCATTTTTAACACTTAAAGAGTGTTGCATATGCAATCTAATCTTCTGTTCTAACACTGATTTCATATTCTAGGCTAATTTGTCTTGTCCTTTCTTCTTTTTTTTTTTTTTTCGATGGAGTCTAGCTCTGTCACCCAGGCTGGAGTGCAGTGGTGCAATCTCAGCTCACTGCAACCTCCACCTCCCGGGTTCAAGTGATTCTCCTGCATCAGCCTCCTGAGTAGCTGGGATTACAGGCACAAGCTGCCATGCCTTAATTTTTTGTATTTTAGTAGAGATGGGGTTTTACCATGTTGCCCAGGTGGGTCTTGAACTCCTGAGCTCAGGCAATCCACCTGCCTTGGCCTCCTAAAGTGCTGGGATTACAGGCGTGAGCCACTGCACCCAGCCTAATTTGTCTTAGTTCTAATATGTAACATTTGCCTCTTTCTTCTTTCTGATCAGGACCATCTATTGCTTCACCTTTCAGCAGATGTCCTACCATTGACCGATGTCAGCAGTGGGATCCTGGAAAGAGCCCTCTATAGACCCCAGGCCTCATGGCTTAATAACAGCCTCGGCAGAGATGTGAGCCACTTGAGTGCAGGGCGAGGGCAGCATCTTGTTCAATTTGTATCCCTAGCATCTTCCCAGGACAGTTGGCAAGTGATCAGCAAATGCTTTTTGAGTAAATGAGTGAAAAAAAGAACAAATAAATTGACTATCAGTGATAAACTCAGAGTCTAGGTTTCCTCAGTCATAAAAGGGTGATAAATGTCTACCTATAAGGTGACCCTAGATATTGCAGGTGGTATTACTGCCTCAAGAGAGACATTCTTAAAATGCAGTCTCCTCATTCTGTTCTTAAGCCTTGGCTGGTCACATGGAAACACCATGTTTCCTCAGTATCCTAAACTCAGGATATTGCAAAAGTAGATGAATGTGTGGTTGAAAAATGAAGGAATTCTGGAATATTATTCTTAAATAATCAATGGAAATATAGGTTTTAAATTTTCTATCTTGCTGTAGGGAGAAGGGCTGATAGAGAAATCAGATCTGTTCCCTTGCAGACTTCCTTAAACAATGAGGATGTATTTTGCGACATAAGTTCTGGGAGAACAGTGTAATACCCACTTTCCAGCAATGAAACATTTGTAAACATTTTTCTGGATTCCGCTCTCCGTTTTTGAAAGTCATCTTTAGAAAGGGTAATTTGCAGTGTAAAGTTTATGGGATATTACTTTATGCTTTATTTTTGAGGTCACTCAGTATTTGTCTTCTCTTTTCTGTGTTACCTAAAACAAATCTTAACTCTACATCTCTCTCTCTCTCTCCCCCCCCTCCCCCCTCCTTGTTTATCTAGCCAAAATGATGCTTGGCATCTTTGAGATTCTCTTCACCCAGGGGTTGCAAACTCTCACTGCAGGCTGCCACTCTGATGTAATTGCAAGACCCCATCTCAATGTGACACTGTGTATTTTCTCCTACTGGCAACAGCAGGGTATTGGAAAAAGATGAGAAATCATGTACATTTGGTCACTGATCTCTATCTTATTCCTAAAATCAATCATCTTCGAGATTAAATAACAACAAACTCCGTCTACAATGAAACCCAGTAGAGAGCAAACTAAAGATTCTTCATAGTTTTAAAATCATATTTTAATAAATGTTTTGGAAATGCCAACCATCAGGTTCTTTTTGTTTTTGTTTTTAAGTAGAGAGATGCAAATAATCTAACCACTAAACTCACAAAGCAAACTCCTAAAAATAAAGATTCTTATGTAATGTGATTTAAAGATGTAAAGTAGCTAACAAGCTATATAACACATTTTCTAAAATAACATAAAATATAAAGTCAAACAATGAATGAATAAACATTAATGAGAACACCAGAAGTGACAAGGCAGATCTTATTTTAAAAGCTTCAAAAGCTGTTTGTATAGATTACAGATAGCAAAAAAAGTGAAGTACTTACTTTAGGGCAATGTGTCAGTTTTTACAAAATTAGAAGGATCTTATTTTTCTGTCTAAATAAGTACACTCAATCTCCAAATGCTCTCAAGACATGATTAATCCAGATAATACAGTATTTTAGTATTTATTTATAGTCTGCTTTATTCTAAAAAATGTAAGAAGGTTTATAATTAAAACTCTACAGTTAAATTAATTTCAAAAACCCTGATAAAATAATACACTTCAATTACCAATATGTTTTCATTATACAAATTCATTTTTATTTTTAAATTATGGAAATCCAAAAGAGTCTATGGTAAATTTATAGTTTGTCAAAACCATCATAAGAAACCACCTGTCTAATAATAGAACATTGTTTAACTACAACAATATAATTTTGTCGACAATATACATCTTCCATATATACACACATATATACATTTTCTAGAATATGTAACACTGGAAAATGTTCATGAGATACAGTAAATGCAAGTGGTTACTAAAGGTTTACAGAAAGGTATACATTTTTTCCTTTTAAAAATATATATAGACAGGTATAAAGAAGTGAAGGCAAAAATTGGAATTGTAAGTTTTTTACGATGAATGAGTTTTACTTTTACAGAGTAGAAAACCATATTTTTAAGACAAATGCATATTGTTTTTATAATTATATTCCTATATGAAATGACCATCACTGCTGCTCAAAACAACAGACTCTCTGTACATGAGTCATATTAGAGGATCTAATACTATTCTTATTACTGACTTAACGTGTTTTGTCAAGATTTTATTGTTTTGTAGGACAGAGTTTCACCTTAGGCCAACCCATGTAAATAAGAAACCATTCCTAGTGATGTCCATTGCATACCTAATGGGTTCTACTTAAAGGCATCTTTCATTTAGGGATGAATACCTCTTTCACCATCCCTTAAAATTAAAAATAGTATTATAGAGCCTGAAAAATTATCCTACAAATCACAGGTCCTAAGATATTATACTGCTAGACATGTAAAAATTATAGTTGACCCTTGAACCATGGGTTGGAACTGCATGGGTCCTCATACATGGGGAATCACCTCTGCCCCCCCCCGAGATAGCAAGACCATCTATTTCCTTCACTCTCCTCCTTCTCAGCCTGCTTGACATGCAGATGACAAGGAAGAAGACCGTTAATGATGATCCACTTAATGAACAGTTAAGTGTACTTCCTCTTCCTTATGATTTTAATAACATTTCATCTTCTCTGGCTCACTTTACTATAAGAACACAGCATATTATATATAAACTTATATGTTTATATATATATATATTTTGTACAATAAGAGCTAATTGACTGTGTTATTGGTAAGACTTCTGGTCAACAGCAAGATATTAGTCATTAAGTTTGGGAGGAGTCAACAGTTATATATATTTTTCTATGATGCTGGGTTGTCAGTATGCCTTGCATTATTCACAAATTAATTATATTTTAAACCTACACAATCCTGCAGATAGCCACTGACCCAATGAAGAGAAATAATTGAAAATATGTGTATATATTTTCCACAGAATTGTAGTAACAAAATGAATTACACTATTCTGCAGAACAAATAGTTGTCAAGGCATGTTTTTTGTTCAGGCCTGTGCTAGACAGATATTCTAAAATAACAAGATCCTGATACAAAACAATACTGGAAGATTAATAATTAAAATACAGATTTTTTCAGTGACATTCGTATATAAAGTATCTCCAAAAGAAACAAATGTCGTGAAATTATTTTTATGAAAAATATAAAACAGCTCCACATTCAATCATGAAGGATATAGAATCATCTTAATCAAGGATATTTTCATCTTGGAGGTATAAAATTAAATGGATGTCTTACAGCTAGGAGAAACATGAAATTAGAACAAAAACATTAAACTCCAAATTAGCAATGGAAAGTAATAAGTGATTTGATGATTTTATGCCAATTTTATGCTATTTAAAAAAAATAAATATAGCTCACAAAACTAATATCACTAAATTATTTCAATAAAGGGAGGACAATAACAGTTTTAATGGAATTGAACAAAATTAAATTACCACTTGTTTATATAACACTCCAAGGTTTAAAATGAGCTTTCTTATTGAGAAACCAAGTGTAAATGTTCTATAGTAAAGATTCTTCAACCTCCCCCACATCAGAAGGATAGCTACTTATACATCAGGCTTCTCAAGGTGAGATCCATGTATCTTCTGGGGAAAGTGAGTAGTGCCAGAGATTAGAGGACCCAAGGAAAACTATAGCACACACCATAAGTTTACTTTATGGAGTAGAACGCTTCAGAGAAAATCTGACACATAAGCACCAACATATACTTAAAGGCCTTGCATTTATTGTAACATTTCTGTCTCTCCATCTTTGCTCAGTCTCTCTTTTGCCCAGAAGCCCCGACCCTACTCCTACTCTGAACTCTCTACCCCACTCCCATGCTGATTCTTTTCAGATAGGTGACTGCTTAACTTCAATCGTGGTATAACATCCAGAAGAAAGCCTTCCTGAATTTCCCTGGCAGTGCCACCTCTGTACTCCTGCGGCACCTGGGAACAAAGCCAACACCCCTCTCTCACTAGATGCTCTGGCATCTGAAGTACCTCTCATCCCCTACAGGAAGGGCAGGGCCATCCCGTCAGTTGTTTATCATTAGCAAACAACAAATGTCACTGAAACTGAGCTAAAGCTAGGAGGTCCACTATGATCACTGGGAGGATACTGGCAAGTTATCTACTAACAAAGCTCAAAAACAATGTTAACAATAACACTTCGCATAAAGAGGTTTCTTGTCAGAAATCTAAAGAGGAAAAGCAAAGTTTCGGTTTTGTAGCACACATCCTGGACCTGCTACCTGACCCTGGCCAAATTACTTAACCTTTCTGAGCCTGTCATTTCCTTGTTTTTAAAATGAGAACAGGACTAGCACCCACCACATTAGGTTAGTGAGTATTAAATCAGTCATGTGAATGAAGTTCTGAGACTAGTACCCAACAAGTAGCAAGTGTTTACTGAGTGCCACTATCAATCAAGATCTTGAATGTGAAAAATCACATAATTTCACATGTAAACTTCAGATCTACAGAATAAAACTCTCATTATGTAAGGGAATGAAAAGAGATCAATTTAAAAAACATTTTTATATGTTATAATAATCAAAGAAAGCCACTGTTGCTGTAATAAAGTGATCTCTGTATATTTGAGAAAATGTTGTTCAAGGTACTAAAAAGTAATTTGATGAACTTAAAATACAGACGAAAACTAAAATCTGTTGTCAATGTACAAATGATTTTGCCAGTTCCATCACATTCTGCGTGTGCCTCTATATACATGCACGTTATATAAATTGGAAGAAAACTATATGAATGTACAATCAGCAATTTCTCATTTGAAGAAGATAGACATCTGTGAAATAGACAGCTGGGGGAGAAAAAAAGTGATGTTTTTTCTATAGTGCCATTCATAAAGGTGTCACATCTATGCCATAGTGTATTAAGCCACAATTTTCTACATGTGAATGTATCAGGAGCTTAATATAAAACTACCATAAGTTGGAATTTGCAAAAAGAAACACTTAAGAACCATATAAAACTATGAAATTATTTTTCACAATCAAAAAGGACAGCTTCTTAAAGTAGCCTAATGTATACGGTACATATCCCAAGGACAGACTTATTTACTAAAATGCTATCTCAGTAGCCTAGGTGTGTGTGTGTACATAAAAATAGTCTTGTTACCAAAATAAAAAATTCACTTTCCCACAACTCTCTAATGCAAGACATTAGAGATAAAATGAACTAGTGATTCAAACAGTCTGTGGTAAAGGAGCCTTTCTCACATATGGTTATATTTTCAATGAACAAAAGCACACATTAAGCAAGACTGTGTGTGTGTGTGTGTGTGTGTTACGGGATGCTTTTTGTTTGCAATCTAGAAGGCACAGTACTGCAGAGTCCTCATAGGAACACTTGCTATTATGCGGGGTGGGGATTGAAAACCTTCAGTGACAATTTCATATAGTTTGAACATTCTGAATCAAAATGTTACATATTCATAAATACTCTAAAACCTATAATCCTATAGTAGATAATGGAGGGAGGGGTGGGGTGTGTGTTCCAAGGCTGATCTGGCACATGTGGAGGAAAATCCTTAGCAAATACTTTTGAATGAAAAAATACACGTTCTTTTATTTTATAATGAGCTTACAAAAATGGTTGTTTGCTAAGTCTTCATTTATAAACCTTTAAAATTAGAATCCATTCATTTCTGTAGTAAAAGTGTTAGGATAATCCAAGACAAAGTCATTTATTCTACTGAAAAGAGTACCTATGCTTTTGAATGTTGTCATCATCATTATCATCCTCTGTAGTTAGAGAATCAGATTCCTTTACATAAGGTATATCTCTCACTATAAATTCAGTATACTATGAAATAACTATACATCTCTTTTAATATGGTAAATATAATGTGGACGTCTCCAAGTCATAACTTCAGTTATGCAAATATAATGCATACACGTATTTCTCCAAATATAATACATTTCTGTGATATCGAAAAATTTTAAACTTCTTCCTAGAAGAATCTAGGAAAATACCAACATGACAAACTTTTATGTTACATACAACAAAGCCTCCATCAAAGGCTCTTCATTTAACATTAATTATTTCTGCTAAATGATACCATATTATATTGATTTTTCTGTTTATCAATCTCCATTGTATCTTTTCCTTTTCAGTTGACATTTTAAAAGAAAGTGCAACAGAGATGCCAGCCACTTTAGTTCCTGACATGTTAAAAGCAAGGCAAAGGTTTGATGAGGAGGGGAAAAAAAAATGAATAAACATTGGGAATAGAAGTTCTTACCTTTTGATTTATGTTGTTGCAGGAGAAAAAAAAAAAAACAAGTATCTTTAAATTGTTAAAATGCACTGAAAGTATCTTCTTTCAAAGGACTATATTTACTTAACTACGTGTTCCTAACACAAGGTAAATCCCTTATTAAAAATAATGCCATACCTCAGTTCTTTATTTGCTAAATTTAAATTATATGAAACTGTTTAATCATTGAGCTTATAAAAGTAGTAGTCTTAGAATCTCAAGGGAAAAAAAAGCTTGCATTTTCAATACGCTTATAGCTATGCTTATAACTAATCCATTAGAGTACCTGGCTAATAAGTTAATATTTAATTTGTAACATACCAAGAAGAGTATTTCCATTAGCCAAGTTTGATCTTGGAAAAAGAAAATACGTACAAAAACACTAACTAGATGGTATAAAATAAGCTAAACCACAATTTACACACACACACACAGAGTGCAAGAATCATTTTTCAAGAATCATTCATTCAGATCATTTACCAGGAGAGAGCTGTAAAAAGAAAAAAATACATGTTTGAATGAAATGATCATTGAAATGCTTCTACTAATCTATGATTTTGGTCCAACTTCCTCATATAGTCCTCTCTCTTTTTTTATTTTCTGACCCATTCAACCTAAATACCATCTGAAAAGATTATAAGCTGGTTTCCTTAGAACTACACCCAACATTTGACCAAATGTGCTTATTTCCTTTACCTTGCCCTCACCATGGGTTTTTAAAGAGAAAAAAAAAAGAAAGCTAATAATTTGAACGTTTTGTAGCCTAGATACAATTTTTAGAATGTATCAGGCCACATAGTTCTTACACGTTCCTGATAGAAGTTAGGATTTTACCATCATATAGGTGATACACACCCACTTAGGTTAGACGTAGGATCTATAACTCCCCCACAACAAAGGATTCTAGTGACCTCTGGTTTTACTATTCACAAATGGCAGATATATCTACGAAACTAAGGGATAAACAAATGAATACCAATAAATTTTATATGTGCTAAAATACACTAGTCTTTAGTACATCTTTCACTGCTGTCCAAGTATCAGAGTTTAAAAAGTTTTGTTATTTTAAAAAGGAGGCTATGGTGGTACAGGTGGAAATCTAAGAGTCAGCTCCCACCTTCTCCATATTTTATGGTGTCCCAGACCCCTTTGAGAAACACGTGCAAGCTGTGTACCCACACTCTCCCATGTAGCATGTATACACACAGAATGTTACATGTCACTTTAAGAGGCTCACAGGAACCTCCGAGTTGATAATTTGTAAACCTTAAGAATGGCAATGTCATGTACAGGGGAGCTAAATCTCTACACACAATCAGCTTATCCTGTGTAATTACAGAGGCTGGAGCCAGGTGAGCGTTGAGGATGAGAAAATAAGGCAGAGATAGGTGCAAGTAAGGAACTGGTGCACAGTGGTGAAGGAGCAACCCTGGGGTTTGCTTTGTTTCCTTCTAAACAGGAAGAAAAGGTAGCAGAAGAAAGTGAAAGGAATTTCTTAGTGAGAGTGGCTGAGAAGAAATGGAATTTTCTATAGCAAGACTGCTCAAGTACAAAAACATAAAAGGGATATCCTAAGCCATTTTGTAAAATCTTGGCATAAAAGCATGCTGTATACTGTATACATGTTTGCTGTCCTACATAACACTATGTGCTTTCTGCCTTCTTCTTTAAACAAAACAAAAAAGCTCCAACTAAAAGTGGATAATAGCAACACAGTCCAAGATCTATACACTGTGTAACTGCCTTCAGTGTGCTCATTACTTTCCTACTACTTTATGCTCTGTGTATTAAACACTCTTATATCTTACAGTAAAGCTAAAGTGCTTATGGGCAAAACAACTCAGCCAAAAGCATCACAAAAACTATATTATTATATATTCTTCAGTAACTATTTCCCCTTAAGAATATTTAAAAAATGTCTAAGCATCTGACATATTAATATCATCCCTATTGAATTTAAGATGTGTTTGGATTATAAAAAGAATCATAATTTAAATCAGTTAGAAATATTCTGATGCTGACTGAAATTTTTTCAATTCACAGAGTAATTAACTGGGTTTATGAGGCAATTTTTTAAAACTCTGTAAATCCTAAGTATTTTAATAGATGGTATTTTAATAGATGCTTTCAGGTAAGTGTTCATCTTAATTATATAATGCTAACATCACTTATAACATAATATTAAGTATGGGTTGGCAAGAAATAGTAATGGTGAGTTACATGTTATACCCATGAAGTCTGGGGCTCCATGATAATAAAGTGTATGACTCTGGCCACAGCTGTCACCCTCATAGACTGTCTCCTTAGGATGCCACCCAAGGCCCCTTGCAACATTAACACCCTGAACTGTAATTATCTTTGTTTTTTATTACCCTACTAGATTGTAAGCTCCAGGAAGACAAACACCATGTATTAACTATGGTGTATTCTAGCACCTGATAATGAATCTCCACTAAATAAAAACAGTGAGGTGTTTGTTTTCAGATAACCTTCCAGCAGAAGTTGAGGATTTTTAAAAATTCAAAGATAATACACATCCAGAATAAATTTTAAATAAAAATAGAGAATCTCTAAATTGATAGCCCATATCAGTTACCCAGAATCAATTTAGACATAAGAATCCTTAACATCAGAATTAAAGTGCTAAACCTTTAATCACTTTGAATAACAATCTCTAGGCTATGATATTCTTTTCTTTCTTAAATGTAATATAATTTAACATTCTGTCAATGACTCAGTAATTACTGCAAACAACATCATTAGACAGGACTTTGAAGAAGCCAAAGGATGAGAGTGCCAGACTGAACCTTGCCCAGAAGTAGCTCTGCAAGAAACTGCCCTAGGGGCCTCTGAGATTGTCCTTTTCCATTCTCCTCCAACACTATGTCATCAATGGGAAATCGGGGGATCTGGTTTTAATCTCAACTCGGACACCTTACTATCTGAATCCTGGACAAGTTAAATCTCTCTGGTCCACCATCTCTCCAGCTGTTAAACTGGAGTTAATACCACCTGATCCAGGACTATCACAGAGGTTCACAGCCTTCAGGGCCCTCACTTCTCCTTCCATTCTAACAAGGTGTACCTTACTTTTAACGGTTACTGAGGTATAGGTAACCATATTTTCTGAATCAAAAATTGAGGGACATAACCAGATAACTACTCTAGAGTTGTTTTGTTGTTGTTGTTGTTGTTAGTGTTTTTGTTTTTGAGACAGAGTTTCACTCCTATCACCAAGGCTGGAGTGCAGTGGCACGATCTTGGCTCACTGCAACCTCTGCCTACTGGGTTCAAGCAGTTCTCCTGCCTCAGTCTCCCAGGGAGCTGGGACCACAGGTGCACACCACCACGCCCAGCTAACTTTTGTATTTTTAGTAGAGACAGGGTTCACCATGTTGGCCAGGCTGGTCTCAAACTCCTTACTTCAAGTGATCTACATGCCTCAGGCCACCCAAAGTGCTGGGATTACAGGAGTGAGCCACCACACCCAGGCCCTAAAATTTAATATACAGATTTCCTGGAAAATTCAAGACATGTGGCATATTCCAAGATTTCAGGCTGTTTACATTATTTCCTTTTAGATAGCAGAAATAAGTTCTAGTGTTCTATATCATTTTAGGATAACTACAGTTAATGATACTGTATTATACAGTTTCATATAGGAGGAGGATACAGAATGCTTCCAACACAAAAAATGATAAATGTTTGGGATGACAAATATATTAATTACCTTGATCTGATCACTATATATGTATTACACTGTCACTATGTACCTCATGAATAAGTACAATTATTTGTCAATTTAAAAACTTTAAAATTTTAAAATTTTAAAATTACGAATTTTAAAAAATGAAATTGTTTGAAGTCTGAGCCTTTACCTTCACACTGGTTGTTCTATTATTTCCATTCACTTACGGAATTATACATATTCACTCCCGCTTTCATCTGCTCAAAAGTTACAGAGTTATAGGGACTGTGTGCTGAGACTACATAGCAGTGAAGAAAACGAGCACAGTTCCCATTGCTATGGAATTTACAATCTAGACTCAAAGAAGACAGAGCCATTCAACCAAAATATTCCCCATGTAAATAATTACAAATTGTAATAACTGCTGTGGAGTATGTGAGAGAGAATCTGTAACAGGAAAACCTGACTGCAGAGGGGTGGGTTAAGGAGAGACGGAAGGGCTCACTTAAGCAGGGAATTGTAGGAAGAGCGACTTAGGCCCTGCTCTAAGGCTCTCATGGTGTTTCTGTTACGACATCTTTCTACATTCGTTCAGCCGCTTTTCATATCTTCCATTTCTGTCTCTCCCACACTACACAACAATGGGATGCGGTTGAAAAGTGGTCAGATTTTGAATCAGAAGACCTAGCACTGAGTATCATCTATAAAGGTGACAATGTTGCCTTGCTTTCCTGTACTCCATCCAAAAAGTGGAGAGGATACTGCTTTAAACCACCATGCCTCAAGAGTTCCTGTAAGGACGATATGTGAAATGACAGATGCTGAAAAGCCCTGGATGACCATGAGGGGCTAATCAACAATGCAAATTTACTTTTCCTACAACATATTGCTTCCGGATTCTTTTCTACTTTTAGTGATCTCTTGAGGGCTGTTGGCATTGTCTGAAAAGCAGAGAGATTTTAAATATCCCAAGTCAAAGTCCTGTTTTCTTTCTAGTCAGAATTTGGACCCGTTAGAACATACCTTCCTTCCATTTTTCATTCACTTATTCACTTCATAGACTTCAAAATATATTTATGTATTAAAGTCACAGGCATCAGGGGACAGGATTTTTTAAACGAAATTATGGCACTACTCATAACCATTCAAGTCTAGACTTTTCATGTATCTCTACATCGAGTCTCACCTATCATTTCAAACGGGTAAAAAACTCTTCTGCTCCAACTGTATTTAGTCTCTCATGTCAATGGAAAATGAATTGTGTGTTACGGATAGAAAATTCTAAAGAAGATCTCACATTTCAAAATCAATACCTAATTTTACCCAGTAATTATATTTTATTTCAAACATATGCCCTTACAATTAGTCTTGAATTTGAATGTAAGTTTCATAACTTCTGGGTAAGACGACCATATAGTAAATTGCCTACCGATTTCAGTTTACTTATCTGTTAAGCACCACAGTATTTATGATCTATGTAAGATTGTTGGCCGGGCGCGGTGGCTCAAGCCTGTAATCCCAGCACTTTGGGAGGCCGAGACGGGCGGATCACGAGGTCAGGAGATCGAGACCATCCTGGCTAACACAGTGAAACCCCGTCTCTACTAAAAAATACAAAAAACTAGCCGGGCCAGGTGGCGGGCGCCTGTAGTCCCAGCTACTCGGGAGGCTGAGGCAGGAGAATGGCGTAAACTCAGGAGGCGGAGCTTGCAGTGAGCTGAGATCTGGCCACTGCACTCCAGCCTGGGCGGCAGAGCCAGACTCCGTCTCAAAAAAAAAAAAAAAAAAAAAAAAAAGATCGTAATGACAACTACATTTTTGTAAAACACCATACACAGTGCTCAATATGTTCTTCCCTCCTGCCATTTCTTGTATTTCTTGATTAATACATTTAAACAACTCGAAGAGTTTCGCCATACTACTACTCTATGGTGTGCTGGAAATGAAACATGCGCTTTTCTCCCACGCTGTGCCTGACTGACACACTGCTTTGGGGAGCACTGAAGCCATCAGTTTGGATTACAGAATTGGAGATTACAGGAATCAATTTTAGAAGAAATATTTAGGGAAAAGTAATCCTCTTTGCTGCCATGAATGGTAATGTTTCTGGAACTATATTGGAATTGGCGTGTTCCTGTAGCAGTTCCCTATAAAGAGTAATGATACTGAGCCCCTCTGTGAAATTGCGGAGTGAATGCAGAATTTATATTAGATGCCTCTTAACAATCCTTAACAGTATGTGTTATGTCCTTACAAAGGCAAAGAAACAATTCCATTCAATAACATCTTCTGCAGGCATAATACTAAAATGTTTCAAAGCTATTTCCTTTGTTTTATCTTTGTAATACTTTCCTATATTGATGGATGTAGTCATCATATGGCAAAAATGTGCCATATGGTCTGACTGTCCAAGGTCACACAGTGAGGTGACTGGTTGAGTATCCCTTATCCAAATTGCTCGGGACCAGAAGTGTTTGGGCTCTGGGGATTTTTTTTTTGTTTTGTTTTTGGAATACTGGCACAAACATAATGAGATCTACTGGGGATGGGACCCAAGTCTAAACATGAAATTCGTTTATGTTTCATATATACCTTACACACATAGCCTGAAGCTAATTTTACACAATATTTTTAATAATTTTGTGCATGAAACAAAATAATGTACACTAAACCATTAGAAAGCAAAGACATCACTATCCTGGCCAGCTACCCATGCAGACAATCTGTGGTTGTTTGAAATCACCATATTCCTGACTCTGAATCTACATGCTACCAATAAGCAATTCTTTTCTTAACACTTATTTCCATGTAAGTACTTAACAATAAAAAAAATGAGACACATATCTGACATGTGCAGAAAAGACATGTCACAGCTAAAGGGGGCTAGGCAAACCTTTTTTCCCTTGGGGATGCTGAATATACTGTGTTGGGGACCTGCATTTTGACTGTGACCTCTCACATGAGTTCAGCTGTGAAATTTTCCACTTGTGACATTGTATCAGGGTTTAAAAAGTCTTGGATTTTGGAGCATTTCAGATTTCATATTTTCAGATAAGGGATACTCAATCTGTACTGGCAAAATCAGCTCTAGAATATTCATCTCCTTGGTTCCCCTACCCAGAATTTCTTAACCGATTTTAGTGTCACGGATCTTTTGGCAGCCTGGTAAAGTCTATGTCCCCCTTATCATAATTGTTTCTTAAGCATCATAATTAGATTACTGAGAAATCAATCAGATTGACAGTTATCAAAATATTTTAAAATGTGATAGAGTAATATGCTGCTTTATTAGTGTGGGAAATAACAAGATCTAGCTGTAATTAATAAATACTATAATTTACAGTAGTAAACTTAAATATTTTGAGATCTCTACAACCATGTGATATGAAAATATCTATAATTTCTATTAGCAGCAAAGTCACAGTTTCTGTTGTTACTATTTTTTTTTTGCCTACATTCATAATTAAGGGAAATGATAAATTTCAATCAGATATTAGTGAAAATGAAAGTATAACTTTTTCCCATCCAAGCTCACAAACTCCCGGAAATTCCAGGCACTGACCCCACTAAGACCCTTGTCAACTCTCCCAACAAAGCTCACCAATTTATAAGACAGCCACAGAAAATTTTTAAGTATTTCAATGTATAACAAAAGTTATCCTTAATATCAAAATCTAAAAATCAAACAAAAAAACCCAGAAAACTGTACATCTCATAAATTCAAACCTTTGATTTCCCAACTTCTGCCAATCTTAATATTCCAAATCTTTGTATAAATTTCTAGAAAGATTTCAGGAAGCATAGAATTTTAAACACCTAATCTTTTGAAAACATATAATGTTAGACAAATTTACTTTGGTTTCTAAATCAAACAAAATAACAACGCAGGTGTATCCACATACAAGGATATTAACAATTATGGAGAAAGATATATTTGTTTCCATGCTTTTCCCCAAATCCTTTTTCTTGGGCCCTTCCCTCCAAGAATGTTGTGCAGTCATGGCTTGCTCCCTGGCTTCAGCAGAACCCTCTATAGCTATACCAAGCATACCAAGGTACCCCGTGTCGGGAGACTTCAAAGCAACCCCAAATCCACTCCTTGCAGATATAGAGACCACAGTTTCTGAACCAGAAATAGAAAGAAATGATTTGACAAATATGAGAAGCTCCTGGAAACTGCAGAAGGGACAATTTAATGCACATACAGGTGAGTTCTTTCTTCTCCTAATGATAAGGCTGACCATCCTGAACTTCAATTGGTCTACACGCCCACTATCCACACTGTGCACTAAAGGGAAACCTAGTAATTCTTCATCAACTGTATGACTGGAATGCCTAATAATTTCTAAGGCAATTTCAGTTACTTTTTAATGGACTTTTTTTTTTTTTTTTTTTTTAAAGAATACTAAGATATTCCAGAAGGGAAAACATAATTGGCTCTAGAATTCACATACAAATTTCAAGACACAAGTACCAATTCAATAAAGTCTAAATTGATAAATTCACACAAAATGAAACAAAATGCCTCTATTCTCTCATCATTCACAATCCTTGCATATGAAGCAAAAATAAGACCTGTCAAGTCATCAAAAATTCTGCTTTATTTTCTCTTTCCCCACATACTTAAATCCAGAGGGACTACTCTCCATACTGAATAGCAAAAGCTAAAATTAGCCCCCCTCAAAAAACCCAGGCAAGAACCATAACAGAAATTAATTTTCTAGGCTATCATATCAAACAACATGACCTTGTACTATATTAAGATTCTGTTCATAAGAGAATAGCTAGATGTATAATTACACTGGCAACATGACTTCAATAACATCAGCCTATAAAAAAACTACTTCACTCCTATGATTTATAAAGGTTTGATTATTGTCTATGGGGTATGCTAAGCCTATATACTATTTTAATAAGAAACATCCCTTATAAAGGCAGAAAGAGGTGCATTATACTCTTTAAACCCCGTACTGCATTTTGTCACTTCTAGGTTTGCCCATTTAAACAAGTGTTCGTGTCACCTGAAAAACACAAAAAGGTTTCAGTACCTCTTCATTTGAGGCACTGTCTAAAAGAAACAAAATATATAATAAAATGGATCTGTCATGAGACTGTGTGCTTTGCTACATTTCAAAAGCTGCCCCAAAATTAGTAAGTGGTTTCAATGAATGCAATTGCTTGAGCCAATACAGCAACCCAAATATTATACATATACTTTGGGCATACCATAATTGCTCTATCGGTCTATGTCATATTATATAAATACAATCATAAAGTTAAATCAACAATGTCATAATTTAAGTGAAAATCATAAAATATTAAAAAGTCTAAAGGTATATTTAAATGAACTTTAAAAAGTCACAGTATTAAAATTCAGCTTGGGTTGAATATGAACAATGTTATCATACCTAAAGAATTCTAGCTAAGTGATCATGTATAAACACAGATATTAGCCTGAAATTTAAGACAGGCTGCTGGATTGAATTATGAGACCATCAGATTGGGTACTTCAGTTCATTAGCTTAACCACAATCCCAATCTAATATCCATAAAATCACAAAGGCAAGTGTAATATACCTCCTAAATATAGAGAACTACACAAAAATTTGTCTTTATTCAAGAAAGATTTATGCTCAGCATTACTTTAGTGACAGTAAAGGGGAACTAGAAGTCTTTGAGGAAGAAATTCAATTAAAAAAAAAAAACATTGAAAACCTGTGTTTTTCCTAGGTTTAATGCAAATATCTTCAGAAAGAAATACATTCTCCCTTTCAAAAAAAAAAAAAAAATGTCAAGGGGGATTTCTGCAAGTTACCTGCTATACTTGCACCCAGAGATGCACCAGAGCAACAGTCTTTCACATTTGTCCTCCTGCTGTATTTCCTCTACAACCTACCCAGGTGCACAAAACTGGTCCCCACATATCATCTTAAACTTCTTCACCTCCCTTGGGCCCCAACATCCATCAGTTCCATATCTCCCTATCGACTCCTTCTAAATGTCCCTCAGATGCATCACTTCATCACTTCTCCTGATGCCCTTGTTGGGGTAGTGGGCCCCTCTCTCTACACACAATGCCAGTCACCTCTCCCTCTTCCTCTCTACCATACTCCCTCAGATCCCATAGCCCCACAAACCCCAGCTGAGATTCTTGCTGTGTCTCTCCCCTCTGAGTCTCTGCACACTTGTGGTTTCAGCTTAAAATCCCTTAGTGTGTGAAGGGGATGCGCAATAACAATAGTTACTTAGTTCTTGGGTTGGGATGTGCTTCAATACTAAGTGTGTACAACTGAATTACTACCTCTTCAAAGGAGAAAATCGAATTGTGGGAAGAAAATAGCTTCCCCACCCTGTCTCTGCTATTGTTATTACATCATAATGACACATTATTGTCATTAGCAGCAACAAATGACAGTGGTATATTTTTATTAATAAAATGAACATGGTACTTTCATACACACAATCATGTATTTAATCCTTCCCTGACCCTAGCTATTGCAAGCACAATAGGCGTCTGGAACTTTACATCTATATATAATGGTTCACTGAATTTCAAATGTGGGGAGAAAGGAAGCAGCAGGAAGATATCCGAAGAGGAGATTGGTATGGAAAACAGCACAGGGGAGAGTAAGTCAAAGAAAAGATAGAACCCTATAAAAGGCATCAATGAATATTTATGAGATACCCACAGGGAGACCCCAGAAAGTGATTAATCTCAATTCATAAATCTCCTGCTCTGTTTGGTCCAGCATGATTTCCCAAAAGACACAGCCATGTAGAGACAGAACCTGTTGACACTAGGCTGGGGACATTTTCCCTGGTGCTCAGGGTCCTCACCAGCTTTCCTACTTGGCCTTTGTTGAGTTTGCCTCAGTGAGCTCCATTCTAGCTTCCCTCTTCTACCCACTTGCTGCCATTAACTACATTCTGTAAAAAACAGAGTACGTACTTTTAGAATTCCTGGGAAGAAGTGGGGCTGGTCACACTTGGCAATTACCTGTCAGCAGAGAAAATAATTATTTCCCTCATTCTGCTTCATGCAAAACTCCAGGGCAAGTATCTAACTCATGATTCTGTACATGGCATTGCATTAGTGATTTTTTATGGTTTCAAAATGCTTCAAAATGCTTGTTATAAATTGATAAAATGAAGATCTCTTTAGAAAGTTTGTTTCTTAAAGTATCCATAACATGAATTTAAGAGAAGTTACAATACCATTTCATATTGGCATACATAAGCCCCTTCCAAAGTGTTTAATTTGTACTTCCCCAACACATTTTATGATGATAGCATTTGCCCACAGAAATACATGTCTCAAATGGTAGCATTATGAGAAACACATACTTCACTTTGAGGCATGACAAATTAGAGCTGGAATAAAAAATAAAGTCAACTGACAAATCTTAACTGCTAAGAGATCTGAAAACTGATACTTAAATAATTCTTTAGCACTTTGAGTATAATCATTATGCTGTTTCTCTTAAATTCTTCATGGTTTCTCTTCATTTTAAAGCATAATCTGCCATTTCTCTATAGCAATGGATTGTGCCCACTCTGATGTCATTAAATCGATCCATATCCAGAGACATCTATGTGCCCGTCTGGCAGGATCTTAATGAGGAGAAAAAGACAAAACAAATACTACAGTTTTGTAGAAGGAAAGGCAGTGAAGGTGTTTTTTTTTAAAAAAGTGATATTACAAAGGGCAATAAGACTTGCTGCTGAGCTCACGGGGAGCCATGCTGGCTGTCCCAGTCTCTCCATATGCTGCAAAGAACTGAGTGCAACTGATGGGCACTGAGGGGCTGGAACCAAGTGCCACCTTTTCAGAAGCAGTAACTTTCTAAATCAGTAACAACATGCTTTCTTATATCCCGAGATGATGCAGCTAGCCCATCCACAGGAAAGCACGCGCTTTGAAGTATTTTTCTAGCAGCAGTGATGGATGGTAAAAGTTGTCCCATGGGGATAGATGGCCAGTGACAGGTGCAAGACAACTGGCCAGAGTCAGCCATGCAATCTGACCACAGAACAAAGCAGAGCTCCTGCTTCCTACGAGAGGAAACCTGCACCTTGGCCCCTAGGAGCCCCATTACTGACCTGGTCAAACATGCCATGGAAGATGCAAATATGAAGGCAAGAGTTCAGAAGGCAAATTTTCTGTCTATTGAATATTTATTTTTCTACAAATAAGGATTTGGAGCAACCTTACTGCACATCAATTAAGACAATTCAATAGTAAAAAAAAAAAAAAAAAAAATACTAAGCAAGGAGAAGGTTGCTATTCACTTTTATTTTGTTAAAAGTGTTTTCTGTGAATGTAATCATGAAAGTGGCATGGTTAGATGAAACATATAATTAGTCTTCCTACATAACTTTTTCTCAAATACTGTATGTGAGTGTATCAGTATATCTACACATGAAAGAAACAGATGTGTATTGTTAGGAGTAAAATTACATGAAATGCTGTCAAAATCAGGAGTTTTGGTAGGAGTTTCTCCAACTATGAAGTTTATAAGAAATTAAAATGGATGAATGGGAGGGGGTGTTAAAATATAGATATCTGGAAAAAGCACGTGACACTCCCCTAGTCTGCTTAACTATAAAATAAAGAGGGATCCATCTTATCAATAAGTATTCATTTACGGAATTACAAACGTAAGGTTCCTTTCATTACTTTTAGAAAAGTTTTCACCAATTTACACTGAGAGTCAGTATCTTCCTCCCCTCTTCACCCCCCAATAAGAGATGGAAGTTTCTCTCTATTCCCCACCCAGCCCCCACAGCAGCTTTTCACAGGAGCAATCATGGCTCACTGCAGCTTGGAACACCTAGACTCAAACAATCCTGCCTTAGCCTCTCAAGTAGCTGGGACTACAGGTATGTGCCGCCATGCCTGGCCTCCTGTATTTAATTTTTAATTTTTGTAGGTATATATATTTATGGGTTACATGAGTTACTTTGATAAAAGCATGCAGTGTGTAATAATCACATTGGGGTAAATGGGGAATCCATCACCTCAAGCATTTATTCTTTGTGTTACAAACAATCCAATTATACTCTTTCAGTTATTTTAATATATACAGCTATGTTTTACTATAGTCATCCCATTGTGCTAGCAAATACTAGGTCTTATTCGTTCTACTTTTTGTACCCATTAACCATCTCCACTTCTCTTGCACCCTTCTTTCCTCTACTTTTAATTATTATAATCACATGATAGAAGAGAGAGCTGTTCAAAATTTCTCCAGTCCTGTCTGCAGAACGAACTACAAAAATGCTTCAGACCCCCTTGGGGTTTGATGACTTAATGATTCTACAATTCGGTAAACACAGAAACAGAAGAGACTCTCAGAGACATTGCAACACTTAATTAAACAACCATATCCCATCTTACGGAAAGTGAAAAATTTTATACCTAGTGACGTTGTGTGCACCCAATCCCTTTGACTGTAGTGTCTAATTTACCGGAAGAGGAAAAAAAGGAGGAAAAGATATTCAAAAGTATCTGAAATTCGAAATAGGTATCAAATTTACACTGCACACTTTCCTTAAATTTTTGATAAAATAAAAACAGTACCTAACTTAATCCTCACTAACCTGAGACAGGTACTGTGATAGAGATTTTACTGGAAAAGCTAAAAATTAGACATATTATACACAGTCATTGCTTAAAGTCATAAGCTAGTGAGTGACAGAGGCCAAACAGTACAAAATTAGAATGAGTAGAGGGAGAACGACAAACTTTCAACTGTTTTCCATGACAACACTTATTTCTACACCCTTGATTTTTTTCATTTATTCATTCCAGAAATATCTGTTACTATCGTATACCAACTATAGTTGGCCTCCCAGTCAGAAAAGAAATAACAAGGGATGAACTATTGCTCATGCACAAAAGTCTCATGGCTACAATTTTAGCAGAATCTATTTAAAACTTGAAGTAAAATACACCTACATGCTGTTTTAGCAAATAAAGATTAGTCCTTTAAACCAGAATGTATTTAAAGTGAGATCTAGTCTTTGGTCAAACTTAATAACATTAAACATCATCCCTTTTCATTAAAAATGTTTCATGGATAAACCAAAAAAGAAATATGTCTTAATTTTCTGAAAATGTTCTGGTGACTTAATGACAATGACAGGAATAGAATTCTAGATACTATACTCTTATCTTGTTTTTAAAACATGTCATATTCCCTCTTACTTCTATACCCAGTTAATCTTTTCTTCACATAAAGGCCCTGGTACTGACCACTATTTTCAGTGATCCTATTCAGATCCTTGAAGGTGATACGACCGGCAATCCCAGCATCCCCAAAAGCGAACAGATGACGCCGCAAACCAAAGAGGCATTCTTAACATGTTAAAAAAAAAATTCTACTCAAGTCGTGAGAAAAACATTTCCTATTGGCAGCCAGAAATACAATGTGCCTACAAGCAATCTAGTTCACGGCAACTTTATTTTAAATAATACATTATGAAATATTATAAAAAGTGGCTTGTTTCCAAATGGAAAGCACATAAAAGGAAAAACCTGACAACTTCTTTATTCTTCAAAGACATTAACACTTAAAGTCAGACATTCACTGGATCAATTCCAAAGAAAATTTATTAAGTTATAGCATTATTTTAAGGGATAATAACCAAGATTAAACATGTCAATCCTTCCACTGATTTCTGACTGTGCTTCAGATAGTTTAACTCCTTTTAAGAATTTTCTTGCTTTAATTAGTTCAAAAGCCAGGAGTGCAACACTCTCTTACTACCAGAGTACTAGAGGAATTTACATACTGCTTGAAACTGAAAGATTTTTCAGCAGTATCTGATTTATAAACACACATACACATGCCCAAGAAAGTAGGTATCTTTGATAAGACATTAGGGTAAACGAGCACTTTATGTAAGTAGAATCAATTTCTATTGGAATTAAACATTACTTCTTAAAGCAATGCTATACTCTGATTTCCTCCTGAGTAACTTCTATTTGTTTGTCTTTCTAAGGGAAGCCAAGTTCCACCAAGATATTCAACCCTCCAATGCTGATGGCACTCTTCCTTCTGCTTACAAGCCTCTCTTGGCTCTCTCTCCCCTCCTTCTCCCACTGGTAAAATCCTACCAGTTGTTTAAGCCTTGCTCAACTCTACCTTCTTAGGCTGTCTTGCACAATCTCACCAATTGAAATCCATTGTTCCATCTACATCACACTTGGATTTTTCTGGTTTATCACCAACTATCCTGTATCATGCCTTACATTCTTGTTATCCGGGTAGGTATATGCTTCTCCCAAGCAGAGTATCTTGGATTCCCAACAAAGGTTTGCTGACTTGAACTAAAGGATGACTTTTTTTTTTTTTTTTTTTAGATGGAGTCTTGCTCTCTCGCATAGGCTGCAGTGCAGTAGCGCAATCTTGGCTCACTGCAACCTCTGCCGCCTGGGTTCAAGCAATTATCCTGCCTCAGCCTCCCGAGTATCTGGGACTACAGGCACGTGCCACCACGCCTGGCTAATTTTTTGTATTTTTTTTTAGTAGAGACAGGGTTTTACCATGTTGGCCAGGATGGTCTTGATCTCCTGACCTTGTAATCCATCCATCTTGGCCTCCCACAAAGTGTTGGGATTACAGGCGTGAGCTACCGCACCCGGCCAGGATGACATTTTGAATGTTAAAATTGAAGTTAAGTATAGTCACACACACAATCTAATTTAAACTCAGTTAACAGGATCTATCTGTGAAACAGACATCCTATTATCCTCACTCTAGAGGCAAGAAAATTCAGAATCAGAACATTTTGGTGAATTATCCTAGGAATGAAAACTCCTGGACAACAGAACCAGGATTTAAATGCAGGTCTGGGTTCCAAGCCTTGCACAGTCCTCTGCAGCTGCCGTTTGAGATATGAAATGGTATCCACCACCTAGATTTTATCTGTACTGGAACATCTTCAAAATTACCAAATATCCTAATCTGTAAGCCATTTTTACTCACATTCTTTCTATGAATGATATCAAATGACAACAGCCTATCATAAAAGAAAAATTATCCTAAAATCAGAGGGAACTAAGGATACAAGAAAAATTTCCTTAAGTTATGTAACATTCTACACCTACATTCTTTGAATATAAATTAAATATTCACTACATTAAAATATCATGTTCTCATTATTCATAAATTCCAGTCTCTTAAAAAGGCAAAATAATCACAGAATTTTGTCTAGACTCTTCATATTGGGAAGAACTTCTAAGAACACCTAGTCCTACCCACTATTTCACAGATGAGGAAACCAGGCCCAGAAAGACTCAATATCCTCAAGGTCAGATGATTATTCAATGAAGGCCAGGGTAAGAAGCTTGCCTCTTAACTCCCAGCTTAATAACTGTATCCAGTATACAGGTGAAACTGTACACGAAAATTCTGGAGAACACAGAAAAAATAACAACTGTTAATGATATACGTCAATGTATAAAAGAAGCTCCTGGATGCTTAGACCTCAGTCTAATAACCTAAATTTTCATTTGTGTGAGGAAAGTGAGGCAAAGGAGCCAATATTTTACCGAAGTTTTAAAATTATTTTCAATCAGTTCAATGAAAATCCCCCTAAAATTAAAAATATATGAGACTACTGAAAAATTCATCCCAGTAACTGGTAGAGCAGCCTGGTAGAAGCAGGCTCCCTATCTCTGGTTAATCACCTATGCTTTCTAAGGTCCCCCTGCATCTCCCAAAAACACTGACACGAAATCTGATTATAAACAAAACACCCTCTACTTTTCATTGTATCTGAAAACAGACAAATATCCTTGTATTTATATCTAGTGAGATTTCCTTCTTAAAAGAAAACAAAGATTAATGAGTGAAATGAAAAAGTAAATACGTTGTCACCTGTCTACTGTATAAAATAATTTTAATGGTCAGTGCAATGGGGTGAAGACAATAAATAAAAGCTTAGTTTGATGTGTTGAAAAAATAATTACAATACACATTTAATTTCTACTTAGACCTAGAAGCTTCCTCATATAAAATTAATCAATAAAACTGCAAAATTGGCTGGATGCAGTGGCTCATGCCTGTAACCTCACCACTTTGGGAGGCCGAGGTGGGTGGATCACTTGAGGTAGGTAGTTTGAAACCAGCCTGGCCAACATGGTGAAACCCCATCTCTACTAAAAATACAAAAATTAGCCAGGTGTGGTGGTAGACGCCTATAATCCCCGCTACTCAGGAGGCTGAGGCAGGAGAATTGCTTGAACCCGGGAGGTGGAGGTTGCAGTGAGCCGAGATTGCACCACTGCTCTCTGGCCTGGGAGACAGAGTAACACCCTATCTCCGAAAAAAAAAAAAAAAAAAAAAAACCTGCAAAAATTTAAAGTATTTGACAAGATGGTATTTACATTAAAAATTTTAAATATTATTTGACAAGATGGTATTTATATCAAAAAGTATCTACTGATTTCTGACACATCTCTTTTTTGTGAGAGGCACGTCATTTTAATAATGCAGATCTTTGGTATTTTGCTCATCTATTTTAATACGCACAGCAAATAATTCTTTCAAAAATACAAAATTTCCAAGCTTTTTCTTGAATAAAAAAAAAGTTTCAAAAGAGACACACCCTGCAGCTGAAAAGCAGAACACACCCTTCCCTGTGCCTCTTTTCAACTCAGTTGCAGCCATACTAATTCCAACACAAGGGGAGGCAAGTTACTAATGTCAGAAATAACACAGGTGCATTAAAAATGAAATCTAAGACCAAAATATTCTAAAATCACTATAAGTAAAACCAAGATAATATCTCTAAAATTAACAAAAGAGAATTAGAAAGTCACCAATACAAAATCAGTTTTTAAAGTAGCATGGTATTAACACATATTCTGAATTCAACTCAGTTCTCATTCCACTTTTCTACTTCAGTCCTTTACATTGGTCATGAAAGGACATAGCTCTTTTAAAATTTAAGAATAATAAAGTTATTCTGCTTATTTTAAAAGAAATCTATTCAAGGTCAGGAGTAAGGCAAAAAGAAAAAAGAAAAAAAGAAAAAAAGAAAAAACCATGACAACTGGGCATTTTAACCACAACAACAGTTTTTCTCTCTTACCAGAGATGAAACTCTTTGGTGTAGAAGGAGAAAGTAAATAAAAGGAAGGAAGAACTGTAATTCTTGAGCCCGTGCCAGTTTACAGTATTTAAAAAAAAGAATCTGCGCCACAGCTTGGCAGTTGGCCATATTTACAGTAAGCTATCTAGTGTTTTGCCCAACAGGAAGAACAAAGGGCTCAGTGTAGTGCTGCTGGTTTTGTGTGTTTCAAATATTGTAGAAAGAAAGAAGGAATGTAGTCCCACATGCAATAGACCCTTTCCTTTTTACATTTCTCTGTCCTCAATGACTCTCAAAATATGGCCAAACAAGTCTGTAAAAGGGTAAGAGAGAGCTCCAAGAGTTTTAGCTTAAACTTTCAGTAATCATTTATTTTACTTATAAAAATGCAATCTATCTATTAATTTAGTTTTAACTTTAGAATTTCAAAAGCTTAAGCATGATGTTTGGCAGTACAGGTAGTTCTGCTGTCCAAGGCCAGCTAAACCTGAAACAAAAGCTTTAAATAAAATTTTCTTGGTAAGATTTAATACACATCCTTATATTATTAGAAATTTTTAAAAATAGACTAAATAACAGAAAAATTATATTAGAGAGTGAATCAGTATTTTAATATAGGGTATTACCAATTTATTTTCAGTAATGAAAACTTGCAGTTTTATAACCAACATATTAAAATCAACAACAAAAACTCTTTTTCCTCAAAGTTACACTTTTTTTGAAATTATGCCCAAATTAAATGGAAATTAAAATTAAGTATACTAATATTTTGATTTCTTTACATATTATATCTGGGGTAACATACTTGCTTAGGTCAAACTTTTTAAATCTTAACTACCAGTATAAAAGACAACATATTCCTAATTTAACTTTTAGTTTTTTCACTGACATTTTATTCTGGTAGGGAAGGAAGACAAAAGAAAGGTAAATAAGTATGATGCACAGATTATTAGCTAGTGATTGTTGCTAAAGAGAAAAAATAAACGAGGAATGAGGGGATGTGATTTCGGGCAGGAAAAAGAGTATAAAATTTTAGATAAGAGTTCAAGGAAAGTGTCTTGGGAGGTGATTGTGGCATCCACGCCTGCATGGTATGAGGGCACTAGCCTGTGGCTATTGTGGAGAAGAGTACTTAATGATGGCGTTTCCTATGGAATAAATGTCTTCTCAATTATTGTGACCCTCTCCCCAAAAGTGGGGGACAGCAAAGAGAGTTTTATTTAAAAATAGATGCTGTCCACAAACAGACAAGGAATTGGTTCACTGGCAGAGGGGGCAAACAGCCGGCAAGAATGTAAAAGAAAAAAGGTAAGGAAAAAGCAGATGAATTGGTGGGAAGCAGCAAAGCATCAGGCAGCTGGGAAATGATGCAAAGAAAAAAGGTTTTGAGGTAGTGTCCTATATCATAGTAACAATCATAATAACAGCAGGACAGTGAACATTTGTAAAGAGTAGATAAACTCTTACAGCCCAGAAGAGGCATTTATGGGAGCTTGAGTACTAAGCAGAGGAATCACTAAGGCAATGTCAGATACTTCTACAGTAGTTTCCTGAGACTTTATTTCTGTTCTGTTTTCATCATTTTGTTCCTTGTCTTCGGTGGCAGATGGAGAAGATATCTTCTCTGGGATATAAAAATTAGGTCCTCCCAGTTCCCAGGTGATAGCAGAACCTGAGAAAGAAATGGGTGTGTGGTACAAAGGAAGACCGAGCAAGCATGGCATGGAAGCCTTAGTGTCAATGCAAAGGGTAACCCAGAGTTAGACAACACATGTGCCAGATATACAGGGAGATAAGTGTAAACTCAAAGCCAGAGGGACCTCACCAAATGTTCCACTCTGATTAATTACCAGTTGCTTCACATGGGCCGTGGAGGTTGTTATAGGAATACCAAAGAGTATGAACCAGGAAGATTCAAATTCCCTACAATCTGGTTGCTGGGGTCTGGTGGGGTGGGGGGTGTCTTAAGAAAGAAAAAGTAATTGAAAGATAGCAATAAGAAAATACTCCTACCCATCAGACTAGCAAAAAATTAAATTCATTAATAACATTGTTAGCAAGAATGTGAAATGAGGAAGACTCATACACTCCTGGTAGGACTGTCAGTTGCAGAAGAACTGGGCAACAGAGTATAAAACAATGAAGATACACACCCCACCCCACCCCCACCAAAAAAAAATATACATACCCTGTACTGAATTGGTTTGAATATGGGTCCCCAACCAAATCTCATGCTGAATTGTAATCTCCAATGTTGGAGGTGGGGCCTAGTGGGAGGTGACTGGATCATGGGGGTAGAACCCTCATGAACGGTTTAGCACCATCCCTTTGGTGCTGTTCTCCTGATAGCATTCTCGGGACATCTGTTTGTTTAAAAGTGTGTGGCACCTCCCCTGTCTCTTTCTTCCTCATACTTCAGCCACGTAAGACATGCCTGCTTCTCCCTTCACCCTCTGCTACGATGATAAGATGCCTGAGGCCTCCCCAGAAGCTGGGCAAATGCTGTCATGTTTCCTATACAGCCTGCAGAACCATCAGCCAATTAAACCTCTTTTCTTTATAAATTGCCTAGTCTCAGGCATTTCTTTATAGCAGTGTGAGAACAGACTAATACACTAGAGAAAGCTTTTATCTTTGTACATGGGAATATAAAAAAATATACATTACACTATGATTTAGAATAAAGGTTACAAAGAATTTTCATCAAAAGAAACAAAATTGTGTTCAAATAATAGAATATTATATAGCAATGAAAACGAATTCACTAAGTCAACCTGTACCAGCAAAAACCTCAAAAGAAGGAAGAGCAAACAAAGCAAGTTACAACAGAGCATACAATATGACATATGAAGATTAAAAACTAGAAGACAACACTAGTGAGAGATTAAGCACTACTAAAAAAGGACTGGAAATTAAAATTGATCTCATAATTTAATTATGTGTCTAAATTTAACTCTCTAGAAAATCTAGATCTCTTTCAGAGTGAGAATATTGTTATCTTAAGATAATTTTTTAAACAATTCAATTTAGGGACGTAAATCAAGTATTTTTTTTTTAAATACCAGAAATGCTCAAATTGAAGTAGTTAGAAATTCATCAGTGAATCCTGTCAGGCATATAGCTAGCTGCTCCCATACCTCCCCAGTAGGATGAGAGGGAAGGATTCAAACCATGGTGTGCAAATGGGTCAGAGCAGAACTGCACAGCAGAATGGCAATGTGCACAGTAAGTTCACCCTCCCTTCCCAGAGTCCCACCAGGGAGACAAGCCAGGCTATATCTGAAAAGAGAATCAAGGTTGTGGAGAAGCACCAACATGGCATCAGGAGATTTTCTAAGCTGAATTTCGAAAGGGGTCTAAGGAACCATTGATTTGTAAAAGTAAGCTTCTATTCAGAAACAGGAGTTGACAAGAGGTAATAGGCCAATTTTGAAATGAGAGAAAAACAAAATTGTATCATATTCTCTCATATTAGCTAATAAATGAGCACCTTCCATTTTCTAATGATGCCAATGATAAAGAGAAAGATGAGATGCAGTAAAAGGTTCAAACCATAATTAGAAAATATATTTTCAAAGCTTAACGATAATAAGAAGCAGGATAACATTAAACCTGGCCTCTGCTCTTGTTCTTCCTCACAGATGCTCACTTATTAAGTCCATATTTCAGTTTCAATACACTTTAATAGCAACTAATCCTCTATCCCCACCTAATTTGGAAAACTAAAATTAAGGATTATATTAAAAAGTTCATAAAATAAATTTAAATGATTATTGCGTTATTCAAAAAGGTATAAGGGAAAGTTAGGTATCTTTTAAAAAATGTAATTAGGGTAAATATAATGGCTGTAGTATTATAAAAGCACATAGACTTTTTTGTTTTTTGTTGAGATATAATTCAGATACCATAATATTCCCGCCTTTAAAGTGTGCAATTCAGTGATTATCAGTATATTCACAAAGTTGTGCAACTATTTTTAAGAAACTATGCAGTACTTCACATAAATGGATTCGGACACTAGGTGGCCTTTTGTGCTTGCCTTCTTTCATCGGGTATGATGCTTTCAAGGTTTATCCATGTTGTAGCCTGTATCAGTACTTCATTCACTTTTATGGCTCAATAATTTCCACTCGTACAGAGAAGACACATTGTGTGTATCCATTCATCAGGTGATAGACATTCAGGTTGTTTCCATCCTTGGGCTATTATGAACAATGCTGCTATGAACATTCATGTGCAAGTTCTTGTGTGAACCTGTATTTTCAGCTCTCTTGCAATTGCTGGGTCATATGGGAATTCTATATTTAAACTTTTGAGGAACTGCCTATCATCCAAAGCTGTTGTCCATTTTACATTCCCACCAGCAATGCATGAACCTTCTAATTTCACCACATCCTTACCAATACTTGTTACTGTCTCTTTGATTATACCCATCTTAGTGGGCGCGAAGTGGTACTTCAGTGGTCCTGACTTGCATCTCCCTATGACCAATGATGCTGAGCATCTTTTCAGCATGTAGATTTTTAGAAGCATAGTTTTTCTGTATAGTTTAGATTGACCTAACAAGTGCCATAACAATGATGAGTTTTTAAAACTCTTGTATAATTTTTCTTACATACTTAGACCTCATTAACAGACTTATATACAGTTAATGAGTATTTTGTGACCAAAAAACCACAATAAAAAATTAAATATTTAAAAATTATATACCCTGATATAAAATCTTATACACATATACTTATAATACACATATACTTTATCATGCATTACTAAAAATTGTTAATCAAGAGAACATTAGAACTCTGGGAAGCTGAAGTGGGTAGACTGCTTGAGCTCAGGAGTTTGAGACCAGCCTGGGTAACACAGCAGGACCCTGTCTCTACAAAAAATACAAAAATTAGCCAGGTATGGTTGCACACACCTGTAGTCCCAGCTATTCAGGAGGCTGAGGCAGGAGGATTGCTTGAGCCCAGGAGACAGAGGTTGCAGTGTGCTGAGATCACACCACTGCACTCCAGCCTGGGCGCTAGAGCGAGACCCTGTCTCAAAAGGACAAAAAAAAAAAAAAAAAAGAGGAAGAACATTAGGATAAGAATAAAATCTGGAAAAAACAGTTCAGTATCTTACGGCAAAAGTAGTAAATGGTGGTAAGTGAGCTAGCCCCGTCGTTCAAATGCCATATATTGTTTCTCTAGAAAAATGCACTGATGCTAATCACTGTTTCCTCACTTGTTAAAGTTTCTAAATGCTTTAAAATCTACTTTTGTGACCTTTCTACTTGCTAGACCAAAATAAAACATTAACTTGAATTATATTCAGAAACATTTCATTATTAATTTAGATACTAGAAAATATACTTTCCCATATGACAAAATACATTACTGTCCACACCCATGATGAACAAGACATCTGTGCAATAAGAGTTCATATGGAGAGTAATCTTTAAAACATGGAAAATTCAATTAAAATGTTTCTATTTTTAAAAACACAAAATCAGAAATCAAAAGCTCAAAGTACTGCTTATGGCAACAGTAAATTCCTTCAGTCTAGGATCACTAACTCACTCAGGGTATGCTCACTTTATCATTTAGTTTTTCCACTGAAAGTACCAAGCCCATTTGGTGAGCTCTGTTAACACTTGTGTGTATTTTTTACATGTTCTAGTCTAACCACCCCAATATACCTTCACCCTCTATACATCTGTTCATGCAAGTCTCCCTGCCTAGAATTTTCTTTTCTCCAATTTTCTTTTCCCACATCACTGTCATCTACCTAGATCTAATACAAACCCCCTATTTTATATAAACCTGGTCCTGACCATTCCCTCCACCCATTAGACACAGCATAGATCAGTGTAGGCAATTAAATTCACTGGTATGTAAAAGAAGCTTGATTCTGAAGAATCAAGCACAACCCTCAGGCTTCCAGCATGGCTGACTGAGTACAAGGCCAAGCCGTTCTACATAAGCCTTTATGAAGTTAAAAGTCAAGTCAAAGAGAACAATCTCCAAATTAGAAGACAGAAAAGTAGTGGCAGTCCTCTCTAGGATCTCTAATGAGTTAGTTATTATTTATTCATTCACTCATTCAACATTTATTTCACCTCATCCTCAGTGCCAGACCCTGAACTAGGTGCTAAGGATAAAAATAAGAAGATGGTCCATGCACTTAATATCTAATATTAATCAAGCACTTACTATGTAACAGCTGTTCCACATGCACATTAATTTTAATCTTCACAACAAGACCCTAATGCTATGGTACTTGTCCAAGCTCACAAAACCAACCAGTAAGCAAGCCTAATCTGAACACAGATCTGTTCAGCTCCAAAGCCACTGAACCACAATGCTACAAGTAACTCAATGGGAGTTAAGAAAGGTATACAACAGGTATTTTATAAATGTAATAACTGTGTGCTTATAGCACATAAAATTAATGTCTATAATTTCCATGACATCATACATTTAAAGGGCTAGTCTGGGTATTTTAATTAATAACATCTTTTCTTTAAAAATGCTATATATAGCAGTAATCAATTTAATACTGAGTTTTACAACACTATCTATGAGTAGGTTACCTACTGTCAACTAAGAGATCTGTTTTGGAGAAAAGAGTAAAGTAAAAGTCACTTTGAGTAATATTAAAAGGAGGAAACAGGATCTCACAAAGAAAGCTGAGTTACAAATAAAGCAGTAGAATGGTACTATCCCTTCTCTCCAACAACAAAAAAGATCTGCTACCACCTCAATCCTTAAAAAACGTAAATGGCTAATGCCTCAATTTCATCAGAGAAAATACTGAAAATAAAATCCAGTTTGTAACTATAAATAAATATAATTTATCCTAAGTGTAAATAAGTCCTATAAATTAGATAAAAACACTCAAAATAATCTCAAAATTAACCTGAAAAAAATAAAATGTTCACAACTTGATATCTTAATGTACGACATGTAGAATAGCATGAAATGTCATCACACTACATGTTTCATTACACTACATAAAAAGTAGCTATAACAGGATTTAAAGCTGCAAGAATGATTTTTTAGAATTTTCCTTTCCGAGCTGGAAAAAATCAAGCATCAGGCATCAAGAAGAAATAAGTATACAGTATTAAGAGGTGTTTTACGTTTATATAAAATCAAGACAATTTACTTTATGTGTTTCCTATGCTCCAGTTTGTAGTACCCTAGAAATCTGGTAGATTTTTGCTTCTGTTGGAGAGATTTCATACTTTTGCCCTTGGTTTAAAATTAAGGGCTTTTAATACTTTGAATATACTGTATCTGAAATCAAACATGAAACCTTTGCTGCAATTTTATGAAGTTTTATAAATGTTAAACAACAGCTGTTTGAGTAGGAATTCACCATACCAAAATGTTAAACTAGCATTACCAGTACAAGTGGTCTAAGTTTACAACTTTAACACTATAATCCAAGGACACAGTTTAACTTCATAGGATCTATAAATAAGCACTTTTTGGACGGGCACAGTGGCTCACACCTGTAATCCCAGCACTTTGGGAGGCCAAGGAGGGCGGATCACGGGGTCAGGAGTTCGAGACCAGCCTGGCCAACACGGTGAAATCCCGTCTCTACTAAAAATACAAACATAAGTTGGACATAGTGACGTGTGCCTATAATCCCAGCTACTCTGGAGGCTGAGGCAGGAGAATTGCCTGAATCCGGGAGGTGGAGGTTGCAGTGAGCTGAGATCGTGCCACTGCACTCCAGCCTACATGGCACAGCGAGATTCTGTCTCAGAAAAAAAAAAAAAAAAAAGAAAAGCACCTTTTAAAATTGGATAGCAGCAATAAGGAACTACATATTTGGTAAAATAACGGGGTTTTTGTTGGTTTGTAAGAACCCAGATTCACTGGCAATTACCAGGAAGAAAAAACAATGGATTTTATATAGACTCTGCTTGGCATCTAGTTTTCTACATATTCAAAATATAATTTAAATGATCATTTATAATATATGATTCATATTTGCTATTACCAAAAATATTTTTAAAGCACAAATATTTTCTATACAGTAATAGGAACTAAAATTTTCTTCAATTTAAAATTGATAATTTTCAAATTATCAATATGAGAATACTTAGTAGTAATTTTATTTCTTATTCTTATATATGTCTCATATAGTCTTACATATGTCTTATTCTTATATATGTCTCATATAAATCTTACATATTTAACAGCATACTGGATTTTATTTGTCCAGAAGAGAGTATCATGAGAATTGTATTACTGCTTTATTTTCTCTAAGAGAAAACACTGAACAAAGACATACTATATATTACAAGCAACAAATACGAGTTTGTTTTTTTTTCCCAAATTGTACACATAAAACCCACTAATACTATGCATATCAACACCATGTGGTTTTGAACTTAATACTCAAGTCTAGGATTCAGTACACATTCCAAACAAACAAGAAACTATATTTGCTAACTTTAATTCCCCAATACGACAGGTTCTTCTTACTCTATTTAGTGAAAATTACAGATTTTTCCTATGCGTTTATCATTCTATAGCCAGATTGTTCTATTATCTGTCCTTCATAAAATACAATATAAATGGAAAAAAGTGAATTAAGTTAATAAAACATTGAATTATTGTTTACCGTATTTCTCTTCAATATCAACCATAAAAAACATCAGTAACTAGGCTTACTGAACCACTCTGCAATTCTAGGCCCTGCAGTAGCTGCAAAGGAAGACTGAATAGTAACAAAGGCTACATAACGAGGCCATCAGCACAAAACCTGTACAACTCTACTCATGGAAGAATGATCTTCCAGAATGCCATTTTCCTAAGAGTAGTAAGTAGGTCCTAAATCTTCCCATGTTCATTTTGTCCAAATGGACAATTGTTCCTCTGGTGTTTGTGGACCATCAGGAGTCAGCAGTCACTTAAGTATGCATATGACATGAGCTCAGAAATCAACGTCACAGCTACAGAGATCTTCCTGTAGGACAGCAACAATGATACTGCCAAAGAGGGGCTCTGAGAAATAAAATACCATCCAAATGAATGAATAAATTCCCAGGAAAACAGACTTATCACATCACCATTATATAATAGGAAGAAACTCTATGCATCATGTAGGTCGTCTAAAATGCTTAGTGATCTCATTCTTACCATAACAAATTATCTGCCAGATAAGACCTTCAAGGTCAACCCTGGCAACAATTAAAAAATAATGAAAAGCATTCATCCCTGAGGCAGAGTTAGAATGTTTTAGTTTGAAGCAATATGCTGTATATTTTATTAGCTATAACTTGCTTAATTATTCATTGTGACTCTTCTTATATTCCATACAGAAACCTCAGGTTGCTCAGATTTCTATCTGAAATCTTTTTTTCTTATTCAAGGGCAAATGCCTTAAGAGAACAAAATTTTTGTCCATCATTTTCAACTGAACACAAAGATATATCTGCTTAGAATGAAATATTAAATTAAAGCCTGAAAGAAAGTGCAAGGGAGAGAGGAAAGGAGGAAAGAGAGAGAAAGACAGATACACAATTTCATCATCCTAAATCAAGTCTGACAAGACTCTCCACAGAGGTCCTCCTTCTGCACCTCAGCTGCACATACTCCCCCATGCCACCTGCATCCCCCAGACACCCTCTGCAGCTCCCAGGACCTGCTGTAACCTCAAAGGTTGACCAAAGTATTTCTGGGGCAAGACCCCCATGTTCCTTTCCATCATTACTCAGGATCATCTGAATTGACACCACCACTGCCTCCTTGAGTTACTTTCAGGCACATTTTGCCACTAAAGATGGAGCAATTGTCATCGGTTTAACCATCTGCCTATTTCAGATATGCGGGTGTGCCAAAGGTGCTCTCTGCTGGAGGCACAGACAGGGATAAGGGGAGGACCCAAGGTGGTCCTGTACTGGAATGCCAACACAAGTAGAGGAATGTCATTGGTGTGTGCAAGACGGAAACCACTCTAAATCCCTCCCCCTCGCAGTCCCCAGGAGAGGAGCTACTTTAACACTAGCAACAATGAACCTGGGAATAAACTCCCGTCACTTACATGAAATTGAGTACTTCTCTCCCCTCTCTCCACAGCTCTGAACGTGAGGGTTCAGAAAAGAAAATCCAACTTTAACACCAAAATTAACAGGGCCACTCCCTTGTGTGGTCACAGGTCTGAGCTACAGGCAAGTCTCAAAGGGGTAACATTCCTGAAAAAGAGCATATCTCAGCTTTCCATACAAATAACTAAGGCAAACAAGTAACCTGATGGTAATTTTTCATAAAAATGGCCACAAATAATATGCTTAACCAACTTCACATGTGGGGATATCTAAAGAGAGCTGGATTTGGAGTCAAACTGAGTAAACTGTAAACAACAAACTCAGATAATCCAAAAGTCTTTCCCTTGGAGGGATCACAGTGATGAGTTCAGTGCCCTCATTTTATGCTGAAAGGAGGAAACCCATATGCCAAGAATGAAGCGATTTGTTCGGCAGAAGAAAGTCAGATATTGGCAGACCAGGTCAGGTCCCACAGTCGCCTAACTCAGGGTCTGCAAAATTTCTATTACACTATAAATTGCTGTAATTCAAGAATTCCCTGTGGTCAATTTCAAGAGAAAGGACTATAGAATATTAACTTCTTTTCACCCTTTGTTCCTAATAGTAGAGTTTTGTCTTGCTCTTAAATCAGAGAGAAAAAAATGTCATTCTCTAATACATGCCCTCTTACTAGACTTCGTCTCGGCCTCTCTACTCTGCAGTCTCTGGCACACAGGCACTGTGGGATGGACTCTTCAGCCTGTGCCTGTTTAGTCTAGTCCTAACCTCCTTTTTTCTTAGTGACTTAACCCAATTTTGTGCAGAGCAACATTTCTCAGCTAAGAAACTAAATATCGCAACCTCACTGCAGTTATGGATGGCAAAGAAACCTACTTCTGATCAATGTGATATAAACGGAAGTTACCAGCTGGAGATTCCGGGAAAGCTCTTTAAGCAGATTTGACTTTTCTTTCCTTGACTTTTCTAACCTTCTTCCTTAAAGCAGGTTTTACTGGTTTGTACCCTTGACTTTTCACTGACTTTTACCTTCAAGGATCCTGGAGGTGCAGCAGCCAGTTTGCCACCATGAGGCAACAAGCATGAGGATGAGAGCTGAACAACCAAAAAGAAGGTTGAACAGAAAGTCAGAAAGAACCTCAGATCCAAGGACATTACAAAGCTACCTGCCTGCCCTGGGCTGCCTTGCTCAACTAAACTAGAGAAAGGGAGACCCCTATTTGATTAAGCCACTTTAGCCTGAGTTTTCTGTTATATACAGCTGGAATTATTTTTGATGGATATATTTGTGTTAATGGATAATCCCCAAGAACAACAAAACCAAAAAGTCACTACTATATACTCTCGATTGTATGCTTCAAATTGTTTTGGTCACATGTTTACACCAAGCACTGACTGAATGCTAACTTATTTAAAGGAACATGACAAAATCGCTGGAAGGGAGGGGGATCTGGAGGTGATAACAATATGTCTCACTGTAAAATACACTCATCTCAATGCATAAAGTGTTAAAAATGGTTGTATCCTGAGAAAAGATATGGAAAATTATGTCAGTAACTGTGGTAATCCCTAAGAATTTAACAGTGATAGCATCATCCAATATATGAACTGGGCATGTTGTTTTTTCAGAAGGATATGTTTTTATTCTACACAACTGTGAATGTCTTAATTATGAAATTTGGAGCAAGCAGTATTTTACAGGTGGTACAAAGATCATCAAAGCAACCTGCTACCTATTCACCATCAAATATTTTGTGGCCGGAAACCTGGTCAGAATATGAACACATCACCGAAAATTTTGCCACTACACTGCATTTCTAATAAGTCAGTTTGTTTACAGTCACTCTTCAGATACCCAAGAATGCTGAACTGTCACTTCTTCCAGACACATTCCTCTCTATTCGTGTCTTGTTTGGAAATTCTAGTAAGTTGAAACAAGAAAATGGCTTTGGAAAATAATTTACATGCTAGGGTTGCTTACTTTTTCCCTGAATATGAGATAAGTCAATAAAAATCCAGTATTTTCTGGAAAACAATAAAGAACAGGCTGAACATCCTTCACCCAAAATACCTGGAAAAGAAATGTTTTGGATTTTGCACTCTTTAAGATTTTGGAATATTTGTATCATACTTACTAGGTGAAAATCCTAAACCTGAAAATCTTAATGCAAAACACTCCAGTGAGCATTCCCCTTGGGCATGACACTGGTGCTCAAAAAGCTTTGGAGTTTGGAGCATTTCAGATCTCCTATTTTCAGATTAGAGATGCTCAACCTGTGTTGAGAAAATGCATCAGCCTTAGTCATTCTCCTAAATAATCAATTATGAACATTTTAATCTTCCAAAAGTACGTTTATATCATATCACATCACAAACGATATCAACCATTTAACAATTCTAACATATAAAATCAGACAGAACATTTTTTAAATGCTTAGATATAATAAGTTGGGGAGACTATTAAACACTTATTATTCAGAACTAAACCAACCTATTTCTTAAAATTGTTATCATTTAGTCACTGTGATGCCCAAATACTAATAAAAGGGAAATAAGTGAGAAGACCCACTAGGGGTGGCTGACAATTGGAAAGTACTGTTTAGTTGCAGGGCTTGCAGAAGACCCAGACGAGAACGTGTACTTTCCCTACTCCTCTGCAGATCAGCCAACCTCACTTAGGGGACCTGGGTAACATCTATCCATAGCAAGCAGGTTGGAAAGGGGCACATTCTCTCATACACTTTGCCTTTGCAGGACACCCTACAGCCTGCTGGCTTACAGGAGAAAGCTTTGCCTGGCTACCAGATTATAACTAATTGTGCTAGGTATCAATATTGTAAAGACATATGTTATACCTCAATTAACTCAATGTTCAACTTAAAGGGCTATCTTTCATCTCAAATTTCCTCTTTCATCTACCAAGGCATTACACTTGGCTCTTCTTAAGAGTAAAGGAAAGCCTCTCTCAGCTACACAACCAGGTTTTCTGAAGGAATCCAACTTGTAATTAATGGCAGTGAGGAGCCTGGTCAGGCCCTGTGGAAAAAGCACGGCCCCAGGTTGAAAAAAAAATAATAATAAAAAGGAACTCACTGCAGAGAGAACTTGGCCTACCTGTGTAAGAATACAAAGATGGCAGGTGCTCTGCCAGAATTCTATAGGACACAGGTAAAAGGTGTTCAGCTCAGGATTCACCAGGTAAGAGTTTCAAAGGTAAATGCACTATTTAGAAGACAGTAATTTGGAAAATTTACCTGTCTCTCCTCTTTCCAGTATATACAGTACCTAAAAACATACTGAATATTTGGTACTTTTAGAAGTCTTCTTGTCCTTTGCTCGTTTCTTTCCTCGTTTATCTCCTAGTATTACTTTCGTGGAGTGAGATGGGGCTTTCATCTCTTACTAGTTACAGGAAAAAGCCCTCATTAAGAGAAGATGCCAGTTTAATAAGGGAAGCTGTGTAGAATTTAAAAACTAAACTGTACCAAAAAGTACTTTTTTTGACCGATAAAAACATATCTTATATCTTCTATGCATTCCATAGGTGATTTACACTGAGATTATCAAGTCTTACATATACATTGTTTCATTTAAATTTATAAAAGGCATTCTTTTGGTTACTGTAACAGAGCATTAAGGACAAAAATATTAATACTAAAGGCACAAAGAGAAACATGAATTGTGAAATCAAAATTCTAGAGAACATCAGACTATTGAAAAAATCTGACCTGTAATATTATGCCTTAACATTTAAAATCATTACATTTTATATACACAAATTTAAGAGTGTGTAATATAATCGTTCATACTCTTTGTGGATTGATAGGAATATGGTAAAAGGACAAAACATAGACTGGAGAGGGACGCACCAGAGGAGAGGTAACGTCTGGGCAAGGAGGGAAGGAAATATGATCAGGAACCCTTCAAGTGTACATTCCTTAAAAAAAAAAAGTCTGCAGGAAATATGTAAAATGTTGACAATTATATCTGAGAGATAAATACATGAATGTTTGTTTCATTCTTCTCTAGTCTTTTCCAAACAGAAAAGTATCTTGGGGTGGAGTTACAATATTCTCAGGTGAAAACATGCCCAAATGGGATTTAGGGTTAGGTAAGAAGTGTGAGACGGTAGCAAGAATTCAAATGTTCTGGGAGGTGGCAGGCAGGAAAGGTATTCACAAGGGCCAAAGAGTAGTTCCAGAATCCCCTGAAAAGAGAGCAAGGTAGGGCTGCCTAGGGAAACAGTACACTACGGGCACTGTGTGAATGAAAAATACAACAAGGTTCTATTCAAGCAGTTGCTGTTTACTTGGTGATGTGTGACCCCAGAATTCAGCACTGTATATAGATCAGCTTACTATGAACCAAATAGGCATAAGATGGTTGATTTGTTGCATAAAATGAACCCTCAATCTTAAATACAGAGGAAACCACTAAAATAATGTTAGCAATAGCAATCCTGAACTCAGATTTTGACAGGCCCTCAAAATTGTTATAAAATACATGCTTACCTATAAAAGTAAAAAATTATGTCTGCTCATAATATGACTTTTAAGAGTGAAGTCGGGAATTTATTTTATCTGGTACACCACAGTAATTTGCTATAAAGCTTTATGAAACAGCTAAAATAGTGTTACAGCCAGAAACCAATTGTTGCTAAAATGCATTCAGTTAAAATGGAAAATATAGGGAAATAAAACACTGCAATTGTCTCTCAACCCACATTGTATATTATGTTGCTAAATTATATACCATTATATTTTCTACATTTTAATATGCTTTCCCATAGAGGAATTGATACGTAAGGAAATGATTCTCTGCTTTTATTTCTGAAGACCTAAATAATATCCCACACATATTTATAAACCAAACAGGGTCTCAGCCTCTTATTAGATCCCAAAGCTTATAAAATCTGTTACACAGAACCATGACATGTAACAGTGCTTGAGTAACACAAATGGTTTTCTGTTCTATTTCTCACTTTGAGTCAGAATTGTACATCTCATACTTAAAGTGAGCTACGATAATATGAAAAAAGCAAGGTTTTCTTAATTTTAGAAAATCTTTTAACAGCATTTGTATAATTCTTACAAATACGGTCTTTGACCTTGATACTATTTTGTTTAACCTCATCTATCCACTGAATAGTTGGAGCATGTAAAGCAGAGATTTCTGCTCCCCAAAGAAAGGAAAGAAAGCCATGGCCTTGATCCAAATTTAGCAGAAGATTGACAAATCACATACTAATAAGTAATATGTGTAGTATTTAAATAAAAGATCAAGGACAGGAGTGGTGGCTCACACCTGTAATCCCAGCACTTTGGGAGGCCGAGGCAGGTGGATCGCCTGACGTCAGGAGTTTGAGACCAGCCTGGCCAACATGGTGAAACCCTGTCTCTACTAAAAATACAAAAATTAGCCGGGCGTGGTGGTACATGCCTGTAATCCCAGCTACTCAGGAGGCTGAGGCTGGGGAATCACTTGAACCCGGGAGGCGGAGGTTGCAGTGAGCCAAGATCAGGCCACTGCACTCCAGCCTGGATGAGAGAACGAGACTCCATTGGAAAAAAAAAAAAAAGTCAAATGTCTCCTTCACTAGAAACTTAAGAATGTTTTATATAATAAATTATTACAAGTAATAACGTAGTAAAAAAAAAAAGCCTTTGGAGAAATAAAAACTTTACATATTTTAAGATGGTAAATAAATTTTTCAATACAAAATTAATACCTATTACCAAGTGCTTGGTTTAAACAGAAAGCACCACACCTGAAATTTGGGGCAATATTTCAAAGACCTGAAAAGAATCTGGTCAGCCAAACGTACTGAATGTACACAGCTTCCAAAATATACTTAAGATCTGATAGGACAAATAGATGCATTTGCCAAATATTAACAAAGAAGCTTGAATTAGAAAAGATAGACCATGAGTAGAAATTTTAAAGAAATTATTTAACAATCATTTCACGCCATATTATCATCTCAGATGTTCTATGAATGTCCAAACATATGAAATAGGAAAGATAATAATGTGCTTACCCCCCTTTCAAGGTTCAGACTTTACTGAATTCACTATAAGAAACCAAGTGTCTCTGAAATGTTTGCTGTAAGCAAGATTTAAGTTGTGTTTTTCCCACTGCCTTCTAGAGCAGTGACTCTTACGGCATTTGCAGTTCACTGTCACTTCTCTCACTGTGCCTTTCTCCCGCTGCACTTGCTCTCACCGAGGGCAGGCATGCTCTGCTGGTCCCCAGGAGCTAGCTCAGCTCTTACTTACTGCTCTATGAATGTGTACTGAACACAGAGAGAGGACCGGCTACCAAGACTGAGAAGGCAGGTCAAGGAAACACGGTTCTTTCTAAAAACTCTCAGAGTTCAGGATATCTAAAAAACATAATTTTGACCATTGTAAAGTAAAAGTATTTTAGTAAAATAAAATAATACTGTAACAGAAGCTGCTTTCTGAGACATGTACATCTGCAAAAATATATGCATGTTTTCTGGTCCTTTTAAAGTAATGTAAGGCTTTCCTTTGGTTTTGTGGCGAACGATATACCTCCATAGCATCTTCCATAGGCAGTCAGCAGCTGCTAATGTTCACAGTTCTCTTTCATTTTTATAAATAGATCTTTCAGTAGGTAGAGATTCAGGTGCTGGTAAAAGGATCATTACTAAAATGTATTGTTTCCATACAAGTTTCCTACAAGTGGAAGATCCCTCAGGCTGTAATAAATGCGGAAGTTTTGTTTTTGTTTTTGTTTCTTTTTGAAATATGGAGAAGGTAGAGTTTCAGGAGACAAAATTAGATTTCCTAGCAATTCACAAATTAATTTCCTTATCTTTGTTTCATCGCATACTTTCCTCACAGAGAAATTGGGAAGGGAAATGAAATAAATGTGAACGCACATGACATTTTTTAGTAGGGAAATAAGTTTAAAGTACAGTCATTTTTCAAAGATTCACACTAGTCTGAGGGAACATTATCTTAAATCAGTGGTTCTTGATGACAGGTGTACATTAGACGCACGTGCAAAGCTTTGTGAAAATGCATACACCCAGACTAACAGAACTCCAAAGGTCTTGGGTAGAGCCCTGAAAAGAGCCATTTTAAAAACTTTGCAAATGATTCTGATTCACAGTCCTGAGTAATGAGGAGCTGTCACAGGGCTCAGATACCTTGGGAGCTGGATGGGAATCTTGCCTGAGTGAATAGGCAGTGGTGGGGATGGTGATGAACTAAAGAAGACACATCCCACCTAAAGGTGGCAGCCTACTTAGCTCCAGCTCCCCAGGGACACAGGGATGGAAGACCAGTATTACCAGGATTTCCATTCTGTTAAAAAGAAGAAATCAGGATTCAGCTTAATGTAAAACCTCCTGATGCTGAAATGTTGGGTTGTTTTTTAAACATGCCAATGATCACACTGAAGCATTCAGTTTGTGATCCCTGATCTAGAAAATCAACAGTATTGAATAATTTTTGCTTCTTGACTGGAATACTCTGATGGTACGGAATAGTGGGGTGGCAGTTTTAAAACACATGGCCATAGAATTTTCAGTTCTCTCCATAAAGAGGAGGGATCTATTTCCCACCCCTTGTGTCTTGGCTGGCCTCGTGACTTATTTTGACCAGCAGGGCTGGGCAGCAGTGACACTGTGTGTGTCCAGAGACTGGGCCTCAAGGGGCATTGCAGCTCTCACCTTTCTACTCTTTGAATACTGCTGCTGCCATTTCAGGAAGCCTGGGCTAGGTTACTAAATAGTGAAAGAATGCAGAGAGAAAAGGGCCTGCCTAACAAGTGCCCAGCACTGGGGCCCCCACCACATGAATGACGCCATCTGAAACTCTCCAGCCCCAGTGAAGCCATCAGAGGACCAGAGTTGCCTGACTGAGCCCAGCTAAATCCAGAAAATTGTCCAGCCAAGCCCACCCAAAACTGCAGAATTACAAGCAAATCAATAGATGTTGCCTGAACCAATAACTCTGGAAAGTTTATTAAGCAGAAACAGAAAACCAATATAGAAATTGGTATCAGAAAGTACAGTACTATCATAAAAAAAAAACAAACAACAGCTGGGCATGGTGACTCATGCCTATAATCCCAGGACTTTGGGAGGCTGAGGCAGCAGGAATGCTTGATCCGAAGAGTTCAACACCAGCCTGGGCAACATAACGTAACCACAACTCTACTCAAAAAAAAAAAAAAGAAAAAGAGTGTGGTGATACAGACCTGTAGTCCCAGCTACTCAGAAGGCTGAGGTGGGAGGATCACTTGAGCCTGGGAGATCAAGGTTGCAGTGAGCTGTAACTGCATCACTGCACTTCGACCTCAGGGACAGAGCGAGACCCTCAAAAAATAAAAATTAAAAACAGGTAGCATCAGTTTTGGGACTGGGTACTACACAGAAGCAGGAAAAATTATAGAAAGATAATTAAAGACTGGGGAAAGAGCAGTTTATTGTGGTAAAATAATTGGTAACATTTGTGCCTGAGATTACTTGAAAGATGGAAATGAACTTACAGATCCGGCTAAGATTTCTAGACAGGATGCTGAAAATATAATATGGTTTCTACCTATGACAAAGGCATAGGTAGGAAAAAAAAAGATCAACTAAAGAAAGAATTATTCAGTTTGCAAGCAGAATGTAGGCGGGGAAACAGTCCAGGATTTGGTGGGTTGGAAATAAACCTCTCTCTCATTCTCAAAGTTTTTAAAATGATACGTAACCAACATGTGTGTTGGGATGGAGGAGGTGAGAGTAACAGTAGGAAAAAAACAGGGTATGTACTTACATACACACGTGTGTATGTGTGGAGAGAGGAAATATTTTCCTACTACTTAAAAAATTGTTTTACATCAAAATAAATATGAATTCATACGTATAGACTCCAAATTGGCATTAATTTTTGAGAAACAATATACAACTTCAAAGAAATTTTTACTCTTGTGGCTTGTGGTTTAGGGTTCTGCCCCTAAATCCTCTGGAATAGGCACTTACTTGGGGCAGCAATGAGATAAGCCACCTAGATGAATCCTCACTCTGGGTTTTGGAAAGTTGGCATCAGTTAATGTTCCCAAGAAGGTGGGGATCACAGCAACAAGGAGTCACAGAGTTACAACTGTACCACAAGGGTTATCCTAACCTGAACTGATCCACCTCTCAAAAGGAAAGCACTGAAGCAAATGGCAGAAAAATTAAGTAAAACAGACTTCTGTGATTGAAGAAGATAATACCAAATACGTGTGCTAACGTGCTCATACACAGATACCAAGTCAGGCTCTTAAAGCTTATTTGCTCTCATTGTACATAATATTGAACTATACTCAATTAAATATTCCAAACTCATGACAGAACAAGAAGGTATGTTATGTTGAGCTATACAAGCCAGACAAGATAACAGCCCCAAAGCAGGAAGCAGTGACAGCAGTCTGGGGTTATTTATTATGATGGCAAAGAACGCTAAATATATCAGCTGATCCTAAGGGGCACCATATTTTGTCATAATGGTTTCATTCATTCAAGTAAAATGATTGACCATGTGTTGTGCTGGATGTGCCAGGAATTTAAAAATGTTAATCCTGCCCTCAGTGTACTTACAGACAGATAGAGGTGGAAGCTATACTTGGGACAAGGCATTCCACTATGCTTACAAAAGCAACTAAGCTCCTAGAGAGCTTAAAATAAACCATAGAGTGATCATTCATCAAGGAAAGGTTTTGGTCAGTACAGTCTATTTAAGAAGACAGGAAAATGGGCAATTTATTTTAGATTTCTATTCCAAATGTCTAAAACAAAATAGTCTTGAATTTTAAGCAAATGCTCAGCTCTCTGGAATAATCCCAACACCAAAGTTGTACTGAACATATCATATGCAATATTTCATGATACATCACATAAATATAAAGCAGCACATAAATTTCATATATAAACAGACTAAAAATTCATATGTTAGTACTTATGAGTAATAAAACTTGAAATAGTTGTGTTTTCCCTGGGGCAAAGTTTCTTCACTTTATCCATTAAAAGTTCAAGGCAATTTGAGAAAAATTTATATCCAACCATTCTGTACATGTCTAAATTACCCTCAACTTTTTATAACAAAGCACCTCTTGCTAACAAAGAGTTTAGAAAGGTAACTGAAGCTTTACTTGAATTTTTCAATTGCAAAAGCAATAAAGATTTATTTTCCTTCTATAGTCAACTAAATAAGCTGAGGAGAAGAGCTTCATTAAACTGTGAACAACAAGCACAACATTCATACCATGACTTGAGATGTTTTTCAACCTAAATAATAATATAGGGACAAAAATGTATGGGTCCCTGAAGACAGGTTCCTATAAAGTTTTGTTAATTCATTTAAAAATCACACAACAGACCATTTTAATGTATTCCGTGAAGTAAAATGATTAGCTAAAAACAATACACTCTAATAAACTCTGAATAATTCTAAAGCAATTCTGAAGTCATTTCATTAACTCTCTAAACTTTTCTTTACACAGTAAGTATATTACCAAAGGGAACTTGGTTCTCTCCAATACCTATTTCTGCATATAAAGGATAATTCAATTTATAGAAGTCGATGTTTCGCTCATTTTTCTTTTAAAGATCTAAGAACCCCTCTTTTTCATGGATTATAAGACTAAGTATTAAACATTAACTTGTACAAATGTTCTCCGGAAAAAATCAAAATTTGCCACAGGAACCCTATTGAAATTGGAAGTGTAAATAGCTACTTAGGCATTATACACCACGGATTACATACAACAGCTGCTTTCACTCAACATCTGTTCTAGGTCCCCATGATGGGAAATGTGGCCAGAAAAGACCAGCCCCCACAATTTCCCTGTGACCTGCTGTCTTGACCGCCAGGAAGGGCCCAGCAATCCTGAGGAGGAGAGTGGCCTCACTCCTGACACCAAGGCCTCAGTGCCTGGTGTGTAGACCTGGGTGAGCCATGGGCTTTCATCTTGGTTGTCCTTCAGGCAGCACCGTGCAGTGAAAATAGGAAAGCGTCTGGAGCCACAGTCCTAGGTTTTAATTCTAGCTCTAGTGCCTAAGAACTAACTATGAGGCCTTTGGCCATATAATCTCTGTGCTGTGGATAAAATACACAGAGCCGCCAATCTCTCAGACGGGAATCCTGCCAAAATGTATTATCACACCTTTAGCAAACACACACACAAAGTAACCAGAAGTCTTTCCTTATTGTTATTCTTCATTTTACTTGCTAGCATTCTCATAATTCATTAACAATTCTAATACAAAAAAACTCCTTTCCTTTACCTAATCCCCTAAGCACCTTATTTCTATTTTTTAATTGAAGGAATTCTTTTAAATGTGAATTGTTCTTCTGCTCTAAACTGAGAGTGAGCAGCTCATCATACATACAGCTGGAGCTCAAAAGTGGAAACTGTCACCTAAACTTTCTTTTGGTTTTCAATAAACCCAAAATACCTGGGATACTGTATTCATTTCCTAGGGCTGACATAAAGTATCATACACACATTTATTTAGTGGCTTAAGACAACAGAAATTTGTTCTCATACAGTTCTGGAGGCCAGAAGTTCAAAATCCAGTTGTCTCTGAAACCCCTCTGAAGGCTCTGGGGGAGCCTTTCCTTGTCTCTTCCAGTTTCTGCTGGCTCCTCCCATTCCTTGGCTTAACTTCAGTCTCTGCCTCCATTGTCACATAGTTTCCCCCTGTTTTTCTCTATCTCAAATTTCCCTTTCCTTTCTCTTATAAAGACACCAGCTATTGGATTTAGAGCCTATCCTACATTCAGGATTCCCTCATCCTAAGACCCTTAATTTAATTACATGTGCAAAAACCCTACTTCCAAATAAGGTCACATTCACAGATACCAGAGATTAGGACATCATCATATCTTTTTAGGAGATGCTACTTAATCCACTATAGGTGTTGCTCACAAAAGGTACATAATTAATTCTCTAACAAGTTCAGGTTAACCTAGAATATTTTAACCCCAGGTTTGCCAATCAAGTAAGTATGAGAAATTGATGGCAGTACATTATTTTGATCAGTGTACCCTTACAATACCCAAGTAGATATATAAAATATCACTTCTGTGAAACCACTGGGGTGTAATTTTATTTGTAGTATGTGTATTTCTATATAATGATCTTGAATTTGTATCTCACCTTAACTCACATTTTATAATCTAAGAAACTAAGGTATAAGTATCCCATATTCATCCATGAGAAAACAGATTCAAAGGTGATTTTCCCAAGACCACACAGCACAGAATGGTGCTGAGGACAGAGTTCAAACTCCTGATTAACTTATTCAAAGATATTTACTGAATGCTCCGTATGTAAGACATATAAATATGTAAACATAACCGATCACCCCTGCCCTCATGGAGCTTACATTCTAGTAGAGACAAGAAGTTAAGAAATTCAAAATAATTACCAATTGTAACGCACTGAAAAGGAAATACACTGGGTAGTGAGAGAAAGAGTAACGATTGTGTACATGTGCGTGTGCATGTTTGTGTTTGAATGAGAGTGAGAGGTTCAGAGAGTGTGTTTGGGGAAGGCCTCTTAAGGAGTAATTGGTGAGCCATAGCCTGAGGAAGAGGCAAAGCAGTCATAAAAGACACTGGAAGAATATTCTAGGAAAAGAGAACACGTGCTTATTTAGGATGGCACAGACAAGACTCTCTGTGAACTATGTCCTGGTTATCCCTCCAGGGTCATTTCTCACCATCCTGCCCAACTTAAACTCTTCAGCCATCCATTTAGCACTGCTTTGCATACCTTGAAACAGTGGCCCACTCTTGCCTCTGGCCTTTGTGTTAACTGTCTCAGTAGGCCTGCTTGTATTCAGACTCCAGAGATTGCATTCTGCTTCCATATATAGTAAACATTCTCTACACTTGCATGAGTGTCATGATTGCATTAAAATGCCAACATAATATTCCACTGAATACTGTCATAATTTATAATTCACATACTTTTAAATACTTAACATGATTTTTCAAAATAATATATAAATTATATAATACACTACATATTAAATGACATGCATATAGTGTATTATATATAATTAAGAACATAATTTTTCAAAACACTATATAATGATAAAACAAATATCTTCATTATGGCAAACTTTTAATTCCTGGAATGGTTATCCATACCAAATTTTCAAAATGAAATACTAAGAGAAAACAAAATAATTTTAACCTTAGTTTGGAAAATAAAAATTTTCAAGATTAGCATATTTCAAAAAATTTTTATACACCTTACATAAACAAACACTACTCTCCATCATCAACAAAGTTTCTATATATATAGACACACACACAAACACGCATACACAAATACATATATATACAAACTCACCAATCACAGATACTAATATTTTAGGCATCCTTTCATGGCTTTTTATTCCTGATTAATAATCCTAAAAAGCTTACTTTATTCAAGCCCATGGACAATCAACCCAGATACGAGTGCTAACACACACTAGGTAAGAACTGTAAATATGGCACAGCTCACTGTGTGACTATTGGAATACAGATGCAAACTATAAACTTTTCTACTTTAGTGTCTTCCAAAAACATCAATGAACGGTGATTTAACAGTGATTTAGAATGTAGCTTCTTTCAACTTATCTTAATTTTTCAAGAAACTACTTGTATTTTAAGCCATACAACTTAAAATGTTTTATGTCTTTCTGTGTAAAGGAGAATTATACTGGCATTTGTCAGAAACTGACACTTTTTCAAGCATCAAGGAATTCTTTATAGCCCAATAGTCCTGGGATTTGATTAGATGCCCAGGTCTGCTTTTTTCACATTCTTAAGGCAAATACCAAAAATTCAAAAACCTTCAAGGGCTGAGCTAGCAGCGCACCTACGTGAAGTGGGGAGCTGGGTTGGAAACACAATTAGACTATTCTCTAGACTGCCTTCTACTTATAGTAACGTATACTAATAGTTGTGACTTGGGAAGTAGACATTCGCTCTATTTAAAACCTAACAAAGTCAGAAAGCCACTCTTGATTGTTTGCTCTTGGAGACTGTTCCCAATCCATAAGAGAGTAAGAGAGATCTAACCCTATATTTTCATACATAAATAGAGTTTACAGTATTTTTAAAGACTGCAGCCAGGCGCGGTGGCACATGCCTATGATCCTAGCACTTTGGGAGGCCGAGGCAGGCGGATCACGAGGTCAGGAGTTCGAGATCAGTGTAGCCAACACAGTGAAACCCCGTCTCTACTAAAAATGCAAAAATTAGCCAGTTATGGTGGTGCACGCCTGTAGTACCAGTTACTCGGGAAAATAGGAAGAAGAATTGCTTGAACCTGGAGGTGGAGGTTGTGGTGAGCTGAGATCCATGCCACTGCATTCTAGCCTGGGCAACTGAGTGAGACTCCATCTCAAAAAAGAGACTGCTTTGGTGTAGAAATGCAAGATAAATTTGCTTTAGCAATTACACAGAATTTTGGGTCCCTCTATTCTGTGATTTGGGGAATCTCCATCCCATAACATTATGTTGCATACCTTAAATATATAGAATTATATTTTATACATTTAATGTGAATGTCTAATAATCACATTTTATTATCTGCCAAGTAGTATTTACTGAGCTACTAATAACAACATCAAACACAGTGAATATTCACTATGTTCCATGTGCTGGTCAGATGTTTTACACATTACTTCATTTAATTCCCACAACAAATTCACCAAGTAGGCATTATAATCACCATGGTGGTAACACACTGGTGAGACTCACGGTATACCCACCATGTGAACCAACTAGATGAGAAAATACATCTCTCTTCTTCATTGCATCTACTATGAGGAATCATCCTCACATGGTGCTTATGATCTGATGCGTAAGAATGACAGAGGCTGCTAGGAGAATATCCATTCTCCTGTCTCCCTACTAGCAGAAGGTCTATTTTGTTCAGGGTGGCAATGTGCTAAAACACTACATTTCCCAGCTTCCCTCGGAGCTAGAGGTGGTCATATCACACAGTTTTGGTCTAAATGATGCAAGCAGGAGCTTACTAAAGACTTCTGATAAAGCTGTATTTCTTAAAATAGACACCATCCTTTTTTCCATGCCTCCTTTTTCCCTCCTAATGTTTGAGACTAGGAGGAAAAGGCCAAAGGGATCACAAAGACTCGGAAAAGGCCAAAGAGATCACAAAGACTCAGGCCTGATGCTCTTGAGCTTCTAAACCTGTGCCAGCAACCAACTTTTCATAAGTCAAAACCAAATAATCCTAAATCATGATTAAGCCACTCTAGGTCTCTGTTACAGTCTGAGCTAGGTCCTAAATGGTATGGGGTAACTGCAAATACTTTAAAGAGCTAAATTAAGCAGAAGAATTGTGGTACATGATCTTCAGTATGGAAGTACCCAGGTTGTAGGTTCCACAATGGGGCTCTGGTGTCAGGTCATGTACAGGTTTTTAATCTTAGCCCAATAGTGTGGTCAGTGTTATATTACAGTAACAAGCCTCATGGACAGGAGACAGACATAACAATTACCTTCTAGGCTTTGAATTCTTAACAATAAACTGCCAGATCAAATTATGTTTCAGTAATTATTCTGAACTAGGAAAAACTGGAAGTAGGGGAAGGAAGAGAAGCTAATCAAGGTGAAGCACTGGACCAAAGACACTCAATATTTAATAAATAAAACATCAGCAACTACATCTGTACTGTAGGCAGAGGATATAATGAAGTATCTGACCAGGATATGTCTTGTTATATTCAAATCAAGCTGGTATTTACTGAGTTTCAGGTTTATTGTAAGACATAATTTCACACAAAGTATCTGGGAGTGAAGCACTTCAGAGACTGATGTAGAGACTGATGAAGAGTCACTGGGCTCCTCTTCGGTATAAATTGCTAAATTCACAGTTAGAACATGTCTTCAATATTTATATTATTTTTGTATATGAATACAACAATTGCTATGTAAGTCCTTGAGGTAAGGAACTTCAATATCTTCATTTCAATATCTCTAGTACCTATGTAGCAAGTGACAGCCATTCAATAAATATTATATGAGGCAAGAAATGCCTCAATTTTATTTAAGTTTTCAGCATTAAAACATACACACACACGGAAAACAAAACAAGTTTAAAAGGCACTCCCGCCTGACATGAAAATAAGTCCAAAATATATTATTAAATTTAAAATGGCAAGCTGTAAACAACAAGTAAATTTATAGGAAAGTCTTAAAGGATACACAATAGTGGTTCCTTTGGTTTTGAGGGTGTCTTTTTGTAATGAGGAGCAACAGGAAACTTTTTAGTTTATATAAAATTCTATATATTTCAAATATGCATATATAGTTGTATGTGTATACATACATATACACATTCATACACATTTTTAAACACACATTCTATAAGGCATTTAAAATAATTGTTTAAATTACTTGATGAAAGTGTATTACCCAAATAGTCTAATTTAAAAAATGAAATTACAGGCCGGGCGCGGTGGCTCAAGCCTGTAATCCCAGCACTTTGGGAGGCCGAGATGGGCGGATCACAAGGTCAGGAGATCGAGACCATCCTGGCTAACACGGTGAAACCCCGTCTCTACTAAAAGATACAAAAAACTAGCTGGGCAAGGTGGTGGGCGCCTGTAGTCCCAGCTACTCGGGAGGCTGAGGCAGGAGAATGGCATGAACCTGGGAGGCGGAGCTTGCAGTGAGCTGAGATCTGGCCACTGCACTCCAGCCCGGGCAACAGAGTGAGACTCCATCTCAAAATAAATAAATAAATAAATAAATAAATAAATAAATAAATAAATAAA